>NW_028270171.1:23496284-23843784 GCF_037043375.1 Chiloscyllium plagiosum
TCAAGAATGGACACAACGCACCACATTCTACCGCAAACTGACAGACAACCTTACTTCTCCAGCTTCCACCCAAAACATATTAAAACAGCTATCCCCTATGTACAAACCCTACAAGTACAAGGGATCTGTTCAGATGAGGAAGAATGTGACGGGCACCTGGAAGTACTCAGGGATGCCCTCACAAGAGTGGGACACTATGCTCAACTCATCGATCGCCAGTTTCGACCTGCCACAACAAGGAACTCTAATGACCTCCTCAGGAGACAGACACGAGCTTCAACTGACAGGGTACCCTTCGTTGTCCAGTACTTCCCAGGACCCGAAACACTACGCCATGTTCTTTGTGACCTGCAACACATTATCAATGAGGATGAGCACCTCGCCAAGAGCTTCCCTACACCTTCGCTGCTTGCCTTTAAACAACCGCCAAACCTCAAACAGATCATTGTTCGTAGCAAGCTGCCCTGCCTTCAGGACAACTCCATACAACCCTGTCATGGTAGGCACTGCAAGACATGTCAGAGTGTGGACATGGACACCACCATTACACATAGGGACACCTCCCACCATGTACGTGGCAGGTACTCATGCAACTCAGCCAACGTTGTCTATCTCATACGCTGCAGGCGAGGATGCCCTGAGGCATGGTACGTCGGTGAAACTGAGCAAAGTCTACAGCAACAGATGAATGGGCACCGCACAACAATCAACAGTCAGGAGTGTTCCCTCTCAGTTGGGGAACACTTCAGTGGTCCAGGACATTTGACCTGGGACCTTCGGGTGACCATCCTCCAAGGCGGACTTCAGGACAGGCAGCAGCGAAAAGTTGCCCGAGCAGAGGCTGATAGCCAGGTTCCTAACCCATAGGGTGGGCCTCAACTGGGACCTTGAGTTCATGTCACACTACAGGTGACCACCATTGCACTGCACACACACATACACAAAGGCATTCTTATACTCACAGACACGCGAATATACAGACAAGCATACGGACACTCACACACACTCCTACAGACACACACAGTCCCACATTCACACATGTATCCTCTCACAGACTCACTGACTTAAATCACTCTACACACACACACATACATATACTCTCTCACTGACTCACAACCCCCCACCCCAGAAACACGCACACTCCTGCAGACACACACACATTTTCACACACAAACATGCATCCTCTCACAGACTTAGACACTTTACACTCACACACACACATATATACACACTCTCTCACTTTCACAAGCCCCACCCCAGGCACATACATACACAAACCCACATGCACACATACACATATACATTTGTGGGGTGAATTTGTACTTGCAGAGTTACATTGTACTTCGCTCAAAAACTGCATGATTCCATGTAAGACTCTGTTAACTCACTTTTTAGATTAGAATCAGTCTAAACATTATGGCATAGAGAGGGAACACAGGGGGCTAACACCAATTGTTACAGTTAACCTGAGAATGTAACTTTTAAAAAAGGTTTTGTGATTTACATATGAAAGAAGTGAAACTATCATGGTCATTCCAATAGATGAGAGACTCAACAAACAATCAAAGTATTTTTCAATGTATAATTTCAGTTACATCATACTGTAAACTTTTGCTATAAATTCTGTGTCTTACAATTGTGTCCTCTACAACCTCCTGATGAAGGAGCGGCGCTCCGAAAGCTAGTGCTTCCAATTAAACCTGTTGGACTATAACCTGGTGTTGTGTGATTTTTATCTTTGTACACCCCAGTCCAACACCGGCATCTCCAAATCATTTCCTTGAAATGAAATTAAAGTGAGGGCACTCTACTTGATGGCTAAGTGACTGTTAAAACTCACATTTCTCTGGATTGGCAAGATCAGACCTTGCATTGAGATTAAATAAACAGCCAATTTGGAAATACTCAGCAACTCAGGCAGAAAGAAAGAGAGTTAAAGTTTTATTAATGTCTCTGACCCTCTTCAGAAGTGGTGCCTGATTTGCTTAGTATTTCCAGTATTTCTGCATTAATTTCCAATTTCCAGCATCTGCATATGTGTTCATGTGCTAAATTTGCTCTGTTGAGAGATTTTCTTCTCAATCTGTTCTCTTTAGAATTCCTGTTCGAGAGACTCTCCAGTACAGATGAGATCTTGGTGTGGTCAGTGTACAGTTGTCTTCTTCTGTTGACTGAGGAGAGACTTTTCTTTTCTAAGTGTCACACGATTTATGGTAAGTAAGATTGAAGACTGCTCAGTAGTATTTAACGGATGAATGCCAACTAATATAATTTAAACATTCAAATTATACTTCATCAAACAAGGCTTTGTTCCTTCTTAAATAAAAACCAAAAGGACTGCGGATGCTATAAATCAGAAACAAAAATAGAAGTTGCTGGAAAAGCTCCACAGGTCTGGCAGCATCTGTGAAGAGAAATCAGAGTTAACGTTTTGGGTCTGGTGACCCTTCCTCAGAACCCAGATCTGCTAAGCTTTTCCAGCAACTTCTGTTTTTGTTTTATCTGGGTAACTATCCAGTGAGAGGTCCACCAAGAGAAAAATACTTGATTTATAGAAAAGAAGCAGGATTTAAGAATAGTTAAGACTATGATCAAACATGGATAAGATTGGTAATGTCAGTAGAAGGCCCAGGTTCAAAAGCCACCTGCTCTAGAGTTGTACCATAACGCAAGTTGATTAAAAGTATCGAAATGTGGATAGGTCTGGAGATAATATAAGGAACAGTATTCCCAATTCTCAATTCTGCTTATTTATGAGAATTTAATTGAGTAACATAAACTGGGTTGATATCAGGACGCTGAGATTTTTGTTGAATTCATTATGTGGTAGGGGTGCTCAGGTTATTCTTCATGCATGTGTTAGGAAGTTTAAAGCATGTACTGTACCTTTGAGATAGTGAAAGATGTTTTGCACTGAGAGCTTGCAGGCAACTATCATGTGACTGAATAGCAGTCTGAGCGTACTGAAAAACTGGAAATATGTAACGTTTGACTGTGAAATAAAAACCCAAGTTTTGGTTGCTATGTTGACAACCATTTGAATTTAACCAATCAGTTTAAATTATGCCCAAGATTCTAAAACCCAATTGAATTTGAATTTTACTGTTTTGCCAATATTGAACCGATAAGATGATCTGTTGTTTGGGATATAAAGAAGAGTTAGCCAGAGAGAACGATTAACTGCCATTGTCAGAGACCGCCAATCAAAACACTGTCTATCAAAGGAACCTTTTTCATATGAAACATCTTTGCACCAAAAGACTGATGATGACCCAGGGAGATCTACAGCCAAAGGAAGACAGATACCAGAGACGATAGCTGCTGCAGGGTTTTGAAAATTAAGTTGATGTAATTTTAATAGGGGCGTTTATTGGAACAGTATATTGTTATAGAGTCAGAGATAGATAAAAAAAACGTTGAGAAAGGAGGCTTAAAGTTGTAAATAGTTGTTATTTAATGTTCACTTCTAGATTTAAAGAATAAATTAATATTATTCCTTTAAATCATGGAAGTTGGGAGTTCTTTGTCACTCATACTTCAACAGAATACAAGGCGGGTTGAGCTTTTCTGGGTGTTTGGTTCAATTTGCAGAGGGGCTCACTGCCGTGTTGTAACACATATTTATCTGTGATATTTTACTTTGTGTGTTATGTATAGTTAGAATCCCTCTATCTTCCTCCTGCACCTCCACAGTTCAAATTTAATTAGCCTCCAATAGGAAATTTGTAAATTTAGTTGTAATGTGTTTGCTGCATTTTAGATCTGTTACTCCCAATACCATGTTCAATGGAGAAAGGAAAGGCCAAGGAATTTGTGATATTATCCACAGATATACAACCTCCATTATTGGATTAGGTGTCTGACTTGAATGAAGAGTATTCTTCTGACGAATTGATTACAGTCTTTCAGAATTTTTGCTATCTTAAATTATAGCAGAGGGGTGCATTTCACAAATTAGTATAGTGCTTGGTTCTTAACTACCAGTATGAATGATTCATTTCAAATCCATCTACATCACGGAATACAGGGAGAACTCGCCATTTGGATACAGAACTGGCTCAAAGGTAGGAGACAGAGGGTGATGGTGGAGGGTTGTTTTTCAGACTGGAGGCCTGTGACCAGTGGAGTGCCACAAGAATCAGTGCTGGGTCCTCTGCTTTTTGGCATTTATGTAAATGATTTGGATGCGACCATAAGAGGTATAGTTAGTAAGTTTGCGGATGACACCAAAATTGGAGGTGTAGTGGACAGCAAAGAAGGTTACCTTAGATTACAACAGGATCTTGATCAGATGGGCCAATAAGCTGAGAAGTGGCAGATGGAGTTTAATTCAGATAAATGTGAGGTGCTGCATTTTGGGAAAGCAAATCTTAGCAGGACTTATACACTTAATGGTAAGGTCCTAGAGAGTTTTGCTGAAGAAAGAGACCTTGGAGTGCAGGTTCTTAGCTCCTTGAAAGTGGAGTCACAGGTAGATAGGATAGTGAAGAAGGCGTTTGGTATGCTTTCCTTTATTGGTCAGAGTATTGAGTACAGGAGTTGGGAGGTCATGTTGCGGCTATACAGGACATTGGTTAGGCCACTGTTGGAATATTGCGTGCAATTCTGGTCTCCTTCCTATCAGAAGGATGTTGTGAAACTTGAAAGGGTTCAGAAAAGATTTATAAGGATGTTGCCAGGGTTGGAGGATTTGAGCTATAGGGAGAGGTTGAACAGGCTGGGGCTGTTTTCCCTGGAGCGCGGAGGCTGAGAGGTGACCTTATAGAGGTTTACACAATTATGAGGGGCATAGATAGGATAAATAGACAAAGTCTTTTCCCTGGGGTGGGGGAGTCCAGAACTAGAGGGCATAGGTTTAGGGTGAGAGGGGAAAGATATAAAAGAGACCTAAGGAGCAACCTTTTCACACAGAGGGTGGTACAGTGTATGGAATGAGCTGCCAGAGGATTTGGTGGAGGCTGGTACAATTACAACATTTAAAGGGCATTTAGGTATATGAATAGGAAGGGTTTGGAGGGATATGGGCCGGGTGCTGGCAGGTGGGACTAGATTGGGTTGGGATATCTGGTTGGAATGGACGGGTTGGACCGAAGGGTCTGTTTCCATGCTCTACATCTCTATGACTCTATAAAGAAAAATTTTCTGTCTATATCTTAAACTTGCCATTTGTTTAGAGTCTTGGCTCTTCCCATCATTTTACATTGGGTTTTCTTCCTCTGTTCCATTAAGTGTTTCAAGTGTGTAAACTCAAATTATGTTGTGAGCCTGATCCAGTACTTGTATTAGTACTGGATCCAGTCCTACTATTTGGTGCAGACCACAATTCAGCAGGAGTAATTTGGACACACGAAGTTAGAAGTGCCCATTAATTTGCCTGTTTCTAAGCATAATAGATGTAAAGAGCATTTCCAGCATGAGGTTGTGTACATAATCTCTGATGATGGCATGGCTGCCACTATATTAGTTCTTCCTGTTTCCTCTGTGTGTGACACCCCCTAAAATTAGCACTGGATCAATTTAACTATATTTAAAAGTGTTCTGTGCCAGTTTCAGAGCATCTCTGCAAAATGTGTGAATATCTAGGTGCAAAGCCAGACTAGTTTTTGCAGTTCTACAGCAACTTAAAACAGTCGTACTTAACAGATCTACTGAGTAGTTGATAGATGATATTTCTAAAAGTTTCTTCTCTTTTGGAAGCAGATGCAGCTCACTAGGCTACTTTGGGTCGCTACTGGCCCATTTGGTTTACTTTTTCTCATTCTTCCATGTATTGGACCTTCTAATGTGAAATCAGTCTGCAGTCCTCACATGCAGTGACAGCTCTGAGTCTTTCTGTACCATTTCTTCCAGTAACTCAACAATGGGGACAGTTTTTGTTATTATCTGCAGCAGATTTGACATAGCACATTGTACATCAGATGAACTGTTCCACAGACTCAACTGCTTTATAACTTTCTAACTCAAAGTTAAAAATCACACTACACCAGGTTATAGTCCAACAGATTTATTTAGAAGTACAAGCTTTCAGAACACTGCTCCTGTTGTCTCACCTGCTGTGCTTTTCCTGCACCACACTCTTGACTCTCCAACATTTGAAGTCCTCACTTTTGCCTAGTTGATTTTAACTTTGTCTACCCCAGTTCAACACCGGTATCTCCACATCATTTCTTAGTCAAGATTATGACTTACTGTTTATCAGTCATCCCAGGACCTGTACCAGCAACTTCTAAGTCAATTCTCTGGGGCTTGCTCGGAGACATCTTAATTTTTCAAGATTAGACATCTGTTTAGGTAGATTGCATCCCACCTGGCACCAACCAACTCTGTATTTAATATACATCTATAAATTACAGGTATCGAATCCTTAGTTCGTAGCATGAAAGAGACTTTGAGGTTGAACAGCACTGAGGTCCAGAAGCAAGGGCTACTCTTGCTTGGAGAGATTTTAAAAAGGTAAGAACCTATATTGTTTCAGATTTCTGAACAAGCATCAGGAACACCTGACACAGCAGGAGTGAATGAAGTAAGGTAAACTGCAAGGAAGCTCATGGAGATATACATCACGGAAACAGACCCTTCAGTTTAATCGTCCATGCTGACCAGATATCCTAAATTTCCAGGCACCTGGTCCACATTGCACTAAACCCTTCCTATTCATATACCCATTCAGGTGTCTTCTGAGTGTTATAATTGCACCAGCCTCTGCCACCTTCTGCATGAAAAACCTGCCCCTCAGGTCACTTTTAAATCTTTCTTCTCTCACCTTAAACCTCTGCCCTCTCGTATTGGACTCCCCCACGCAGGAAAAAAGACCTTGGCTGTTCACCCTATCCTTTCCCCTCATGAGTTTATAAACCTCTATAATGTCACCCCTCTCCATGGAAAACAGCCCCAGCCTACTCAGCCTCCGCTGTAGCTCAACCCTCCAATCCTGGCAACATCCTTGTAAATCTTTTCTGAACCCTTTCAAGTTTAACAACATCTTTCTTAAGCAAGGAGACCAGAATTGAACACAATATTCTAAAAATGGCCTGATCAATGTCCTGAACTGCTGGAACATGCCATCCCAACTTCTATACTCAATGCACTAACCAATGCAGACAAGTGCGCCAAATACCTTCTTCACCGTCCTGTCTACCGGTGACTCAATTTCAAGTAACTATCCACCTGCATACTCAGATCCCTTTGTTCAGCAACACTCCCAAGGGCCCTACCACTAACTGTATAAGCCCTGCCCTAGTTTGCCTTACCAAAATGCTTTACCTTACATTTATCTAAATTAAACTCTATCTGCCATTCCTCAGCTCATTGGCCCATCTGATCAAGGTCCTGATGTACTCTGAGCACTGTGCAGTACACCACCAATTTTGATGTCATCTGCAAATTTACTAACCATATCTCCCATATTTAGTCCAATATCAACTGGTTTACTTCTGGAATTTGTACATAATGAGCAAATGAGTATGACTTGAACTAGTTTCCTCAACTCAAATATGTAAAGAGACAATCAAAAATGCAAGTTTAAGAAGTTTGTTGTTGGACGAAGAGGGAGCTAAATGTTCCAGTGGAATCCAGATGATCAAAAACAGAGTCCCACTTTGTAGAGACACTGCTAGGAGTCTGAGAAGCTCAGAGTGAGAGATCCTTCCCTTGTAACAGGAGGAAGAAGCCTACAATTGAGACCAAGAAGAAATGGTTGGAAGTTGTGATAGAAGTTAACACCTGATATCTGCTGATGTAATTCTGGTACAGTGTAGGAATCATTTCAATGGCCATGTCAGGAAAAGTGAGATTCACTTAGATCCTGCTATGCTCCTCACCCTAGCCTTTGACTTTGCCTTTTCCAACCTACTCCACCACAACACTTCTCACATTCACTTCCAGTGGATTCTCCCACCTTTCTGTTTCTATACACTTCCTCACAATCCCAACCATCATTCCCCCCATCCTTGTGTGATGTCACGTTTTTCCCTTACAATCACCCTAAAAAAATGCATTCCTTCCTGTGAACAAACACATGTTTTTTTGCTGCAGAAGTGGGAAATAACTGGAATTTTGGGATCTTTAGCTACTTGAATTGATCTCCTAGCTAACTTGTCAGGCCTAATTCATGTTTTACCATTATGTCAGGATCTTCAAATGTAGCAGGGGTTAATAGATGAGGTGGATAATGAGTGTTTAGAGAAATTTTGGGGTATAACATGGGATTCATTAAATCCAATACTCACATATTGTTGTTGAAATACATTAAACAGCTGGATTTTCACTTGGTGACTCAAATATTTCAAGTGAGCAACAGCATGTGGTGTTGATAGGGACAACAATGAAAATTAGATTAGATTCCCTACAGTGTGGAAACAGGACCTTTGGCCCAATCAGTCCACACCGAACCTCCGAAGAGAAACCCACCCAGACCCATTTCCCTCTGACTAATGCACCTAGCACTATGGGCAATTTAGCATAGCCAAATCACCTGACCTGCACATCTTTGGACTGAGGGAGGAAACTGGAGCACCCAGAGGAATCCCACACAGACACAGGGAATATGTGCAAACTCCACATAAACAGTCCTTGAGGCTGGAATCGAACCTGGGACCCTGGTGCTGTGAGGCAGCAGGGCTAACCACTGAGCCACCATGCCACCCGTAAAAAGGAGCCTATCAGTGGGGATTGCTGTCTTTAAACTCTGCTGATGTTGTGCCATTTACATCAATGACGAGTAGAATTCATCAGCAGCAGGTAAGCCTTAAAAGCAATGTGAGGTTAGGTACATTGGAGCAGACCATCTCAAGCATGAAAGGTGTACTGCTGTAGGCCAAAGAGATGGCATACATTCTTCTTGGATCTTGATCAACTGGGCCAGTAGCTGAGCTATGTCAGCTGGAGTTTAATTTAGGAACATGTGAGGTGTTGCATTTCGGTAAGACAAATCAGGGAAAGACTTACATATTTAATGGTAGGGCTTCAGGGAGTGTTGTCATAGAGTCATACAACTCACCCATGCTGACCAGAATTGCACAATTGCAGAATTGCTCCAGCTATGTCCTAATCAATGTCTTATTCAACTCCATCATTACCTCCATGCTCTTGGATTCAATGCCTTAAACTAGTGAAAGTGAGTATTGTCATGGATCTGTAGACATACACATCAAGGTTCCTCCAACCTTCTGTACTTCCTAGGGTTCGACCAGTCATTGTGTACTCCCTTACATTATTTGTCCTACCAAGATCCATCACTCTCACTTTTCAGGATTAAATTCCATTTTCCATTGTTCTGTTCACTAACAATTGGATCAGTGCATTTTTAGACTTGACATGGTTACTTGATATGCCTGGGACTTGAGTTAAGTGGATAGCTGAAGATTCAAAGGCAGATTTACTAGAGACTGAGGGAAATGCAAAGCCCACAAAGTTGATAGGGAAGACTAACAGAGAGAGGATGTTTCTGTTCGTGGCTTCACCAAATGGAGAGGCAGAGCCTAAGATTCACTGTTCGAGGAGTGACCACTCCATATAGAGAGGGAGTGTGAATGACCACTAATTGTCGTACACATCAGTGCCAACGATATAGGTGAAAAAAGAGGTGAGGTGCTTAAAGCAGAACACAGGAAGTTAGGAAGCAAGTTTAAAAAGTAGGATCTCAAGGGTAGTGATCTCAAGATTGCTCTTGTGCCTTGTTCTAGTCTGAGTAGAAATAGGTTATATATGAAGAATTAATGAATGGCTGGAGAGATGGAGGAGGGAGAGAGTTTCAGATTTATGGGGTTTTAGGGGCAGTGGGACCAGTAGAAGCAGGACGGGCTGGACCAGGGTAGGACGGGAAATGATGCCCTCGACAGAGTATTTGCTGCTGTGGTTGGGGAGGGTTTAAACTAAAGTGGCTGGGTGCCTGGAACATATACAGGGAGACAGAAGACAGGGAAACAGGGCAAAAACAAAAGTCAAAATGGGAAATAAGAGAAGTGATATGCAGAGAATTCAAGTGCAAGAATCAAATGGTCACAGTGCAAAGTAATGTGAACAGGACTAAGAATGTTAAAAAGACAAGTATTAAGACCTTATGCAGGGTGACCAGGGCTGGAACTTAATATCCAGAGAGCTTCACTTTTAGGAAGGACAGATGAAAAGAAAGATAAGCTGTGGTAACATGACTGGTTAAAAAAGATACCACCACAATAGTGAGGGAGGATATTAGGATATTGTCACAATAATGTTGAAGAATATTAGCTTTAGTGAAATGGAATCTGTGTGAGTAGGACTTATACTAAGATCCCCCAAATGATGGCAGTGTTGGGGGAATATAAACAGGAAATTACAAGCACAAGCAATAAAGGTACAGCTGTTTTTAAGGGGACTAATTAAGGTAAGATTGGACAAATCAAATCAGTAACAATACTATAGACAAAAAATTCCTGGAGTTCATTTGGGATGGTTTTCTGGATCAATATGATGAGTAACCAAATAGAGAATAGGCCGTCCTAAACTGGGTATTGTGTAATGAGAAAGGAATAATTGGCATTCTAGATGTGTGAGGCTTCTTGGAGAAGAGTGACCATGATATGATAGAATTCTTCATTAAAGTGGAAAGTGACACAGTTCATTTGATTTATTGTCACGTGTACCAAGATACAGTGAGAAGTGTTGTTTTGCGTACCCTACAGGCAGATCATAGCATACAGTGTCAGATAGCAGAACAGTTTGCAGAATACGGTGTTACAGTTGCAGAGAAGGTGCACAGTGGGAGATGAACATTAACATTTCAGAGGTCCGATAACAGTAAGGAAGAAGCTGTTCTTGAATCTATACGTGTATTCAAACTTTTATATCTTTTGCCTGACAGAAGAGGACAGAAAGAGAGTAAACTGGGGTAGGAGGAGTCTTTGATTATTTTGGTTGCTTTACCATGGCAGCAGGAAGAATAGATGGAGTCAATGGATGGAAGGCTAGTTTGCATGATGGACTGCGCTGTGTTCACAACTCTCTGTAGTTCCTTGTAGTCTTGAGACGAGTAGTTGCTACACCATGCTGTGACGCATCCAGACAGGATGCTTTGAATAGTGCACCTATAAAAATTGGTAAGAGTCTTCATGGACGCGCCAAATCTCCACAACCTCCTGAGAAGTAGAGACCTTGTGCTTTCTTGACCATCGCTGCTACGTAGGTGGACTAGGACAGATTTTTGGTGATCATCACTCTCAGAAACTTGATGCTATCTACCATATCCACCTCAACACCATTGACCCAAACAGGAACAAGCCTTCTACTCCACTTCCTGAAGTCAATAACCAGCAACTTCATTTTACTGATTTTGATGGAGAGATTGTTGTCTTTACACCATGCTGCTAAGCACTCAATCTCTTTCTGTCTTGTCGTTGTTTGAGATGTGCCCTATTGAAACTTGTAAATGGAGTTGGGGTGGAATTTGGCCACATAGTTGTCAGTGTATAGGAATACAGTAGGGAGCTGATTGTGCGCGTTGCAGGGCACTAGTGTTGAGGATTATGGTAGAAGGGGTGTTGTCACCTGTTCTTACTGATTGCAGTCTATGGGTCAGGAAATAGAGGATCCAGTTACAAATGGAAGAGCTGAGACCTAGGTCTTGGACTTTGGAGATGAATTTGTTTGGAATTATAGTGTTGAAGGCAGAGCTATAGTCAGTAAGTAGCAGCCTTACGTAGGTGTTCTTGTTATCCAGATGCTCCAGGGATAAATGTAGGGCCAGGTAGATGGCATCTGCCATGGATCTGTTGTGCCAGAAGGTGAATTGCAAAGGATCAAGGCGATCTGGTAGGCTGGAGTTGATGTGAGCCATCACTAGTCTCTCAAAGCTCTTCATAATTACGGAGGTCAGAGTTACCGGGCGGTACTCAATGAGGCACTGTACATGACTTTTCTTTGGCACCCGGATGATGGTGGTCTTCTTGAAGCAGGGGGGTACTTAAGGAGAGGTTAAAGATGTCAGCAAATATTTCCTCCAGCTGGTCCACACAGGATCTGAGTGCGCGCCTAATGATTCCATTTGGGCCAGTCATTTCCACACGTTTGCTCTCAGCTAGGCTGATTTAACGTCCGCGGTGGTGACTGTGGGTACAGAAATATCCGAGGCCTGTTGAAATAGGTGACGTTTTCACTAACATTTTGTTCAAAGTGAGCATTGAGCTCATCGGGTGGGGATGTATTGTTGGCAACACCTTTTCCTACAGGAAGTTGGTACAATGGGCTTGTTATTAGCATTCAAATATCTTCATCCTGACTAACTGTACCATTAGTTGCTTCGTCAGAAGTACACTAAATCTGTTCTGGTAAAAACAATGACTGCAGATGCTGGAAACCAGATTCTGGATCAGTGGTGCTGGAAGAGCACAGCAATTCAGGCAGCATCCGAAGACAGGCAAAATCGACGTTTCGGGCAAAAGCCCTTCATCAGGAATAAAAGCAGAGAGCCTGAAGCGTGGAGAGATAAGCTAGAGGAGGGTGGGGGTGGGGAGAGAGTGGCATAGAGTACAATAGGTCAGTGGGGAAGGAGATGAAGGTGATAGGTCAGGGAGGAGAGGGTGGAGTGGATAGGTGGAAAAGGAGCTGGGCAGGTCGGACAAGTCCGGACAGGTCAGGGGATCGAGTTGCTGGAGGTTAGAAGCTAGGATGAGGTGGGGGAAGGGGAAATAAGGAAACTGTTGAAATCCACATTGATGCCCTGGGGTTGAAGTGTTCCGAGGCGGAAGATGAGGCGTTCTTCCTCCAGGCGTCTGGTGGTAAGGGAGCGGCGGTGGAGGAGGGCCAGCACCTCCATATCCTCGGCAGAGTGGGAGGGGGAGTTGAAATGTTGAGCCACTGGGCGATTTGGTTGATTGGTGCGGGTGTCTCGGAGATGTTCCCTAATGCGCTCTGCTAGGAGGCGCCCAGTCTCCCCAATGTAGAGGAGACCGCATCGGGAGCAACGGATACAATAGATGATATTAGTGGATGTGCAGGTAAAACTTTGATGGATGTGGAAAGCTCCTTTGGGGCCTTGGATAGAGGTGAGGGAGGAGGTGTGGGCGCAGGTTTTACAGTTCCTGCGGTGGCAGGGGAAAGTGCCAGGATGGGAGGGTGGGTCGTAGGGGGGCGTGGACCTGATCAGGTAGTCACGGAGGGAACGGTCTTTGCGGAAGGCGGAGAGGGGTGGGGAGGGAAATATATCCCTGGTGGTGGGGTCTGTTTGGAGGTGGCGGAAATGTCGGCGGATGATTTGGTTTATGCGAAGGTTGGTAGGGTGGAAGGTGAGCACCAGGGGCGTTCTGTCCTTGTTGCGGTTGGAGGGGTTGGGTCTGAGGGCGGAGGTGCGGGATGTGGATGAGATGCGTTGGAGGGCATCTTTAACCACGTGGGAAGGGAAATTGCGGTCTCTAAAGAAGGAGGCCATCTGGTGTGTTCTATGGTGGAACCGCTCCTCCTGGGAGCAGATACGGCGGAGGCGGAGGAATTGGGAATACAGGATGGCATTTTTGCAAGAGGTAGGGTGGGAAGAGGTGTAATCCAGGTAGCTGTGGGAGTCGGTGGGTTTGTAGAAGATGTCAGTGTCAAGTCGGTCGTCACTGATGGAGATGGAGAGGTCCAGGAAGGGGAGGGAGGTGTCAGAGATTGTCCAGGTAAATTTAAGGTCAGGGCGGAATGTGTTGGTAAAGTTGATGAATTGCTCAACCTCCTCGCGGGAGCACGAGGTGGCGCCAATGCAGTCATCAATGTAGCGGAGGAAGAGGTGGGGAGTGGTGCCGGTGTAATTACGGAAGATCAACTGCTCTACGTAGCCAACAAAGAGACAGGCATAGCTGGGGCCCATACGTGTGCTCATGGCTACCCCTTTGGTCTGGAGGAAGTGGGAGGATTCAAAGGAGAAATTGTTAAGGGTGAGGACCAGTTCGGCCAAACGAATGAGAGTGTCGGTGGAGGGGTACTGTTGGGAACGTCTGGAGAGGAAAAAACGGAGGGCTTGGAGGCCCTCCAAATCTGTTCTGTCAAGTTTTCAGTGGCAATATGTGTATTGCCTAGAAGCAACCAACCGTTTATGCCTGCTTTGGTAATAACAGAGATCTGCATTCGAGCTGGTACATGCAGTGGTAATGATAGTAACCTAAGCGTAATTGTTCATTCTTGCAGGCGTATTGAAAAGCTGAGGAATGGAGTGGAAGATAACTCTTTTGCAAGCATTGCTGTAAATACAACTGTGAAACAGTACTGGGATGATGGACTGCTCTTTGGGCTTACCTACAAACCCATTCTTAAATTTTGCTTTTCCTATTCCTTCATTTATGTCTCTTATGGTTTTGGCAAAATTTGCCAGACTGATCAATAAGATAACAGGACTGCCCATGAGGTGAAGTTGAATCGGTTATGATTGTATTCATTGGATTTCCAAAGGATGAGGGAGATTGCATAGAAATGTATAAAATTCTAATAGGGCTAGCCAGGAAAGATGAAGGAAGGATGTTCCTGGTGACAGGGGAGCCCAGAACCAGAGGTCATAGTCTAAAGGATACGGGGATAGTCATTTAGGTCTGACATGAGGAGAAATTGCTTTACTGAGAGAGTGGTGAGCCTGTGGAATTTGCTACCAGAGAAAACAGTTGAGCCAAAACATTCTGTAATTTCAAGAAGGAGGTGGATACAACATTTGGGGCAGAAAGGATTAAGGGATATGGCGGAAAATCCTGAACAGTTTATTGAGCTGAATGATCATAATGAATTGCGGACCATTTTCAACTTTCCTATACTAATGGCTTTAGATATGTCTTATGACTTCCCAAATCTTTCAGAGTCTTTGTTCCCCAATTGTAATCCTTTCTTTTAGTTATATCTATTTAAATTCAATTAAAATAGAATTCTGTGATCACGTAATGAGTGTGCTCCCTTCAGCTATTCAAATCGGTACCTGGCATAATGCTGATATCAGCACAAGAGACAGTGCAAGATAGCAGACAATGACACATTCCTCCCAGATCATCTCAACATCTTCTGTGCTTGCTTTGAGCAGAATTTTGGCGGAGACGTAACACCTGTTCCAACAAGTCCTCACAAACCTATCCCAACAGTCACTGCATCAGAGGTCATATCAGTTTTCCTTCGTGTGAATACAGGGAAAACAATGGGACCAGACAAAGTACCAGCCCATGCACTCAGCATGTGCAGATAAGCTGGCAGAGGTCTTCTCAGACATCTTCAACCTCTCCCTGCAGCAGGCCACCGTCCCTGCCTGTTTCAAGAGGGCCAACGTCATCCCTGTGCCTAAGAAAGCTCGTACAGCATGTCTCAATAACTAGCACCCAGTGGCCCTAACTTCAGTGGTCATGAAGTGCTTTGAAAGGCTTGTCATGGCATTTATCAACTCCAGCTTCCTCACTACTCTTGACCCACTCCATTTTGCCTATCGGACCAACAGATCCACGTTAGATGCCATATCCCTTGTCTTCCACTCCGCCCGAGAACTTCTTGACACCAAGAACAGCTACATAAGAATCCTACTCATTGACTACAGTTCAGCCTTCAACACTATTATCCCCTCGAGACTGATTACTAAACTTAGTGATCTCATACTAAGCTCCACTCTCTGCAACTGGTTTATTTGGAAGCATTAACTTTCGGAGCGCTGCTCCTTCATCAGGTGGTTGTGGAGTACACAATTGTAAGACACAGAATTTATAGCAAATTTTTACAGTGTGATGAAACTGAAATTATACATTGAAAAATACCTTGATTGTTTGTTAAGTTTCTCATCTGTTAGAATGACTATGTTAGTCTCACTTCTTTCATATGTAAATCACAAAACTTTTTTTAAAAGTTACATTCTCAGGTTAACTGTAACAATTGGTGTCAGCCCAGAGAGCATGTTGAAGGTGTTAGTCCCCTGTGTGCTGCTGTCTGTGCCATAATGTTTAGACTGATTCTAATCTAAAAAATGAATTAACAGCATCTTTTATGGATTCATGCAGTTTTTAAGGAAAGTACACGATAATTCTGGAAGTACAAGTACAAATTCGTATGTGTGTGTGTGTCTGTATGTGTGTGTCTGTGTGTAGGAGTGTCTGAGTGTGTGTATATCATGCAAGGGTGGTCACCTGTAGTGTGATGTGAATCCAAGGTGCCATCCCCATGGGTACCGAACTTAGCTGTCACCCTCTGCTCGGCCACGCTTCGCTGCTGTCTGTCCTGAAGTCTGCCTTGGAGGATGGTCACCTGAAAGTCCAAGGTTGAATGTCCTGGACCGCTGAAGTGTTCTCCAGCTGGGAGGGAACACTCCTGTCTGTTGATTGTTGTGCGGTGCCCATTCATCCGTTGCTGTAGCCTCTGCTCGGTCTCACCAATGTACCATGCCTCAGAGCATCCTTGCCTGCAGTGTATGAGGTAGAAACGTTGGCTGAGTCGCATGAGTACTTGCCACGTACATGGTGGGAGATGTCCCCACGTGTAATGGTGGTATCTATGTCCACACTCTGACAGGTCTTGCAGCGCCTACCGTGACAGGGTTGTATGGAGTTGTCCTGAATGTCGGGCAGTTTACTACGAACAATGATCTGAAGTTTGGTGGTTGTTTAAAGGCGAGCAGTGGAGGTGTGGGGAAGGTCTTGGCAAGGTGCTCATCCTTATTGATAATATGTTGCAGGCCTGAAGAACATGGTGTAGTTTCTCGGCTCCTGGGAAGTACTGGACAACGAAGGGTACCCTGTCGGTTGAAGCTCCTGTCTGTCTCCTGAGGAGGTCATTATGGTTCCTTGCTGTGGTATGTTGGAACTTGCAGTCGATGAGTTGAGCATCGTACCCCGTTCTTATGAGGGCATCCCTGAGTACTTCCAGGTGCCCGTAACGTTCCTCCTCATCTGAACAGATCCCGTGTATGCGTAGGGCTTGTCCATAGGGGATGGCTGTTTTAATATGTTTTGGGTAGAAGCTGGAGAAGTGTAGCATTGTGAGGTTATCTGTGGGTTTGAGTAGAGTGTGGTGCTGAAGTGTCCATCCTTGATGGAGATGCATGTGTCCAAGAATGCGACAGATACTAGAGAGTAGTCCATGGTGTGTCTGATGGTGGGATGAAACTTGTTAATATCACTGTGTAGTTTTATCAGTGACTCCATGCCATGGGTTCAGAGGAAGAAAATGTCGTTAATGTACCTGGTGTATAATGTTGGTTGGAGATCCTGTACAGAGAAGTCTTTTTCGAACCTGTGTACTAAGGTGTTGGCATATTGGGCGCAACTTTAGTCCTCATGGCTATTCCATGTGTCTGGATGAAGAACTGGTTGTCAAAGGTGAAGATGTTGTGATCGAGGATAAAGCAGATGAGTTGTAGGACGGTGCTCGGACATTGGCAGTTCTTGGTGTTGAGTACTGAGGCTGTTGCCGCGATGCTGTCATTGTGGGGGATGCTGGTGTAGAGTGCTGAAATGTCCATTGTGACGAGGAATGTTCCTGGTTTGATTGGTCCTCACTAACACTCAACAGTGGAGTCCCCCAGTTGTGCGTACTCAACCTCCGACTGTACTCACTGTATACCCATGACTGCAATGCCAAATACCAGGCTAATGGCATTTACAAGTTCGCTGATGACACCACCATATTCAGTTGAATCTCAGATGGTGACGAGACGGACTACAGACACGATGTGGAACACCTGGAAAAATAGTGCACTGAGAACAACCTAGCTTCAATTCCGGCAAAACCAAGGAGCTCATTATTGACTTTTGGCGGGATGTTACACATTTCTGCACAGAGGTGGAACGTGTGGACAGTGTCAAGCTCCTGGGAGCGGTCATCAACAACAAGATTTCTTGGACTCTTCATGTGGATGCACTGGTTACAAAGGCCCAACAACATCTCTTCTTCCTCAGGCAGCTGAGGAAATTTGGCATGACAGTGAATACCCTTGCCAACTTTTATAGGTGCACCATTGAGAACTTTCTTCTGAATGTATCTCTACCTGGTATGGGAACTGTACCTTTCAAGATCGGAGACTGTTACAGAGAGTGATGAACTCAGCCCAGACCGTCACAAAGGCCAACCTCCCATCTATAGAATCCATCTACCATGCCCGCTGTCAAGGAAAGGCTACCAGCATTCTCAAAGATCCATCCCACCCTGGCAATGCTTTTCTACAACCTCTACCATCGGGGAGAAGGTACAGAAGCCTGAACACACGCTCCAGCCGGTTTTGAAACAGTTTCTACCCTACTGTTGTTAGAATATTGAATGGACTCTCAAATTCTTAGTACTCGCCTGTACCTGTGTTTTTGTTTTTGCTGCCGTTTACCTATTATTTACTTATCTATGCTATTTAACTATGTGATCTACCTGTGTTGCATGCAAGACAAAGCTTTTCACTATGTCTTGGTACATGTGACAATAAATTTGATTCAGTTCAATTCTTATCAGAAACTAAGATGTAATTTACATACTTTCATTTCAATCCATCTGAAACCTAGCTATTTGGCATAAATTGCAAAAGCATTGGAAAAATAGTGCTTAATTATGTACCAAGTGGCTAATCTAATTTTCTCAGCAGTCAATTCTGCAGACTAAACAGAAAGTAACAAATCTCATAACAGTACACTGGCTGTATGTACTTAATTACCTTTCTGTTAGCATTTTAGTTCAATTTGGTGCTTTTGGATTGGCATCCAGGTTAGTGTAAGCATATGCAATCCTATCAGTGAGTGTTCTTCAGAATAGATTGGGCCAGTGATCTTAACTTTAACAATTAATCGTAACAGTCCTTTCTGCATGTAAAGAACTGAAATTAAAGGAGTGAATCTTGTGCTTAGCAATTTCTTAGTGCAAACATGATTTAAAAAGGTGTGTTGGAAGTCTGTTCTATGCCCATTTTTCTTGCTTCTTGGATGGCCAAGAAGTTTACAAAACTGGCAGAAACCGAGTGGAACCTTTTGCTAATCTTCCGTGTGAGCATTCATTTGAGCCTGTTTGGTGTCTGCTTTTAGCCAGCGCACAGAAAACTCAGCAACTGTTGTCACTACAGGCTCTTAAGTTAAAGATTGAGGTTTCAGAATCCAGGTGAGATAATTCCATGTCAAGTAGAGTTTTCTTTAATGTTCTGTATCTAAAATGTAAGAAGGTAGAATGGAAGAGGAAAACTGGAACTCTTAGGTCTCCATGAAGAAACGTTGATGTGAAGTTGAAGCCTTTTTCTCTATGGTTTATTTAAATTATATTGATGGGATTTGAACGTTAATCTTAGGGGATTGAAGGTTAAAAATAGAGAGGTCTTGTTAGAACAAGATATTGGTGAGACTGCACCTCAAAGTCTGTGTACATTTTTGGTTCTGTATATAGTAAAGGATATGCTGGCATTAGAAGCAGTTCAATAGACAGTCACTTGACTAATTCCTGGAATGAACAGCTGATTTATCAAGAACAGCTGCCATATATTCGTTGGAGTTTAGAAGAACGAGATGTTATCTTTTGGAAAGGCCCAAGATTTTGAGGGGGCTTGGTGAGGTAAATATTAGGAGGATGTTTCTGCCAGTGGGGGAATCTTAAGTTAAGGGACATAGTTACAGAATAAGGGTACATTCATTTAAAACATGAGAATGTAAAGGAATTTCTTCTCTGAGGGTAGTACGTGTCTGGAATTTTCTATCCCAGAGAGTGGTGGAGGTTAGATCACAAAGTCATTCAAAGCGAAGGTGGGTAGATTATTCAAATATTGGGGAATTGAGAGATACAGGGGATAGATTGGCACAAAGGTGTTAACACCTGGGAGAAATCAGCTATTATAGAATGGCATGATAGGTTTGAGGGGCTGAATGGCCTACTTTTTCTTATGAGGGCTTGAGTTGTAATTTGCTGTGTCATCATTTAAGTACGTTTTACACTTTTAAAATATTTTGTAACAATTTGTTTAAAATATGTAAGTGAAAATATGCAATTAAACATTATAAATGTATCTTTTACAGGCAGCCTTCAGGAATCAAACTGTTCATGAATTTCAGTATTTGGCATGAAGTCATTGTTGTATTACAGGAAGCAATGGCCAGCTCCAGCCTTGAGGTTGTGATTGAGGCAGCCACTGCTTTGACATTCTTTCTGCGGTAAAAAGAACCAACTTTCTTGTTACTGTTTGTACAACAAAAAAAAAGGGTTTTTTTTGAGTTGGCAGAAATAAAAGAGGATTAACTGAGCTGAGGTAATTACACAAATGTCATTTTTGGCTTTCTTGAGCCTCATTCGTTCTGTTTGTACATGGATGATCTGCATCTTAATTTAATTTATTCACCTTTGCTCCATGTTCTCTTGTATTCTTCTGTAACAAAAATACATTAAATGTCATGAAATATATTAAATTAATCTGAATAATATGAGGTAGGTGGGCCTGAATAACTGATATGTACACTGAAGTACATTGTTTAAAAAAACTTACTCAGGAAGAGTCACCTGCCTGTACCTGTACAATACCAAGAACTGCAACCACTCATTGAAGCTATATTAATGCGCTGTGCAGATCTTCCTGTGCCTCCCATGATCAGAAGCAGTGGCAGCACTGTCAGGAGTAAAGAGGTAATGTGAATCTTGTTAACTTTTTGTTGAAATCATTCTACACTTTAATATGTTATGACCACTTAAGAGTTAATGTTAATTCACTAATTCAAAATTGCAAAATGTAACCACTACTCATTGCCTAGACGACTAACACTAGTTCACCACTTGTATGATGATGGCCTGTGAGGCTTGCTTATTTTTTCACCCTCCTGCCTTAAACATTTATACAGCACTTGGAGTGATGGTGTGGGGGTTGAGGGCATGGCGGGCTGCCTATTTCTATCTTGGACAGCAGTCTTAACTATATTAGAATTAGCCTTTATTGTCACACATAGTTAATGAGTATAGTGAAAAATTTATACATCACCAATTACAGCGCTGTCTTAGGTACAAAGGTACCTAGGCACACCTTCTTTAGTTACGAGATTTTAGACAATAGATAAATAGGTATCAGTATATCAGTTCCTCATTCGCCCCCTCCACATAATCATGTGTGCATGCATACCAACCTTACAGGCCTGCAGCAGCCATCTTGTTTTGTTCAAGCTGCCCATTTAGTGGATCTCAGGATCAGAGCATATTCTCCCAATGACTTGTGGCATTGTTATTGTAACTCCCTCCTGGCTACAGTCTGATGTATCAGATAACAATAAACATAACTTGAACATAACTTGACAGGAGCTCTAAAAGTGTAATATTCTCAATTATTGAAGTTGTCCAGCAACAAATCCATTTAGTTGTGCAAAATGTTAGAATCATGCAGGCTGTTCTATTTACTTATTTGTGTTTCCTCTTGGTCAACAATTTTCAGCTGCTTCTTTTCCTAAGAGAAGATAGTAAATGAGATTTTTTTTTCAAATTCCGATTATTATTATTATAACTCTAGGTTTCACTTTTAACTATTACCTGCTGTGTTCTTATTCCAGAGTCAGTCTATAAGGAGGGAACAAAGCAAAAAGTCTTCAAGACAAGGACAGTTGCTACTTAGTGCTTTAGAGGCATTTCTTAATGCTTGCAGGTACTTGATATATACAGACCTGATCAAGTTAGGGGTGCTGTGATGAACACAAAAAAATCTGTATTGATTTTAAGCTGTTAAATTTTATGTAACCTTCTTGAAGATCAGTTGCTTTATATTATTTTTCGTAAATACATGTTGACAAAACAGGAGGAGGAAGGCTTTAGAAAATTTCTCTATGGAATTGCTTGAAACTAGAATCTTGAGCAAAGAGAACATAGACCTAACTAGCAGCTTTAGTGATAAATCATCCTGGCAGAAGCAAGTTATTCATGCTGTTACATTAAAATTCCAAATCACCCTGAGAAATCCAAACTTTATGTTTTGCCATCCAAACGTTGATCGCTCCAAAATCCTCCTCCTCCATTTTCTCAACCACAACCTGACCTTTTGAAACTTGGGATTATTGTGATCAATTCTGCTCCCATGCTTTAAAAAGGATGACATAGCCTTGGAGAGTGGATGCTGGTGGGATTAATAGAATGGTTTTAAGGATACACAATTTATATTATCCACCCAGACTGGAAAAACTGGGACTGTTTTCCTTAACAGCAGAGAATATTAAGCAATGTCTCAATAGAGATTAAGGATTTTTAGATAAGTACATGAATAAGAAATGTTTGGAAGGATATGGGCAGGAAGGACTAATTTAGTTTGGGATTATCGTAATGATTGTGACTGAAGGGTCTGTTTCCATGTTGTATGGCTCTGAGGCATTCTGAACAAGAGAATAAGAAACAACTGTTCCCACTTCATGAGAGTCAGTAACTGGAAGCTGTTAATTTAAAATAGTTTGTAAAAGGCCAGGAATATGAGAAATGTTTTCACTTGAACATAAGAAATAGGAGCATTAGGAGGCACTTGGTTAAGACCATAAGGCATAGGAGCAGAAATTAGGCCATTCAGCCCATCAGGTCTGCTCCACCATTCAATCAGGCTGATATGTTTCTGAATCCATTCTACCAGTTTCTCCCCATAACTCTTGATCTCCTTGATAATCAAGAACCTATCTATGTCAGTCTTAAATATACTCAATGACCTGGCCTCCACAGCCTTCTGTGGCAGCAAATTACATAGATTCACCACTCTCTAAAGACGTATCTCCTTATCTCTGTTCTGCAAGGTCTTCCCTTTATTCTAAGGCTATGCCCTTGGGTCCTAGTCTTTCCTACCAATGGAAACATCATCCCAACATTCACTCTGTCCAGGCCATTCAGTATTCTGTAAGTTTCAATTAGATCCCCCACATCCCTTCTAAACTCCATCAAGTTTAGACCCAGAGTGCCAACATGGGCCCCAGCTCTGCCTGCATCTTCGTAGGATACATGGAACAGTCCATCTTTCGCAGTTACACTGGCATCATCCCACACCTCTTCCTCTGCTACATCGATGACTGTATCGGCACCACCTTGTGGTCTCACGAGGAGGTTGAACAATTCATCAACTTCACCAGCACATTTCACTCTGACCTTAAATTTAGCTGGATCACCTCGGACCACTTCCCTCCCCTTCATGGACCTCTCCATCTCTGGCAACCGACTCAACATGGACATCTATTTCAAACCCAATGACTCCCACAGCTACCTGGACTAGAACTCCTCCCACCACCATACCTCCTCCCTCCGCCTCGCCGTATCTGTTCCTGGAGGAACAATTCTACTTTAGGACATCTCAGATGGCCTCCTATTTCAAACACCTCAATATCTTCCTCCCCTTCCCCCACCTCCCTCCACATGATCACCAGTGCTCTTCAGTGCATCTCCTTCACTTGCCACACCTCCGCCCTTGAGCCCTAACCGCAACAAGGATAGAATCCACCCAGTCCTCACCTTCCATCCCAGTAATCTCTGGATACAGCACATTATCCTGTGCTATTTCCGCCACTTACAATCAGACCCCACCACCAGAGACATATTTTCCTCCCCAACCCTATCTGCATACCGCAGAGACCATTCCCTCCATGACTCCCTCATTAGATCAATGACCCCCACCAATCCACCCTTCACACCTGGCACCTTCCCTTTCTGCTGCAAGAGGTGTAAAACCTGTGCCCACATCTCCTGCTTCACCTCCATCCAAGGCACTGAAGGATCCTTCCACATCTGGCAGAAAGTTTCCTGCACATCCAGACACCTCATTGACTGTATCCATTGCTCTCGATGTGGTCTCCTCTACATCGGGGACACTGGATGCCAACTCGCGAAGCATTTCAGGGAAACTTTCTTGGGGACATGCACCAAACAACCCCACCACCATGTGGCTGACCACTTCAACCCTTCCTCCCATTCCACCAAGGACATACAAGTCCTGGGCCACCTCCATTGCCAAATGCAAGCCACCTGACGACTAGAGAACGAACTCCTCATCTTCCACCTTGGGATCCTTCAACCACATGGCATCAACATCGACTTCACTAATTTCCAAATCTCCACTACCTCCCACCTTATTCCAGATCCAACCCTTCAACTTGGCACCGCCCTCTTGACCTATCCTACCTGTCCATCTTCCTTCCCACGTAACTGTTCCACCCTGCCCACCAACCTATCACAAGCACCCCCCACCTGCATCTACCTATTGCCTTCCCTGCTACCTTCCCTTCCACCCCTACCCTCTTATTTATCTCTCACTCCCCGACCCCAACGTCTTGATGAAGGAATGCCCGATACATCGACTCTCTTCCTCGAATGCTGCCTGACCTGCTATTCTTTTCCAGCATGACATTTTTCAACTCTGACTGTCTAGTATCTGCAGTCCTCAGTTTCTCCTGGACCCAGAGTCCTCAAAAGTTCATCATATGTTAAGCTTTTCATTTCTCCACGGGAATGATCCCAGAAATGAAAAGCTAAACATATGATGAATGTTTGAGGACTCTGGGTCTTGGAGAAACTGAGGACTGCACGCACTGGAGAGTCAGAGTTGATAAGTGTGGCACTGGAAAAGCACAGCAGGTCCTGAGATATGGGACCCAAAACTGTGCGTAGTACTCCAAAGGTGATCAGGGACTTATAGAGCCTCATAAGTACATCCCTGATTTTATATTCAAAACCTCTCAAAATAAATGCCAAGATTGCATTTGCCTTCCTAACTACTGACTCAGCCTACAAGTTTACCTTGAGAGAATCCTGAACTAGAACTCCCAAGTCTCTTTGCACTTCAGACTTCTGAATTTTCTCCCCATTAGAAAATAGCCCATGCCTCTATTCTTCCTACCCAAGTGCATGACTTCACACTTTCCTATATTGTACTCCATCTGCCACTTCTTTGCCTAGTCTCCTAACCTGTACAAATCCTTCTGCAGCCTCCCTGTCTTCTCATTACTACCTGTCCCTCTACCTATCTTTGTATTGTCTGCCAACATAGCGAGAATGCCCTCAGTTCCTTCATTTAGATTGTGAATGTATAAAGTGAAAAGTTGTGGTTCCAAAACTGAGTCTTGTGGAACACCACTTGTAGTGGGCTGCCATCCTGAGAAAGACCCTTTTATTCCCACTCTCTGCTTTCTGCCAGATAGCCAATCTTCTATCCGTGTTAGCATTTGCTTCTAACACCATAGGTCCTTATCTTACTCAGCAGTCTCCTTTGCAGCACCTGATCAAAGGCCTTCTTGAAGTCCAGGTAGATAACCTGCTCTCCTTGGTCTAACCTGTTTGTTACTTCCTCAAAGAATTCTAGCAGATTTGTCAGGACTGACCTTCACTTGATGAAACCAGGCTAATTTTGCCCTATTTTACCATACACTTCCAAGTATTCAGAAATCTCAAGCTTCACAATGGACTCCAGACTCTTATCCACAACCAAGGTTAGGCTAATCGGTCTGTAATTTTCCATCTTTTTCCATACTCCTTTTTTTAAAGAGGAGTGTCATGTTACTGATTTTTCAGTCCTCTGGGACCCTCCCTGATTCTAGCGATTCCTGAAAAATCACCACTAATGCCTCCACTATATCTTCAGCTATCTCCTTTAGAACTCTGGGGTGTAGTCCATCTGGTCCAGATGATTTATCTACCTTCAGGCCATTCAGTTTTTCTAGCACCTTCTCCTTGGTGATGGCTACCATATTCAGCTCTGCCCCCTGAGTCTCTTGAATTTTTGGGATATTACTAGTGTCTTCCACCGTGAAGACTGGACACAACGTAGCTATTCAGTTCCTTGGCCATTTCCTTGTTCCCCACTACTATCTCTTCAGCATCATTTTCCAGTGGTCCAACATCCACTTTTCCCTCTCTTTTGCCATTATATATCTAAAGAAACTCTTACAGTCTTCCTTTATATTACTGGCTAGCTTACTCTCATATTTAATAACATCCCTCCCTTTTTTTTTGATGCCCCTGTTGGCCATTGTAAGCTTCCCAATCCTCTGGTTCCCTACTGCCCTTCGCCACATTATATTCTTTTTTTTTTGCCATTGCTGTTCCCTGAAGGTTGCATTGTCGTTCAACAAGATCATGGCTGACCTGCCCCAGGCCTGAACTCCTTGATATTTCAGCAACCTACCTTCATCCCTTTAAATGCTTTTGATTTCAACTCTCTGGGATGGAAAGTTCCGGACATTCACTATCCTCAGGGAAAAACATGCCTTTGCATCTCAGATTTAAATGAGTGACCCCATTGTCTGTAGCAGGAGTAGGTTCTGCATGCTTTTCTGGAATTTTGACCTTCATTCTTTTAGATATTAGTGATGATCTCTGGGTTCACATTTCATTCACTGTTTTTAGGTGCTGGCGACCTCCTGCTCCAGATCCTCCTTACTCTGGGATGACAATTTATTGTGATCAGAACTCACTGTTTGAAAGGACAGTGGAAGCAGATTCAGTTCACTCAGTAGAGCATTCACACGTGGAAAAGACCCATTAATCGCTACACAGTGCTTCCTGTTAGCTAACCAATCCTTTAGCCATGATATAAAAACAAAGAACTATGGATGCTAAAAATCTGAAACAAAAACAGAAAGTGCTGTGAAACTAAGCAGGTCTGGCAACATCTGAAAACAGGAATACAGTTAATATCCGTGGTAAAATGTGATCCTCCTACACCCTATTTTTGTTTGGGTAAATCTTGACTTTCCACTTGCCATTAACTTGCTTCCTGTATTGAAAATAGGAGCATTTGCCAGATTTCAGTTGCTGATTTCCAACACAACCTCCAACCATACCTCCTTGGACTCAGTTGCAGACTTCTTCCACTTGTTGCAAAGGGAGGATATCTCTCTCCTGATCTTCAGACTCCTGACAGGACATTTAGGGAGGCATCTGCAATATGGGACTGAGGCTCAATCTCAGACTTAAACTTGCATTTTTGGACTATCGCTTTATGTACTGGAGATGAAGTTTTGTCATGCAGATTCATGTGATACTTACTGTTCCTGATCAGGCAGGAATGCCAGAAGTATAAATAATCTTGAGGTAACTGAGTTAAAATGTCATTGATGGATGAATTGTTCTTTCTTCCAGTTTTGCCCACAGTTTCTGAACTTCCCCCAACATTTTACCCCATCTCCCATTTTAAGTGCATATATTTGTTGTTCTGAAATCTGAAACAGTATAGGTCTTAACGTTTTAAAATCTCACCAGAGTCTAAATCTTGCTTTAGAATCTTAACATTTTTCACCCTGAAACGAAGGTTCAATACTTGTAATTTTCACATGTAATATCTATTTAAATATATAGTTGGTAAGTATCACTTGGGCTTGAAACTGTAACGCTGAAGATCTGTTTAGCATTGAAAGCTTCAAGAAAGTCCATGAGAATGGATCAAGACATAACCATAAACTGAAATTAGATAATCGGAAGCTTATAGTCCTGAGCAAGTTTGAGAGCAGACATGTTAAATATATAGTCTGTGGAACAGTTTACATCACTTGATTAAAAACAAAAAAAACTGCTTGCAATGTCACATGACTGGATGTAATGATAATAGCCTGAGAAGCAAACTGTGGATTTAGAATTTAGTTCAGCTTTTGCTGGTGGTGGGGCATGGGGAGATATCAGAAGAGTCACATTAGCTATTGCACTCAACATCCTAAGCAGTGATAGTAGTATATGCAATCCCATTTTAGACATTTGCAGTGATTTTGCTGTTATATACAAGCTGGCACCTTGTTTCAGAAGTCAGTGATCTTAAAGCTGGTCGAGAATACTTAATTGGTTGTTTTTGACTGACACAGATTTAATGGGCTGATTTGCCTTTTTCTGTGCTGTAAATCTAGATTTTCCTTTTTCAAATCTGTGCTTACTTTGTTATAAATTTTGTTTCTGGATGTTCTTCCAATACCTTTAGTAGGGATTCCATTATTTCTCTTGTCACTAATGTTAAGCTGATTGCTCTGTATTCCCCGAGACATCATCTAACCCCCCCCCCCAAATCTTGCAATAAAGCTTTATATTAGTTATCCATCATTCTGGCACAATTTCTTTTTACATATTAATATTTTGTGTATAATGCCCCTGCCAACTCTTTTCTAGATTCTTTTAAAATGTGTGAATTCAATGCATCTGGACTAGAGATTTTATCATCTTTGAATTTGGTTAGTTCATTTAATCCATTGACTTTTTAAATTTCAAATGGACTTATCTCATTGCTTATCTCCTTCTCCAAAATCACATCTACCTGTTCTATCTCTCTGATAGGTCTGATACACAGTAACTCTTTTTACATACCTTAATTTTTTTAATGGCAGTATACTATGCAAGTGTGTTAGAAAACATCTTTATGCTCAATTTTGTTTTTGTAGATTAGCTGTTGATTGTCAGAAGGATCCTTCTGTACAAGGAAATGCTTTCACAGCTCCAAGCATTGCAAGTGAGAACATGTTGGAGAAGTATTCAGAATTCCTGCTGAATGTTTGCGACACTTTGTGTATCCCAATTGTAATGGTAAGAAGCGTCAAAATTTTAATTAGAAAAAATCCATTTAGTTTTAATTTACCAAACATGAAGATTTGAGTGATAATCAGGAAATTTGATGAACTTGGTCAAAATCACCAATTGTCTTCATAGAGTAAAGAGAGAAAATCTGATTCCAGTGATAGAAAGGCCAGTTCTCAGAGGACACAGATTTAGGCTGTTTGGCAATAAAACCAGATGAGAGATGAGGGAAAAGAATTTATATAGTGTATTATGATGAACTGGATTACACTGCCTGAAAGGGTGGAGATTCAGTAACAGCTTTTGAAATGGAATTGGAGCAAAGATGAGTGGAAGGCATTTCGCAGGGTTTTAAGAAAAGAGGAGAGGAAATAATTGAATAGCTTTACCACTGGCACGTTTATCCTAATAACTTCCTATGTTGTATCAACCTATAATTCTATGGTTTGGATAGAGAATACACAACAAAAGAGCATTGTGGAATTTTTAACCTTAATTCTATAGCCACTGAAGCTAGTTGTAAGATGTATTTTATTTTAAAGGAATTGTTGCATTTTGTATACTGTGCATAATGGGCAATCGTTTTGACTCATTCAAAACCCATTCACTTACATTGAATTAATACCAGTCACCTGAGTTCAAGAATTTACTTCTTGCGACTGTGAGGTCAATATGCAAATAACTCTAATGTGATATGTCACTCCTCACTGTGCTGGAAATCAAGTCCCATTATTATTGGAGTCATAACAAATGTTAGAAGATTTAGTCAAACTACTCAATTGACCTGACTGTAGAACTCAAGTTTCTGTAAGAAAATAACTTTATCAGAAACAATTTGTCTTTGGCCAATTGCAATTAAGAAATACGAATTCTCAACTTGTAAATCTCTAGCCTTGTTTCAAACATGAACAAATTAGCTAATTTCCAGAGGTGAGGTGAGCATGCCCTTGACATCAAGGCTACATTTAACCAAGTCAGGTATCCTGGAGCACTAGCAAAACTAGAATCAATGGGAATCTGGGGTAAGTACTCTGCTGATTAGAGCCATAACTGATGCACAAAATAGTTGTGGTTATTGGAGGTTCATTTTCTCAGATCTAGAATGTTTCTGCAGGAGGAGCTCAGGGTAGACATTTTATAATTAACCTGTTCTGATTTATTATTACATGACTCGAGAGCTGGTGGGACTTGAACCTGGGTTCCATGGCTTAGAGATAGGAGCACTGCCACTGTGTCACATGAGCCTTTAGTGGCTCAGTGTAGTATCCCAGGCCCAGTCATCTTCAGCTGTTTCATCAATGATCTTCCCATCATCTTAAGGTCAGAAGTGAGGATGTTCGCTGATGATTGCACAATGTTCAGCACTATTTGCAACTCCTGAGTTACTGAAGCGGCTAGTTTCCAACTGCAGCAAGATGTGGACAATATCCATATTTGGATTGAAACATGACAAATAACATTTATACCACAAGAAGCAGCTCACCATCAACTTCTCAAAGGCAGTTATGGATTCACAATAAATGCTGGCCCCGCCAGTAATATTCATGTACTACAAGTAAATGAAAAAAAAACTTTTTGATTGTATTATGACAATTAACTAGGTAATTAATACAGTTGCTACAATTTTTAATTTATGACATCAATCATAATATGGAGTTAAACATAATTGCATCATGGGCTATTTTTTTAAAAAAACTACACCAGTTGGAGATAATGCAACAGGACAGAGCGACAAGTTGTTTATAGATAGTATGATGATGCTGTGGCTTTCAGGAGATTATTTTGTCCTAGATTTTTTTTGAAGAGAGGTTGTAAGACGGTGGCCATGAGCTGTCTACTTAAGACTACTTGAGTAAACAGCTAGTGAGGCCTTGTTTTTTTTTAAATTGGAACAATGGAAGCAGCCTGGGTGTGGCCAGATCTCACAGACCAGGCTTTCTAGTTTTTTTTTGTTTTAGTTTTGCAGTTTAGCTTTAAGCAGAAGCTCTTGGGGTTTCAAAAGAGTTGGAAGCTTTAATGAATGTCTTTTGGCTGCTATGTCCTCTAAATTTTCTTGATGTTTTTTCCTCCCAGATTGGAGAACTGCAAGTGAGAAACTAGGTCTGATTTTTTTTGCCAAGGGGTATGTTTATGCGATGTTACTATATTGAAACAGTTAATTGGTAATAGGTACTGTATCTATTATTCTGTTAAGTTTTCAAGTGGAGTAGTTGTTCTAAATTTTCTCTTTCTTTGGTTGTATTTTAATGTTATATATATATAAATAAATAGTATTTTGTTTAACATTGTGTATTTTGGCCAGTCACATTGCATCTGGTGGGTTCACTTCACATTTGCCTTTAAAAATAAGAAAAGGTTAGGGTCTAGGCTACCTTCTTAAAATATTTTGATGGGGTCTGATCTGGTCCATAACAACTGCCTGATTTTGGGTTCATTTTCAAATTGAATTACTTTGATTGCATGATCATCATGAATAAAATGGGGCGTACAAAGAAAGTATAGAACTGTGGATGCTAGAGATCCAAAACTATAGCAGAATTTGCTGGAGAGACTCAGGTCTGGCAGCATCTGCGAGAAGAAATGTTCAGAGTCTGATTACTTCATCAGAAGGGTCTTCATCAGTTCTAATAATAAAATGGGATTATGAACAATAGACTGCATCATGAGATGGGCTTTCATCTAAATCACTCTGGCAGTAACCTTTACAGCAGATTGAATCAGACAGATTCTCATGACATAGTAATGGAATAAATCAAATAAGTTCAATAATTGGCAAACATTCCACTCAACCAAATTACTGTCAAGATTTTAGAAAATCTATACCATTGTTTTGGATTTTATGAAATGTCTTGTCTCAGGGAAGTATCAAAATTATAGAACGTCCCCCTGCCTAGGTGTTCACTATTTAGGTGTACGGCAGCTCCATCTTTTGGTGAGTATAACTATTGGAACAACCTTAAGTAATTGATGCACAAAAACCTGTGTCATACTGCAGGTCTCAATTAGTTGCTCTCAGGGAAAGTACCAATGATGGGAGATGTTTACTAATAGTCAACATATATTTTTCATTAATATCTATTGTAACTAGGCCTCTTTTGTACTGCTGTGTCTTCATTCTTCACAGCAGTCAAGTAGAGGAGCAGATAGATGAAATAGTAAATAATCTTAGGGTGAATTTTACAGCACCTTTGCCCTGTACTCTTTTCCCTCTTTATATTTCTTGGAATATGGTCTTATCCAGCTACCTGGCATAACATTGACCTTAAGATGAACCTGGTTCTAAAATCCACCTGATGCCCATTTCAATTGACTTCTGTTTTAATCAAAATTTGTGGGCGGCACGGTGGCACAGTGGTTAGCACTGCTGCCTCACAGCGCCAGAGACCCGGGTTCAATTCCCGCCTCAGGCGACTGACTGTGTGGAGTTTGCACGTTCTCCCCGTGTCTGCGTGGGTTTCCTCCGGGTGCTCCAGTTTCCTCCCACCATCCAAAAAGATGTGCAGGGTCAGGTGAATTGGCCATATTAAATTGCCTGTAGTGTTAGGTAAGGGGTAAATGTAGGGGTATGGGTGGGTTTAGCTTCGGCGGGTCGGTGTGGACTTGTTGGGCCGTAGGGCCTGTTTCCACACCGTAATCTAATCTAATCTAAAAAATGGAGGATTTGACTGCAGTCTATATGTAACAGAAATTAGTTACTTTGATTCTACTTACAGAACAACCTCAATTATCCGAATGAGACGGGCAGGGAGTATTTTGTTTGGATAATTCATTGTTCGGATAATGGATAATGTTTTTACAGGACCTTGAGATCTTTTTCGGATCATCTAAAATTTGGATAATTGATGTTCGGGTAACCGAGGTTGTGCTGTACTTGAAAATGTCTTAGAGTTATAGAGTCATTCAGCATAGAAACAGATCCTTCAGTTCAACTCGTGCATGCCGACCAAGTTTCCCAAACTAAACTAGTCCTACTGGCCTCCATTTGGCCCATATCCCTCCAAACCTTTCCTATTCAGATTTATCCAATTGAAACTCCATGTGCCACTCTTCAGCCTGTTGGCCCAATTGATCAAAATCCCTTTGTTACCTTAGATAAACTTCTTCACTGTCTTCTGTTTATTTAGACTATAGTCAACTCTGTTTTACTGTCCAGTTCAGGTATTCTTTTTAGCTTTATCTCTAAACACATCCGTGTTCTAGGGTAGTGCAATGCAAAGTGATCATGTGATGACATCCTGGCTCTTGGTATAATTGCACATTGATCTCTTACTGCAACACTACTGTTAATAATATTACACCTACTTTCCAAAAGATAGATCTCATATACTAAAGGTGAAAGTGCATAAACATTAGCCAGTAGCAAAATTAGTTAGACTGAGATAAGGAAAGTAAACTTTATGGCAAAAGAGATAAACATTATACAATATAAAAGTACAAAGTCTGAGGATGCATATATCATTTCAGTAGTGAAACAGTGAAAGGTCATGCTGGTAAGATTAGGGAAAATGGATGACTAAAGATATTGAGATTCCAGTCAAGAATAAAAAAGAATCATATACTGAACATAGATGACTGGGATCAAATTATTCTCTTGAAGAGTATAAAAAGTGTAGGAGCATTCTTAAGAAGGAAATCAGGAAGGCAAAGAGAGGATATGAGATAGCCTTAGCAGCTAAGGTTAAGGATATTCCAAAGAGATTCTACGAGAACATTAAGAGCCGTTAGGCGAGGAGACTAGGACCCGTGGACACAGCCTTAGAATTAGAGGAGGTAAATTCAGAACAGAAATGCGGAGACATTTCTTCAGCCAGAGAGTGGTGGGCCTGTGGAATTCATTGCCACAGAGTGCAGTGGAGGCTGGGACGCTAAATGTCTTCAAGGCAGAAATTGATAAATTCTTGATGTCACAAGGAATTAAGGGCTACAGGGAGAATGCGGGTAAGTGGAGTTGAAATGCCCATCAGCCATGATTGAATGGCGGAGTGGACTCGGGCCGAATGGCCTTACTTCCGCTCCTATGTCTTATGGTCTTAAAAGAGCAACTAGAGGGAGAGGATAGGTTCCCTTAAAAATTGACGTAGTCTTGGTGTTGAACCTCAGGGAGATGGGGGAGATGTTAAATGAATATTTTGTCAGCTTTTACTGGAGAAAGAAATGGAGACTAGAAAACTTAGGGAAATAAATATTGATGTTTTGAAAACAGTTCACATAGAAGTGGAAGTGCTGGAGGCCTTAGAAAAGCATAAAAGTGGATAAATCTACGAGACCTGATCAAGTGTATCCCAAGACATTGTGAGTAGTAGGGAGGACATTGCGGGCGCCCGAACAGAAATAATTGTATTATCTATATCCATGGGGGAGATGCCGAAGGACTGGAGGGTGGCTAACATTGTGCCTTTATTTAAGAAAATGAACTAACTTTATTAATTAATTTACCTTACAATTATTTTCAAAGGTTTTACTAAAATCCAACTTCTTGTCCTTTGTGTAAGGGAAATCATGTCCCTTAAACTTGATTGAGATTTTTGAGGAAGTAACCAAAAAGATTGATGAGGGTAGAGCAGTAGGTTCTGCTTGGATCTTAGTAAAGCCTTTGATAAGGTTCTGCATAGTAAACCAGTTAGTAAAGTTAGATCACAGGGATTCAGGGTGAGTTTGCCAACTGGGTACAAAATTGGCTTTATGGTAGGAGACAAAAGGTGGTGGTGGAAGCTTGTTTTTCAGTTGTTTTTGTGACCAGCGTTGTTCTAGGAGAATCAGTACTGGGTCCATTTTTGTTTGTCATTCATACAAATAATTTGGATGAGTATATAGAAGGTATGGTTAGTAAGTTTGTGATGACAAAATTGATGGTATAGTAAACAATTAAGAAGGTTATCTAAGATTACAAAGAAATCTTCATCAAATGGGTCAGCGGACTGAGGAGTTGCAGATGGAGTTTCATTTGGATAAATGCAAGATATTAGATTTTGGTAAAACAAACAAAGGCAGAACTTAGATAATTAATAGTAGGTCCCTGGGTGATGTTGTAGAACAGAGAGACCTAAAGGTTCAGGTACATAATTCTTTGAAATTTGAGTCCCAAGTAGACATTGTGGTTAAGAAGTCATTTAGCATACTTGCCTTCTTTGCTCAGACCCTTTTGAGTATAGGCGTTGGGACATCATGTTGAGGTCGTACAGGACATTGGTGAGGCCTCTTTTGGAGTACTGCATGCAGTTCTGGTTGCCCTGTTGTAGGAAGAATATTATTAAACTGGGGAGGGTTCTAAAAAGATTTACCAGGATGTTGCCAGGAATGGAGTTATAAAAATAGGCAGGATTAGCTGGGACTTTCTTCACTGGAGCATAGAAGGTTGAGGGGTCACATTATAGAGGTTTATAAAATCACGAGGGGCATAGATAAGGTGAATAGCAAAGGTTTTTTCCCTAAGATGGGTAAGTTCAACACTAAGGGGACATATTTTAAAGGTGAGAGGAGAAAGCCTCAGAAGAGACATGGGGGCAACTTGTTTTACACAGAGTGGTTGGTATATGAAATGAACTGCCAGAGGAAGTGGTGGATACAAGTTACAACGTTTAAACGTTTGGGGGGGGGGGGTGCTGAGGAATCCAAGATGGCGGCAACCCAGCAAGTCTGAGTCTGTAGTACTCCACCCAAAACTCAGGCAAAGTGGGCCACCCGCCTCTACTACACCTTCCAAACCATTCAAAGTAACTTTTACCTAATTTACTTGGTCATTCTGCATCTAGCTTGAGTAATTTGGTGCAGTGCTAAAATGACTAAAGGAAAGAATGCTCGCAGCAGGAACACCTCCCCCACCCCCTCCCCCTCCAGCAGTCGCAGAGACGTCCGCAGCCACCTCGGGGGACTTACCTATGGTGGTGAGCCTGTTTTCTTTAATTAACAAGCTGCAGGAGAAGATCAACGTCTTCATAGAGGAATCCAGGTCCAGATGGGAATCGTGCTTTTGCAGTGTGACCGAGATATTGAAAAAATCGACATCACGTTGGAGGGGCGGAGCTAAAGGCCGCAACCCCGGAACCCGCTGCAGAGTCAGCCGGGTCCGGACTCTCAAATAACGAGTCCGGACTTTAGAAGAACATCATCAACGACCTCGAGAATTAGGGTTGCCGAAAAAATATTTGTTTGCTGAGCCTTCCTGAACGGGAAGAGGAAGACCACCTTACAGTCTTCTTGGAGCAGTGGCTCCCTCAGATATTGAACCTGGAGGTTGGATCAGGCCAGGTGCGGGTAGAGTGGGCCCACCGGGTTGCTATACACAGGCCCGGGTCGGACCAGTGCCCTGTTCCGGCTTCAGTGTTACAGAGAGAAGCAAATGCTCATGGAAGCCTCCAGGATCCCCCAGCCATGACATATAAGGAATCTAGGATTATGCTGTTCCAGGATTTCTCCCCAGCTTTGGTCTGCAAGAGCAGGGCGTTTGATGAAACAAAGAAGTGTCTAAATGACTTAAACATCCAGTATTCCTTGCGTTGCCCAGCGACGCTGCATTTTAGCCACAAAGGACTCGTCTATATCTTTGGATCGCTGGAGATGGCCAAAGAATTTTTGGACTCTCTTAAAGAGACTGTAAGAATTAATCCGTGTGGTTAATGAGGCTGTTTTGCCCCCGGTTTCCCCCTTTTTTGTCTTCTTATTTGCTTTATTGTTTAATATCATCCCCGGGGGGGTAGGGAGGGGGTCTTATTTGTTCTCCAGTATGCAATTTCGTCTTTATTTATATAAGCCGGGCGGTTTAGTTGATTCGTGTGGGAGAGGGTGTTTGCTCTGTTCTACCTCATTTTTTTTCTTAGAGTGGGGCTTTCTTTTTCTGTTATCATACTTGGTTATTACCTGCTGAGATTGTAACTTTATAGTTTTACATGCTTATACTTGGTATTACCTTTACTAAATGTATCTAGACATTGGTGTGGGTGGAGGGGTGGGGTGCTCACTTTCAACTTTAGTTTTATAGCGCACTGCAATTTCTTTATTTTACTATGTGGTGCCTGGGTTGAGGGTGGGGCGCTGGTTGGGAGAGGATACGATGGATTTACTGATAGGAAGATACCTGGGAGCAAGGGGGAAATCGCCTTTTAAATGTGCTTTATATTTTTCTTATTTAGAAATAGTTTTTCACTATATTAGCGTGAGTGCATTAAAGAATTTCTATTTTTGTGAATTTTCTGTGCTCGGGGTACTTTGGGTGGGATTCTTCCTCCCGGGGGTCTCCGACTTGCCTGGACAATTATGGTTAGTCATTCGATTAAGTGGTGCACCTGGAATGTCAAGGGGAGTAATTCACCAATCAAAAGGAAGAAAATACTATCAAACCTCAAAAAAGAAAGGGTTGATATAGCTCTCTTACAGGAGACACATTTACTGGATAAAGAGCACTTGAAATTACAACAGCAAGGATTTGATCAGGCCTTCTTTTCATCTTTTAGTTCAAAAAGTAGGGAGTAGTCATTCTCATTTGGAAGAACCTTCCTTTCAAAATCTTAAGTCAGATAAAGGATGAATCTGGACGGTATCTACTGATCAAAGCCCGTATAAATGGAGAGGAGTATGGGATTTTGAATCTTTATTGTCCTCCGGCACACTCTTTCAAATTTATAATGAAGCATTCTCCAAACTGATAGCTTTCGGGGCTCATTATACAATTATAGGAGGAGATTTTAATTGTATGATGGACCCAGAGGTAGTCAGGATACCCAAGAGTACTGCGGGTACATCTCCTAGATCCAGACAATTGGCGGATTTGAATAAGGAGCTAGGATTAGTAGATATGTAGAGGTGCCTTCACCCGCAAGGCAGAGATTTTTTTAAATTCTAATCTACATAAGTGTCACACTAGAATTGATATGTTTTTTGCCCCCTCTACCTTTCTGAATTATACACTATCCTGTAAAATAGGTAATATAATAATCTCTGACCATGCTGCAGTGTACATGGAAACCAAGACTAGGGACAATGAAACGACCCCCCGACATTGGCATATGGATTCTTTTTTAATGAAGGATAGTAAATTCGTAAAATATTTTTCTCAAGAATTCAAAACCTTTTTGGAAATTAACTCAGGTGCGGCCAGTAACCCGTCGGTGATGTGGGAGACCATTAAGGCCTATGCACAGGGTCTGATTATTTCATACTCGGCAACCCAAAAAAAACAAAAGGGAAAACAACAGCGTCTACTCGAGGCTTGCTTGAAGGCAGCTGAGATAGCTTATGTTGATAGATCCTCTGTTGCCAAATTACAAAGGATTACAGCCCTTAGGACAGCTCTGAGTACTGCGTTTACCCAAACGGCAAAGAGGGAAATATTATTTGAAAAGCAAAGATTATATGGCGATAAGCCTGGTAGATACCTAGCGTATCTTGCAAAAAGAAAGGCCCCTCAAGCTATCATGTCCATTAGGGAAAGTGCTGATACTTTGACTCATGATCATAAAAGAATCAACACAATCTTCAGAGAGTTTTACTCTGATTTGTATAAATTGCAGGATTGTGAAGACAGAGCTAGGAAAATGGAGTCCTTTTTTAAAAGCCTGGCCTTTCTGGACTTAACCCCGGAACAGGTGTTGATTTTGAATACTCCCCCGACAACCCAGGAGGTACTTGACGCAATCAAGCAGCTTCAGAGCGGTAAAGCACCTGGCCCAGATGGATTCCAAGTCGAATTCTACAATGAGTTTACAGGAGTACTAGCTGGTCCACTTATAGACATGTATAATTACTCATATGGTCAGGGCTGCCTCCCCCCTTCGTTGAGAGAGGTGAATATCTCTCTCATTCTCAAAAAAGGAAAGACCCCAGAAGATTGCGCATCATACAGACCAATATCTCTATTAAATGTAGATTTTAAAATTCTTTCTAAAACACTAGCATTGAAGTTGGAGAGGGTGTTACCACACATCGTAAAACAGGACCAGACAGGGTTTATCAAGGGCTGTAGATCATCTAATAATATTAGAAGGGTTTTGAATGTGATTCAAATCTGTCATCAAGAAAGAATACCGGGAATAGTAGTCTCGTTGGATGCAGAGAAGGCATTTTACTGGGTTGAATGGTCATACCTGTTTTACACACTGGAAAAATTCAGTGTCAGAAAGATATTCACTAAATGGGTCTCAATATTGTATAATGACCCCAAAGCAGCTGTGATTACCAATGGCTTAGACTCGGATACCTTCAGTGTGGGTAGAGTCTGCTGTCAGGGTTGTCTTCTCTCACTGTTATTATTTATGCTAATAATTGAGCCACTAGCGGAAGCTATACGGGCTGATTCTAATATAATAGCCCCAAGGGTTGGTACGGGTAAACATAAAATTCCCTTTTATGCAGATGATGTTCTCCTTTTTTTCAGTAATCCTTTATTTATTTATTTAGTGTGTTTTCAGGTTACAAAATTAATTTCACAAAATCGGAGGTAAGCCGATGGGCGGTCTCGCTAGTATGTCCTACTTATCAGACGGATCTCGCTTTCCCTTTTGGTGGTGCCTGGAAGGTTTTTTATATTTAGGTATTTTTATCACCCCAATGTTTGGCCAGTTGTATAAAGCCAATTTTGTATATCTACTGGAGAGGATAAGGCAGAACCTTCAATGTTGGGTGGATCTTGGTTAGGCAGAATAGCTCTAATTAAAATGAATACCTTGCCCCGTCTCCTATACCCTATGAGAATGCTCCCTGTGATGCTACCGAGGATGGCATTGTGCAAACTATATGGTTGGCTTGGTTCTTTCGTTTGGAACCATAGACAGCCCCTTATTAAGTTAAGGAAGCTGCAGCTTCCACAAGCAAGGGGAGGGCTGGATTTTCCAGACTTTAGGAAGTATCAGCTGAGTTCTCTATTAAGCTACATAGCTGATTGGTTCTCGTGTGACACGCAATCAATCTGGATGGAGATCGAGACCTCTCAAGCAAAGTGCCCCCTTATTAATCTCCTATTTTTAGATAAAATGAAAGCCATTATGGACGATTGTAAAAACCCTATTGTATTAAACGCAATTAAAGCCTGGAGGATAATGCGGCAAAACGAGGGCAACTCACAAAAAACCTCCCCTTATACTCCTTTAGTGGGAGCATGGGGTTCCCAACTGGGGCTCACAGACGCCACATTTAAATTCTGGAGCTCCAGGGGTATATCTTGCTTAGGGGGTCTGTTCGATAGGGAGGCTATGATGTCTTTTGAACAGCTACACCAGAATTTTGGACTACCTAATGGAGACCTCTTTCGGTACTTCCAAATTCGAGATTACATACAGAAGAAGACTACGTTATTAGATTGCTCTTATAAATCAAATAGGGAACGAAGAGTGTTTTGGCCAATGGGTTTACCCTCAGTCAACACTCTCTGTCATTCACTACATAACGTAGTATCAGAAGACATGAAAAGATTGTTTAAAACATGGAATCAGGAATTGGGGTTGGAAATCTCTTCAGAAATGTGGGACGACATTTGGGAAAATGCCAGAAAGATCTCTATATGTAACAGAACCCAAGCTACTCAAATAAAGATACTCCATAGGACTCATATAGCACCGGAACGATTGGCAAAATTTAGGGCAGGAGCATCTCCAATGTGTCCTAAATGTAAAATAGAGGTCAGCACTCTCATACACTGCTTATGGACATGTCACAAGATTCCCAAATACTGGGTCAGAGTAGCAAGTGCTCTGACAGACACATTGGGAGCAGAAATTAGGATGGATTCTGTACCTCTTCTCCTGGGCTTTTCTAGCCTGCCCTCCCTAGGTGTGCACGGGAAAAAAATATTCTCCATTCTTTCCTTTTGTGCAAAGAAACATTTCTTAGTAAACTGGGTAGCTGAGGGCCCTCCAGGACTTTTGAATTGGTATAGGTGGGTCATGGAATGTATTCCCCTTGACTTCCTTATAAATATGTTGCACTAAAAACCTGAATTATTTTATAAAATATGGCAGCCCTTTCTGAACTATATCGATACAGATATCTCGGCCATTTTGTCAAGGGCTTTTATCTAGTTGTGGTAACGGTTCTGGCTGGTCCGGGGACCCCGGGGGGGGGGGGGGGGGAGGAATCCCATACGAATATGGGCTTTATTATAACTTGATGTTAATTCGTCCTGAACGTGTACCTCATTATTTAATTATTATGTTATCCCTTTTTTATTTCCTTTTAAGTAATGTAAGATATTTTATTATACGTTCTGATTAGTTATAGGTTAGATTCGTAGTTAATTGAGTGTTTTTTTTTCTCTTTATATTTTCTCTTTGCTATGTTTTGGCCATTATTTATTTAATATCTAATTGTATATTAATGCTTGTATTTGTGTGTATTATTTTGTAAGTTTGTAATAATATGTTATAAAAGAAATGTCTTTTTCTTCAATAAAAATATCTGTCAAAAAAAAGTTTGGAGGGATTTGGGCCAAAAGTAGGCAGGTGGGGCTAGTTTAGTTTGGGAACATGGTCGGCGTGGGCTGGTTGGACTTAATGGGTCTGTTTCCATGCTGTATTAATCTATGACTCTAGTTTCGTTACCCTTTCAAATCTTATGATGTAATTTTTCAGAGATGTGGATTTCGCCCTTGGCTGTTCTTGATGTGTTGTCGGTGTATTGATTGTTCTTTTTGTGTTCCAGCCCCATTCTCCTTCCTTCTCCCTGTAACCCTTGATCCTCTTGCTAATCAAGAATCTATCTGTCTCCGTCTTAAACCCACACTCAACGATTTGGCCTCTGCAGTAATGAGTTCCATAGACTCACGGTTCTAAAGGGTGGTCTTTTCTCTGAGGCTGTGCCCTTGGGCCCTAGTCTCTTCTATTAATGGAAGCATCTTCTTTATGTCCAATCTACTCAGGCCTCACAGTATTCTATCATTTCAATGAGATCCTCCCCTTTATTTTTCTAAACTCCAGCAAATGCAGAGATCCTCAACCCACGTCATATGATAAGCCAGGGATCATTCTTGTCAACCTTCTCTGGACCTTCTCCAACACCAGCACATCATTCCTTACATATGGGGCCCAAAACTCACTATATTCCAAATGAGTTCTGACCAGCGCCTTATACACCCTCAGCAGTATATTCCTGCTCTTGTAATCTAACCTTCTCAAAATGAATGCTAACTTTGCATTTGCCTTCCTAACTACCAACTAAACCTGCATGTTATTTTTAAAAGGACCTGGAACTAGAACTTCCAAGTCCCTTTTGTGCCTCAGATTTCCGAAGCTTTTCCCATTTAGTCTTCACGTCTATTCTTCCTACCAAAGCATATAACCTCACATTTTCCCACATTGTATTCCATTTGCCATTCTTTGCCCACTCTTCTAGCCTGTCCAAATCCTTCTGCAGACTCCCAGTCTCCTCAACACTCATTGTCCCTCCATCCATCTTTGTGTCATCTGCAAACTTAATAACAATGTCCCCCGTTCCTTTGTCTAGATCATTAATTTGTAACATGAATAGCTGTAGTCCCAACATTGACCCCTGTGGAAATCCTCTAGCCACTGGCTGCTCTTTTGAATAAGACCCCTTTATCCTCACACTCTGCCTTCTGCCAGTCAGCTAATCCTCTATCCATGTCAGTATCTTGCCCCTAACACCATAGTTCTTATTTAGCAGCCTCCTATGTGGCACCTTGTCAAAAGCCTTCTGGAAATCCAAATAGATCATATCCACTGACTCCTTTGTCTAACTTGCTCATTAATTCCTTAAAGAATTCTAATAGATTTATCAGGCATGATCTCACCTTGATGACGCTGTGCTCACTCAGCCCTATTTTACCATGCACTTCCAAGTACAGTATTCTGCAATCTCATCCTTAATTTTGGACTCTAAATGCCCAAGGTTAGGCTAACTGGCCTATAATATCCTGTCTTCTGCCTTCCTCCCTTCTTAAACAAGGGTGTGAAATAAACTGTTTTCCAGTCTCTGGAATGCTCCCTGATTCTAGTTATTCCCAAGAGATCACCACCAATGTCTCCTTCAGAACCCTGGGGAGTAGTCCAACCAGTTTAGATGAGTTATCCAACTTCAGACCTTTCAGCTTCCCCAGTTGGTTCTCCTTAGTGGTGGCCACCATATTAAAAAAGTAACAAGGGGGGGGGGATGATGAAATACGAGAGTTAGCTAGCTAATAATATAAAAGAAGCCCCCTGACACTCTTGAAGCTCTGGTATGTTGCTGGTGTTTTCCACCATGAAGACTAATGAAAAGTACTGATTTAATTCTTCTGCCATTTCTTTATTCCCCATTACTACTTTACCAGCCTCATTTTCTGAGTCTCTCTCTGTCTCTCTCTCAATTTTTATATAGCTAAAAATACTCTTGCAATCTTTTTTTATATTGCTAGCTAGCTTACTTTCATATTGTATTCTTTTGCCCCTTTTTAGTTGTCCTAGGCTGGTTTATAAATCCTCTGGCTTCCCACTAATCTTCACCATATCATTTTCTTCAGCTGTTATCCTGTCTATGACTTCCCTTCTGGGCCCTACCACAAGCTGCTCCCAAAAAACCCATCTTTTAGAAATTCCACAAATTCTTTTCCTTCGGGTCCAACCTGATTTTCCTAGTTCTCCTGCATATTGAAGTCCCCCATCATTATTGTAATAGAACCTTTCTTACGTACCTTTTCTCTCTCCTGATTTATTTTTTGCGCACATCCTGACCATTGCTAGGAGACCTGTACATAACTCCCATTAGGTTATGTTCTTTCCTTTGAGCTTCCTCATGTTATAAAGGGGAAAGGGTGAACCCTTGTGATAACTAAAACTGAAACAGCCAGAGAAGCTTGCCTCACCTTTATAATCTGTTAAAAAGAGTGGTTAAATGAAAGAAAATTAATTCGCTATTCATTGCAAGCAGCAGGTAACAATTTATTAATTTAACTCTTACAGTGAACAAATTAACAGAATCACGAACAAACCGAACAGTTGCCCACCTAACTACTATTTGCTAACTGAACAAAATTTTACTCACGTGCTCTGCCTTCTCCACCATCCCTCCAGTCATAAATGCCTTTCTTCCACCTTTCCTATTGTCAGTGATGTTATCTCTGTGCCAGAGACCCGGGTTCAATTCCCGCCTCAGGCGACTGACTGTGTGGAGTTTGCACGTTCTCCCCGTGTCTGCGTGGGTTTCCTCCGGGTGCTCCGGTTTCCTTCCACAGTCCAAAGATGTGCAGGTCAGGTGAATTGGCCATGCTAAATTGCCCGTAGTGTTAGGTAAGGGGTAAATGTAGGGGTATGGGTGGGTTGCGCTTCGGCGGGTCGGTGTGGACTTGTTGGGCCGAAGGGCCTGTTTCCACACTGTAAGTAATCTAATCTAAAATCTAATTCAATGTAGGACTCTTAACTTGAAGTGTTGTGCTACCTTTTATGGGTAGATGGTGCAAAGAGTTTAGAGGTTTCTTGTGGGAGCTAGATGTTTATTTCTCAGATGACAGTTTGCTCTCACCCCAATTTTCAAAAGCCCTCTCCTTATATACCTTGGATGACGTATCAATTTTCATACATTAACATTGGTCTGAGGTTATCAAAACTATCAGATTTAAATTCAGTTATAGACTCATAGAGATGGACAGCATGGAAACAGACCCTTTGGTCCAACCCGTCCATGCCAACCAGATATCCCAACCCAATCTAGTCCTACCTGCCAGCACCCGGCCCATATCCCTCCAAACCCTTCCTATTCATATACCTATCCAAATGCCTCTTAAATGTTGCAATTGTACCAGCCTCCACCACTTCCTCTGGCAGCTCATTCCATGCACGTACCACCCTCTGCATGAAAAAGTTGTCCCTTAGGTCTCTTTTGTATCTTTCCCCTCTTACCCTAAATCTATGCCCTTCAGTTCTGAACTCCCTAACCCCAGGGAAAAGACTTTGCCTATTTACCCTATCCATGCCCCTCATAATTTTGTAAACCTCTATAAGGTCTCCACTTAGCCTCCGACGCTCCAGGGAAAACAGCCCCTGCCTGTTCAGCCTCTCCCGATAGCTCAAATCCTCCAACCCTAACAACATCCATGTAAATCTTTTCTGAACCCTTTCAAGTTTCACAGCATCTTTCCGATAGGCAGGAGACCAGAATTGAACACAATATTCCAACAGTGGCCTAACCAATGTCCTGTACAGCTGCAACATGACCTCCCAACTCCTGTACTCAGTACTCTGACCAATAAAGGAAAGCATACCAAACGCCTTCTTCACTATCCTATCTACCTGCGACTCCACTTTCAAGAGGCTATGAACCTGCACTCCAAGGTCTCTTTGTTCAGCAACACTCCCTAGGACCTTACCATTAAGTGTATAAGTCCTGCTATGATTTGCTTTTCCAAAATGCAGCACCTCGCATTTATCTGAATTAAACTCCATCTGCCACTTCTCAGCCTATTGGCCAATCTGGTCAAGATCCTGTTGTAATCTGAGGTAACCCTCTTCACTGTCCACTACATTTCCAATTTTGGTGTCATCTGCAAACTTACTAACTGTACCTCTTATGCTCGGTTTTCAATTTAAAGTGCTTGGCTTAAGTTAATTGGCTGATGCGTGCTAGTTGCCAAAATATCAAAATAAGCCTAAGGTTTCCAATCACACAATCAGTTAATATCTGTTTCAATTTCAATTACGTGTCTGTAATCTACAGTGATTTACAGACACAATTTTCTGTATAAGTCTCTTAGCTTAGAAAAGCACTTTACATCTTAAAAGAACCATGCACTTTTCCCCCCTTTTATTTAACAAACAGATTCCTGCCATTCAGTTCACGATTACTCTACACAACTTCGTAACATTTAAATCTACCCACACAGATTCTGTATCTTCTGACTCTATATCGTTTCTCGTTATTAACTTAATTTCATTTCTTACTAACAAGGAAATCCTACCCCCTCTGCTCATCTGCCTGTCCTTTTGATAGGATGTATACCTGATGTCCATAACATCATACCCCCAATTCAATCTGCACAACAATTTCATTTACCTCGTTTCATATACCACACACATTGAAGGGCAACACCCTCAGTGCTGCATGGACAGCCCACCCCCTCCCCCGTAATATTTGTCTGCTAACCTGTTGTGCCTGAAGTTCGATTCTTGACACTTTCCGTACTGTCTATCTTATTACTTGTTCTGTATACTTTAATAACCCCATCTGAGCCCTCTACCCTTTTATCTAGTTTGAAACTCTTGTCACCTCCATTTATGCCATTGGTTCATCTAGCTTATTTCAAATACTTTGTGCATTCAGATACAAAGCCTTTAAGTATACTCAATTATCAAGTTTCCCTGGAATTTTATGGTATATCGGTACAATATAACATTTACACATTCTGTCCCTTCCTTTTATTTTCTGGTAATAATTAACCCCATAGTTAACCAGAAAAACGTTCTTTTCCTTTACCTTTAATTTTATAATTGTCCATGCAACTGACAACACACCCCACCCCCATCCCACCCCCAACTCACCCTCACCCTGCGTGTCACTATTTACTGTCTGCTGCCTTAGTTATGCACTTTGCCAGGACTCTGGCATGATTCAGGAGGAGCCCGTTCCATTTGAATCCTTATTGACCACATCTAGTGCTTGTAGTTGTTGTGGTCTGGCTATGATCGCTTAGTATTTTCTATCATCTTCTAGCAATGTATCAATACTGTGACTTTTTTTCTCAAAATGTTCTTTTACAAATATTCTGGTAGGTATTAAAGCAATTACCAATTCTATTAATTAATCCAACAGTTCAGTTTCTGGAAAATTGCATCTGTCTTCTTTGTTATCGCATCTATAAACAAAATGATCAATTGCTTTACTGTGGCTGTTGCCTGTAGGACATTATTCTCAATTAGGAATTTGAAAATTTCACACATGAAGTTGATCTTCTGGCATTTTTCCATACATTTGCAGAATCTTTCTCTCCTCTTCAGATAAACCAGAAATATTGATTTTAGTATTTCAAGTGCTTGCTTATTCAGTTCTCCCACTGCTGTCATGAAGTGCAGCTGCCTTGTTTGCTTCAGAAGTTTAAACTTGGGTATTATATCTTTACCTTCTAGTTCAAGCTGGGAGATTTAGTAATCATCATTTTTGTAAGCACTTCAGATTTGCAGTCGTCTTACTGTTATTGAGATATTCCATAACTCCAGAGTGTGTAAGTTCAGTATTGAATTTTCTGTGATTTTCTCTTTTTTGTTTTGTTATAGTTATGATTCAGTAGAACCATAAATAGAACACGAGGTAAACAGAGGGTAAACTATAACAGGGAATGCTTTATTGTCCTCTCAATTCCATGGTTAGTTCTTGGACTGCCCCTCTAATTCCTGCCTCTGGGTTACCTGACCTGCTATCTTAGAGGGGCAACATACATCCCTGTCCCTTTACTTCCATTCTCTCCTATCAATATATATACATCCAACAATTATAACTATTTTACAAGCATTGTAGCTAACATATATACATCCTCAGGAGTGTTTGCAAAAGAAAACAACCCTTCCTTTGTTGACATTGACATGATCATTCTCTCAGGGGATGGTGATTCCTAGATGACCATCTACTTGTCTCAGGACCCTTTTCTAGGGTAGTTTCCCCTGTTATTCATCCTCTCTGGCTATCAGTGCCCTGTGAAGCTGCTGTTGTCTTCTACAGGTTGCTCTACTGTAACACGTGTTTCGTTAATGTGAATTTTCTATAACATGATTTGTGAATTGGGGACATTGTTTCTAAAGTGCGAACTTTTAAAACACGTTGGGTGTAATGCGATTACATTGCCAACACTTTAAGCTCTGATCTTGCAGTGTGATTTTTCTATAACGCGAGGTTGCACAAGAATACAGCCATCACGTTTTCGAAGAATAACTTGTGCGTGGGCCACCCTGGCTCTGAGTTACATGACTTGGTCAACACCACTGGTCCCATTTGGACCTGCTTAGTATTCTGAAGGACTTCACCCCCGTTGGTGAAATGTGGCAACCAGCTGGTACTTGTGTCTCCTCCAGACGAGTTCATCCCTAGTCTCCATAAATCTCAATGGTCCTGTTTGAGCCACCAGTGTCGCCGGGATCCATTTTTCTCCAAGTGTATAATTCCAGGCTAACACAGTCTCTCCTCTTTGAAATAACCTCGACCATGAGAGGTTCCCAACCATCTGTCTTTCTTGATTTTGCTCCACCATCTCTCTGGTCTCTGTGGGCTGCCATAACTCATGTGATTCTCAGCTAGTGGTTGAACATTAAGAACGTTGGCAAGCACTGGTTTGTCGCATATAGTGTGTGCCTGTACCTGCTGATGAACTTGTTGAGTCGCCATCCAAGCGAATCCTTCCCTTGTGCAGCCTTTAAGACCTGCTTCAAGATTTGTACAGATCTGTCCATTTGGCAATTTGTCGCAGGATGATATGGAGCCAATCTCTCATGTATGACTCTGTGATTTTCCAGGTACTCCTTGAACTTTTGTGTCACAACCTGCAAGCCATTGTCACTTACAACTTTTTCGGAGTTCCCAACCATGGTAAATATATCATCCAGTCTGTCTGTCAATGTTGCTGCCTATACTGACTTCATGACCATCATCTCGGACCACTTGGAATAAGCATCCACAACCATTGGTAACATCCATCCCTCTCCTGCTCCTGCAAAATTGACGTGAATCCAATGCCACTGTGATTAATGTCACTCCCATGGGTGAAGGGGCAGCAATGGTGATGCCTTTCTCACTAATGCATAAAATTTGCGTGATCCCGCTTTCTTCTCAATCTGGGTGTTTGCATTTAGCCACCCAAAGTAGCTGCTGGCTATTTCTTTAATTTGTACCATGCCGGGTGCCCTTGGTGCACTTGTTTCAGCACCTTTTCTCTTAATGGGAAAGGATAACAACTGTCATTCTCCACATTAAACACACATCTGATGTAGACAACTTCCACTACAGGAGAGTTAAAGTCCTGGGCAGTTTTTACGAGAAGTTCTTCCTCTCAGGATTAAGTCCACCATTAGATTCAAAACTGGGTCTTTCTGGGTAGTGTTCCACACCTGACTCACTGACACGTACTTTGTCTTCCTGGGAAAAGCACATAATTTTCAGATTCTACTGGGGAACATTCTTATTTCCTAATAGTGGTAGCTGTGTTTCTCAGATTGTCAGTATCTGATTTCATGTGGGTAGGCTAACAAAGTTAACGCCTATCTCTGCAGTCATGCTGCCACCATTGGCAGTATTCCTGTATGCAGATCAAAAATGGAAACTGACAGCCTGTAGTCTGTCTGCAGCATGAAGTGTCTGACATAAAGGAAATGGGTGAATGTCTTAACACTGAACACAATGACCAATCCTCCTTTTTACACTTGAGCATACTTCTTCAACTTCCTGAGTCACCTCAGTACCAACACAAAGCACATTTCCTTTCCATTCAGCAAGCTGTATGAGAGTGCAGCACCAAACCTTTAAGGCAAGGCATTGCACACCAACTGCAGTGGTAACTTTGGATTGAAATGAGTCAACACTGATGACTTTTTTAGGGCTTGCTTCACCTCCTGGTAAGCCTCCTCACAGTCGTGGACCATTGCCCTGGTCGCCATTTTCCTAGCAAATAGTTGCAGGAGTTGTAACGCAGTTGCCAGATCAGACATGAATTTGTCATAATAATTCAAAAGTCTCAGGAATGATCTCAGTTGAGATGCGTTCTGTGGTCTAGGGGCCTTCGTGAGAGCTTCGATCTTCTTGGGCACCTTGTGTAGTCCCTCACTATCGATTACATGGCCCAGGTAGTCTATGGAGTCTTTTAAAAAAAACTCACGTTTCTTCCTTTTTACTTTTAGGCATATTCTTCCAACATTTTTAGGGTTTCTTCTCGGTTTTTCAAATGCTGCTTTTCGGAGGAGCCAATAATTAAAATATCATACAGACAAAGCTGATCACCTGGCAATTCACTCAAAGTTTGGACCATGACCCTCTGGAGTAGAGCTGGAGCTGATGTGATGCCATAGGGCAGTCACTTGTAATGCAACAGTTCCCAGCATGTTATTAGTCAGTGGAAGCTATGACTCCTTTGTGACCCCTATCTGCAAGTATGCCAGATCCATTTTTGAGAATTGTTTCTCTCCAACCAATCCATTGAATAGGTCATTCAATACATGCAAGTTGGTATTGATCCATACAAAGGGCTGGAAATTACTGTGACCTTAAAGTCGCCACAAATCCTGACCATACCATCAGTTTTTAAAACTGGGAAATGGGAGTGACCCATTCACTGGTGATTACAGGATCCAATGCTCCCCAGGTTCACCAAGCTTTCCACTTCCGCCTCCACTTAAGGCCAGTTGGCGTACAGTACTGGATGCACCGTCAAAATCCTTGCACAAACTTCCTGCTTCAACCGAAGTTTAATTTCTTCTTTCATTTCCCCCAGGTTCTCTAGAAGTTACCCTTAGACCTGTCCAAAATCTCTCTCCAACTCATTTTTGAGTCCTCCAGCCTATTAACCATGCCCCAATTTAAGTTTAATTTCAGTAATATGGAGCAATTGATTAATGGAGGTTTGTCACCTTTCACTATGTACAAAGGCAATACAGCAGACTGGCCCCTTAGCCGTACTTTTTCCCAGCCCTTCAGTGGCACAGTTGTTCTATGTGTGTCCGTGGAGTAATCTTGGCAGGCTTCATGGCAATGTTTTTAACTTGTTCCGTTATATTGATTCAGGAATCATAGACACCCCTACACCCATGTCCAATTGCTTTTTTAAAGTCTTACCCTCTAAGTTGGGAAGAACTCACAAATAATCAGCTTCACCTTGTCTTGACAGGATGTTTAAACAAAACTCTGCTGTCTCTGGGCCATCTACTTCTCCCACAGACCTAGCTGACTCCAGATTTACTCCCTGGCTGGAAACATGACCATTCTATGCCTTGTCATCTGAATTATTTCCTTTAAGCACCCCTTTCTCTTGCTTGAGTTGTACTTGGCAATTTCAGGCAATATGGTCCATTAGCTTACACCTGAGGCACTGGACTTCTTGAGTCCAACATACTCATTCCCTGTGGCCACATCAGTGGTATTCTACAGTTGGTATCACATTCTGCTGAGTTTCCGCTATTTTCGGCACCTGGACATCATCGCTTAATTGTGTTGCTTAACTGGCGTCTAACCCATCAAAGTAGCAATTTCGAAAGCTTCCTGGAAATCCAGGTCTCTCCTTGTTGGTAGCTTCCGTTGAATGGCTTTGTGTTGGAGGCCACAAAGCAAATGGTCCCGCAAGACAGCTTGGAGGAACCCTCCAAATTCACAATGTTCGGCTCACCTTATGGTGGCCCTGAATTGGGCAATGGACTCTTCTTATGCTGTACCCATTTATAAGAAAGCTTCAGTGACCATTAGTGGCTTTGATGCAAAATAACTCCCCATCATTTTGCATAGTTCTTGGTGTGCCTTCTCTGCAGGTTTCTCTGGTTACTTCAGACTCCGTAGAAACGTGCTCCCAATGATACTCAAGAAAATCAGCACCATTATGTATTCAGCCATCTATTCGTTTTTAAACATGCATCAAAATGTCCAGTGTACAGTGTCCAACTTTCAATCTCTTCATCAAATCCCATCTCTCCAAATTGGCCTGTCATTTTGTTTTCCTGTCGGTGGGAATTTTTCCCGCCATTCAACTCTAGTAGCTATTTGCAGCCCGAGTCTCCTTAGTGAATGCTCTGTGTGCCAGCTGCTCCCTCACCGACTGTATCAGAGTGCCATTCTTCCCCAGCATTGCCCGCAGCCTGAGTCCCCTTTCGACTGCTCTCCATGACAACTTTGGTAAGCTCCCAGATGTGTACTCCCGTCTTCAGCTGTCAGCTGCAGCCCAAGTCTCCTCACAAGCACTGTTCTCAGATGGCTTTTCGTTTTTCCCAGGTGTTGACAGCAGCCTGAATCCCTTCACAACTGTTTCCCTTGACATTATCTCCACAGTCCCATGCTGTTTGTAACATTTTTCACCCGAGCATTCATAAGCAGGTTTGTGGCCAGTTCCCACTCTCATCACCAGTTGTTGTAGTCATAGTTCACTAGAACCATGAATAGAACAGAGGGTAAGCGGAGAATAAACTAGAACAGGGAATACTTTAATGTGCATCCCCTCAGCTCCACATCCATTTATTCCCACTCTGGATGCACTCTCTTAAAGCAGCAACATCCACCCAATTACATACATAACAACATCCAGCAACCTGAACGCCTTCAGCATGTTGTTTAGAGTCGCTTTTCTATTTTGTATGTAAAATTTGTTCTGTTCCCAACTGCAGCCTGAGCTGTTTTTCTATTGGTATGCAACTCTTCCTTTCTCCAAATGGTGTCATTTCTTCAATGAAGAAACCTTATTTTCTGCTATTTAATGTGGAAGCTTTTAGATTGCTGTTGTTTCTTGTTCATTCCATTCCGTCCTACATCCCCATCTCCATCCAGTCCTGACCTTCAAGTTTGTTAATGTCACCTTTTTAAAAAAGTGACATTAAAGAGATTATCTCTTTTAAAGAGATGATCACCACTGCACAACTAAGAGGGTGTCTATCTGTATGAAATACAAATGAGATTGAAGATAGAAAGTAAGAGTAGAAATAAGTCCTTTGCCCAATGAACCCTGCTCCAACCTGCAAATCTTCTACCTCAACTCCAAACGCCTGCTGTCTCCACACGCCTCTTGAAACTTCTAACTTTTAGAAATCTGTCTATTTCTTAATTATATTCAGTGACTTCAATTCCACAGCCTTCGGTAATAGAGAATTCCATAAATTTATCCTTCTCTGGAGTGAAGAAATTTAATTCATTCATTCATGGGAGGTAGTCATAGCTAGCTGAGCTGCATTTATTGCTCATGAGAAGATGTTGGTGAGCTGTCTTCTTAAACTTGCTGTAGGCAGACCAATGGTACCTTTAGAGAGGAACTTACACAATGTTGACGGAGCAATACTGAAAGAACCTTGGGCTGTAATGAGGTCAGGAGTGGTCTTGACAAAATCCAAACTGAGTGCCAGTGAGCAGATTATTGCTAAGCAAGTTAAGCTGGTGAGTGATTTGAAGGAGAAGTTGAAGGTGCTGGTGTTCCCACATATCTGCTACCCTCGTCCTTCTCATTGATAGTGGTTGTAGTTTTGGAAGATCCTGTCTCAATGTTTGATGAATTTCTGCAGTACATTTTGTAGATGGTACACACTGCTGCTACTCAGCATCGGTGGTGGAAGGATTGAATGTTTGTGACTTAGTGCCAAACAAGTGGGCTGTTTTGTCCTGGATGGGATCAAGTTTGTTGAGAGTTATTGAAGCTGCAGTCATCCAGGCAATCAGGGAGTAATCCATCACAGTCCTGATTTATGCTGTGTAGTAAATGGACAGGCTTCGTGAAGTGAGGAGGAGGTGAGTTACTTGATGCAATATTCTTAGCTTTTGACCTACTCTATTAGGCAATATATTTATGTGACTGTCCATTTTAGTTTCTAGTAACCCCCTGGATGTTGAAGTCGTGGACTCAGCGATGATATTGTCAAAATGTCAAGGTGAAGGGTGAGATTGTTTCTTGTTGTAAGTGGTCATTGTCTGGCATTTGTGAGGTGCAGATGTTACTTCCCATTTGTCACATCAAAGTAGGATATTACCCAAGTCTTGCAGCATTTGAACATGGATCGCTTCAGTAGCTCAAGCGTTGCAATGGTACTGAATGTTGTGCAATCATTAACATTTCTGACTCTATGGGGGAGGGAAGGTCATTGGTGAAACAACTGAAGATATTTCAGCTACGGACATTTCCCTGAAGGACCTGTGCAGAGATACTCTTGAGCTAAGATAACCAACCTCCAACAATGAAAACTATTTTCCTTTGAAGCATGATTCCAACCAGCAGAGTTTTCCCTGATTCCCATTGACTTCATTTTTGCTAGAGATCCTTGATGCCACACTTGATCAAATACAACTTTGATGTCAAGGGCAAAATTAAAAATCTCACACCAGATTATAGTCCAATACGTTTATTTGGAAGCATGAGCTTTTAGAGCACTGCTCCTTCATCAGGTGGTTGTGGAGTATAAGATCATAATACACAAGTCATTTTCACCCAGCCTCTGGTAATCAACTCTTTTTTCCATGTTTAACCTAGGGCTGTAATGAGTTCAGGAGTGGCCCTGACAAAATCCGAACTGAGTGCCAGTGACACCCTTTATTAATAGACTGATGATCGAGAGTAGGTGATGGAGCATTAATTGGCTGTGTTGACTTTACCCTCCTTTTTGTCAACTGGACTTTTCCAATGATAGTGTCAATTAACTTTGTGTGTTTTTAAACCTCCATTCAACTTTTGTTCTGTTTAGGACATAGACGTAAATGGATTTCATTATTGTTAATGTTGTGAAGCAGAGGCAGTCCAGTCTGTCCTGATTTAGGTCATCTCTTATTACACCACCATTGACTGATAAATATAGATGAAGATAAGCTTGCATGAAAGAATCATACAGCAATGCATCAAATTGAAATACTTTTGTTCCTACTCATCCTTATTCTCTATAATTTTTACTTACATATTTCTTCCAACAGGAATACTATGAAAAAGCTCCGAGTGCCAGACTTATGGAGGTGTTCTTTTCTATACTCAATGTCCAGTATAGTATCTTGCCAAACACAGCCAAACGATTTTCTATTAAACTAGGTATGAATCTTTTAAATATGTCCCATTAAAAATACCAACACCATTGGTTGTTTGAACATAAACACATCATATTTTTGGCATCCATTAAAATGAATTCTCTTGAACACATATACATTCTCCACATTTAATGTTAAACTTTACTTAAAAACAATCACTCTTTAAATTCTTGAATTATTTGCCTACAGCTTCCTCATCTTTTATAAAGTTTACAGTGGAACTGAAGGCCAAATTCTGTTCAGGAAGCAGGTAATGCAGTTTTGTTTTCAAATCTATTGATGTTCAATTGCAGAACTTAGTTGTCATTTTTAACCAAATGTTGATTCAGTTAATTACTTAAAATTGTTATCCACTGGTGAGAATTCTGAAATGGAAGACATTATAATATTTGCATTCTGTCCCATTAGAAATCCAAGATTGAATCAGATCTGCTCAGACTTCCTATGTTGTATGTGTCGATTCCTGTTTTCAGCAATGAAGAATGTACTGAATTACCAGCATGGTATGTTTCCTTTTTATTATTCACTCTTTTTGTCCCTTTCATAAAGTTATACAGCTTGGAAACAGACCCTTTGGTCCTACTTGTCTATGCCAACCAGATGTCCTATAGAATTCTAGTCCTATTTGCCAGCATTTGGCCCGTATCACTGTAAAACTTTCCTATTCATATACCCATCCAGATGCATTTTAAATGTTGTCATCAGACCAGCCTCCACCACTTCCTTGGGCAACTTATTCCATACACGCACTACCCTCTGCATAGAGAAAGCTGCCCATTAGGTCCCTTTTCAATCTCTCCCCTCTCACCTCAAACCTATGCCCTCTAGGTTTAGATACCCCCCAGTCCGGGGAAAAGACCTTGTCTATTTACCTTATTCATACCTCTCATAATTTTATAAACTTCCATAAGGTCACCCCTTAGCCTCTGATGCTTTAGGGAAAATAGCACCAGCCTACTCAGCCTCTCCCTATAGCTTACACCCAACACCTTTTTTACTATCCTATCTACCTGTGATTCCACTTTCATGGAACTATGAATCTGCACTCCAAGATCTCTTTGTTCAGCAACAAAACCATTCTCCCATCGAATTGCATTTACTTGGGAGAACACAATATATACTCTTCTTTCTTCTCCAAAGACAATGCTAGTGCATAGCAAACAAACAGTTGAAAATTTCAACTGATTTTAAACTGTCCTTTGATCAAGACTGGTAAATTAGTCTGGATCAAATTTTCGAAGAGCTATATTTGTGTGACATTTTTATCTAGTAATCCAGGTGAGCAATGGCTCATCTCATCGTTTTAAACAAAATACCAAGATCCTTCTGATAAAAACACCTTTTTCAGGGTCTTAATTTGATGCACACGGTTGTCAATTGTTAAGAGATTGTGCTGACATAATAAAAGCCTTCCTCAGTTCAAACTGGCTTAAAGTTTTACCATTGTAAAATGGTGAGCTGCAAGCACAATAAGTGGACCTCATACAGAGGTATTAAGAAGTATAGCATGGGATCTTTTTCTTCGTGCATATAGCATAATGTCAATCCACTTTTCAGGTACAGGGTTTGTGATCGGTTCAGACCAAGATTGCTGCCTGCTGTGAATGAACACGATTCTTCTGTTTATATCTGTCATCCAAGGATCCTTGATTGACATCTGGTCCAATCAGGGAACTCATTCTGTGATGTCCATCTGGCTGACCTCATTACAATCACTACTTCTCCCTTTGAGTCTGAGGACATAGGCTGTTTTTTCTTTGTCCTCCTGGCCTATTTTATCACTGGCCCGGGTTTCTCCAACTCTCCCTCTAATACAGGCAGCGTACAATGCACACTAGCTTGCCTGTTGCACCCGGACTGTTTCAGAAGAAATTAATTCTCTTCGGGCAGCAAAGGTGTCACGGTTGTGTCATCTGCCATGTCCATCTCAGATTCTAAGGTATCTTCCACGTTTGACAGAGAAGGAGAACCCACAGGTTCCGGACCAGTTGGAAGGGCAATTGAGAAGCCAGTCATGTTTTTCTCCTGCACCATTTGCAAGTTTGCAACTTTCATGTGGTCCACATGCTTGTTTAGGACTGTCGCACCAACACTACCTTTATACATCTCTGGACCTTACCTTGCATCAACCATACCTATTACTCTTCCAAGGCAATTCCTGTGGTTTCTACAACAAACATTGTTCCCTGAAGTAAAATGTCTCTCTCGCTTAGCAGTTGTCTCGTGTCCAGCATCGGCACTGCTGATGCCACTTCACCCTCCTCCCCCATGTCTGAGAAGATCAGATTTAACCTGGTATGGAGTCTTCTCCCCATTAGCAAATCTCCCCATTGGTTATGCCTGTAGTTGCATGAGGGGGTGGTCCTATAATCAGTTAGGAATCGGGACAGTTTGATATCTAGTGAAGCTATAGATTGTTTCTTTAAGCCTTCATTCAAAGTTTAGTCTGCTGTTCCTGCCAGACCATTGGATAATAGATGGTATGGAGCTATGTTGTGGTTCTGTTCGCCGAGCTGGAAGTTTTTGTTGCAAACGTTTCGTCCCCTGGCTAGGCGACATCATCAGTGCTTGGGAGCTTCCTGCGAAGCGCTTCTTTGATGTTTCCTCCGGTGTTTATAGTGGTCTGTCCCTGCCGCTTCTGGTTGTCAGTTTCAGCTGTCCGCTGTAGTGGTTGGTATATTGGGTCCAGGTCGATGTGTTTGTTGATGGAGTTTGTGGATGAATGCCATGTCTCTAGGAATTCCCTGGCTGTTCTCTGTCTGGCTTGCCCTATGATAGTAGTGTTGTCCCAGTCAAATTCATGTTGCTTGTTGTCTGCGTGTGTGGCTACTAAGGATAGCTGGTCGTGTCGTTTCGTGGCTAGTTGATGTTCATGTATGCGGATTGTTAGCTGTCTTCCTGTTTGTCCTATATAGTGTTTAGTGCAGTCCTTGCATGGTATTTTGTACACTACATTCGTCTTGCTCATGTTGGGTATCGGATCCTTCGTTCTGGTGAGTTGTAGTCTGAGCGTGGCTGGTGGTTTGTGTGCCATTATGAGTCCTAGGGGTCGCAGTAGTCTGGCAGTCAGTTCCGAGATGCTCCTGATGTATGGTAGTGTGGCTAGTCCTTTTGGTTGTGGTATGTCCTCGTTCCGTGGTCTTTCTCTTAGGCATCTGCTGATGAAGTTGCGCGGGTATGGAGCTATCCTTTTATGATGAATACCATTCAACTTTAGGAAATACTTAAATTGTCTGCTGGTAAACGATGGCCCGTTATCTGTGACCAACATTTCCAGGAGTCCATGTATAGCAAAAGATGCACGCAGCTTTTCTGTTGCCGTCCTCGTGTTGGACGAATGAACTTTATGCACATCCAGCCACTTTGAGTGGGGGTTCACAATGACTAATACCATGGAGCCCATGAAACGACCTGCATAGTTGATGTTTAATCGAGTCCAGGGTTTGCTCAGTCATTCCCATGAATTTGGGGGAGATGCTGGCAGTATTTTTTGTTCTTGATGGCACTTTGGACACAACTCTACCAACACAACTATGTTTGCATCCAATCCTGGCCACCAGATATACCTTTTCATTAATATCTTCATTTTGAAAACCATTGGATGATCCTGGTGGAGTTCATCCAGTATTTGGCAGCAACCTTGGCTTGGAACAATCACTCTTGCTTCCCCCCATAATATAATGCAGTCCTCTACTGTGATCTCCTATCTCCAAGTCTAAAAAAAGTTTCAATTATGGTATGATAACCCTTTGGGTTTCCCTATCCCCACCAGCTGTTTCAGTTTTGCTAGGACTGGGTCTTTGTGTGTCCAGAATCTGATATTGTCAACTGTGACTGGAAACGTGTCCAGAAAATTTAAACCCATTACTGACTCTTACAGTGGCAGTACTATCGATGGTGTATCTGTGAATGAGAGGTGATTCAATACATCCGCACTTGCTACTTGACCTCCCCGACAATGTTCCAATTTGTAATTACACTCACTTAGTTTAAGAGCGGGCTTCTGAATTTGTTCTGAAACTATGGGCAGGACTGCCTTGTAATCTTCAAGTAGGCCTAGCAGGGATTTATGGTCTGTTATTATTGCAAATTTATGTTCAAAGAAGCTTTGATAGAATTTCCTGACTCCCAATATGACTACCAAAGCTTCCTTCTCTATCTGGGCCTATTTATGCTCTGCATTAGCCAAAGTCTTGAATACATACTGTTGTGACATGGAGGTCGAACCCCTCTGCTAATTAAAACCAAACACCCAGAAAAGTTTGTCTCACCTCGTAATCTGTTGAGATGTGAGTAACTGAGAATTCCTAACTTTCACTGTTTAAAGAGAAAGTAACAGTTTACTTTTCTAACTCTAATAGTGATCGCTAAACAAAAACTAATCACAAAATCCAAGCCCCCCTCCTTTTTTAATTGCTTATTATCTGACCCCCATAACTATATAAAAAAATGTTGTTCCAATACTGCAATTATTAAACATTACATTAACTTAAGACCAAGCTATGGCTTGGTTACTTGACCATTTCCAAGGCTAACCCTTTTTAAAGAGGTCATGCAAAGGTGATGGGATGGAAGTAAAGTTATGTATGAGCTTTCTGTGATACTTCACCAGCCCAAGGAAGGATCTAAGCTATGGTACAGACATGGGAGCTGGGCACTTTTAATTGCCCCCACTTGTCTTCCACCAGGTCTAACCCAGTCTGTCAACTCCATAGTCCAAATAGATCACTTAGGTGGCTGGAACACATTTTTCCCTTCTATACATGCCTGGGACAAATCTCTAAGGACTATGTCAAAGTTCTTTAAGTGTATCCTTTTTATTTCCCCGTTATTAGCACATCATCTAGATAAATGGCGATCTAGGGTAGACCTTGTGACATGCTCTCAGTCGTCCACTGAAAAATTGCACAGGCTGATGATAGCCCAAATGTCAGTATTATATTGATACAAACTGTTATGGGTATTAATTGTAGCATACTTCTGGGAATCCTCATCTAACCACAGTTGCAAGTATGCATAACTCATGTCCAGCTTCCTAAAGGATAGCCCCTGCCAGCTTTACGTAGAAATCCTCTGTGCGAGGGATTGGGTATTTACCCAGCTGCGAAAAGCAGTTTATCGTTTGTTTAACATCCCCACAAATGTGAATCAACCCATCGGACTCCACAGTTGGTACGACTGGTGCTGCCCATTCCACAAACCAGACCGGTTTGATAATTCCTTCACTTTCTAACCTTCTGATTTCTGCTTCTTCTTTTGCTGGAAGGCAAACTGTACTTGTTGGACGTTGAGGAATCATAGAATTGCTTCCTAGTCTACATGCAATGTCTGCTTGGCTTCTTTGAAAGTTCCTCGATCTTCCTGAAAGTCTTCCAGGTATTTAATTAGAACTTCACTCAGGCAGCTATTTTCCAATCGAAAAATATTGAGCCAGTCAAAGTGAATCTTTCTCAAAGAATTTTGCCCCATCAAGCTTGGGCCCAAACCTTTTTATTGCAGTCAGTGGGAACTGAACCAGCTGTTTCTCATAAGAAACCAGAACCAAAGTTGAACCTTTAATCTGTAAAGGTTCCCAGGTATAGGCTCTCAGTTGAGTGATGTCTTGTGCAAACACAGGTTGGAGTCTGGAGCGAATTTTATTAAAGACTGATTCTGCTGTCACTGAAATGGCTGCACTGGTACTGACCTCCATTAGAACCAGGTGACCATTTAACCAGACGTTTCGTTTGGTTCTGATTTGGATGTTCAAACCAGATATAGGTGGGCCTTCCAGGGTGCGCAGTCTCCTGAATACGGACCTATGAGATCTCTTACTCAGTTCAGATCTAGTGGAGCTCTATTGCTGTCTTGAATCCACATACTGGCAGCAACTACAATGGCTTGCCAGCCTAGATCCAAATTTTAACCGTTTGGCGGAGACTTGGCTTTGTTCTGGGGTTTTGCTGTGGGCTGACGTACAGTCCCTCTGTTTAGGATATGTTCTGAGTGAGACTATGCCATTACCTTCACTCAAGTGGTGAACCCCAAGCTCAGTTGACTGGCGAGGGTGTCCACTTCCATGAAAATACTCTGCAACTCGTGCTCCACTGCCACATTTTCCAATGATAAAACCAGTTGTAGTGCCTGTTTGAAGTCCAGCTGGGCTTCAGCTACTAGGCGCTTTTGCATGGGATCATCACGACTGATACAACTTCACAGAGGCTGGTAACCCATCACCAAGTCACCCTTTATTTACACATGAAGAATCCTTCACACTGATCCTTCACACTGATTCAGCTCCCTCAGAACCAACTCCGAGTGATAGGATATCTGTTCTTTTCTTTAATTTTTCCCCTACACTACTGCCTAACAGCGGTAGTGCATATTTTTTCCCAGCACCCATGTCGTGTGTGTGCAGGTGTAGGACACAGTGAAGAACAAACAAGTGCATACTCTTTATTTATATTCCACCACCAGGAAGAAAGGAAACACCAGAGTGGCCAGTGAGAAGCAGTGCCCTTCTCAACAAAGGGCAATGCTGTGTGATCAAAAAATAGTTAACAGGAGGGCAGGGATTAAATCAAAATCAAAATAAATCAAAACAGCTCAAGGGTGTTGGCGGAGACTGCGTGCTCCTTTTCCAGGGACACCCAGGATCGAACATAACCGTGGAAGAGGGGCAGGCAATCATCTCTAACAACCCCCTCCACGGCCTGTTGCCTGGACCTGTTCATGGCCAGTTTGGTCAGGCCTAGGAACAGACCCACAAGGAGGTCCTCTGACCTATCCTTCCCCCCTCCGCACTGGGTGCCCAAAGATCAAGAGCATTGGGCTGAAGTGCAACCAAAAACAGAGAAGAAGGTTTTTAAGAAAATCTGAAAGGGAGTGTGAATGCACACACCTAATATCTACATGGTCCCCAGACTCCTCCGCACCACAGAAAAAGTAGTTGGACTGAGAGTCTGTTGAACCACTGCAATCTGCGGTTGCAGGGGACTGCTGCATACAGCACCCTCCACCCCAGATTCCCGAGCAAAACGGGGATGGCAAATGGGACTCCTGTTTATTTATCTGTCAGGCAGAGGTCCCTAATTAGACCAGATTAACAGCCCCTCAGGGAACTTACCAGGGGTCAGCAATGGGGCACAGGTCTCTGGCACAGAGTCTGTCCCTGTTGCTCAGAAGGGAAGAGGAGCAGAGCATTGGTCACTGGGGATTCTATAGTTAAGGGGACAGATAGGAGGTTCTGTGGGAATGAGAGAGACTCACGTTTGGTGTGTTGCCTCCCAGGTGCCAGGTTTCATAATGGCTCTGATCGTGTTATCGGGATCCTTGCAGCGGAGGGAGAGCAGCCCCAACTCGTGGTCCACTAGGCACCAACAACATACTTATGAAGATAGATGGGGATTTAAAGCAGAAATTCAGGGAACAAGGGTGGAAGCTTAGGGCTAGATTAAACAGAGTTGTTAACTCTGGTTTGTTGCCTGGGTCACATGTTAGCGAGGTGAGGAACAGGGAGAGAGAGGAGTTGAACATGTGGCTACAGGAATGGTGCAGGAGGGAGGGATTTGGATTCCTGGATAATTGGGGCTGTTTCTAGGGAATGTGGGACCTCTACAAACAGGATGGTCTTCACCTGAACCAGAGGGGTATCAATATCCTGGGGGGGAATTTGTTCATTCTGTTCAGGTGTATTTAAACTAATTCAGCAGGGGAAGGGAACCTAAATTGTAGGTCGAGTATACGGGAGAATGAGAGTAGTGAAGTCAGAACTAAGATTTCAAGATCGCAAGAAGACACAGGCAGGCAAGAAGTTGGTTTGAAGTGTGTCTACTTCAACACCAGGAGCATCCAGAATAAGGTGGGTAAACTTGCAGCATGGATTGGTACCTGGGATTTCGATGTTGTGGCCATCTCTGAGACGTGGATAGAGCAGGGACAGGAATGGTTATTGCACCTTCCAGGCTTTAGATGCTTCAGTAAGAACAGAGAAAATGGCAGAAGAGGGGATGGTGTGGCACTGTTAATCAAAGACAGTATTACAAATGCATAAAGGATGTTTGAGGACCCATCTACTGAGGTAGTATGGGCTAAGATTAGAAACAGGAAAGGAGAGGTTACCCGTTTGGGAGTTTTCTATAGCCCTCCAAATAGTTCCAGAGACATAGAGGTTAAGTTAGCAAAGATGATCCTTGATGGAAGTAAAAGTGACAAGGTGGTTGTTATGGGGGACTTTAACATTCCAAATATTGACTGGGAATACTATAGTTCAAGTACTTTAGATAGGTCAGTTTTTGTCCAAAGTGTGCAGGAGGGTTTCCTGACACAGTATGTAAACAGGCCAACAAGGGGCGAGGCCACATTAGGTTTGGAACTGAGTAATGAACCTAGCCAGGTTTTAGATTTGGAGGTAGGTGAGCACTTTGGTGATAGCGACCACAATTCAGTTAGGTTTACTTTAGAGATGGAAAGGGATGGGTATCTACTGCAGGGCAAGAATTATAGCCAGGAAAAAGGCAATTACAATGTGTTAGGCAAGATTTAGGATGCATAGAATGGGGAAGGAAATTCCAGGGGATGGGCACAATAGAAATGTGGAGCTTATTCAAGGACCAGCTACTGCGGGCCTTAATTAGTATGTACTGGTCAGGTGGGGAAGAGGTTGTCGAGCGCGGGAGCCGTGGTTTACTAAGGAAGTTGAATCACTTGTCAAGAGTAAGAAGAAGGCTTATATTAAGATGAGGTGTGATGGCTCAGTTAGGGCACTTGAGAGTTACAAGTTAGCTAGGAAAAAAACAGGACCTAAAGAGAGAGCTAAGAAGAACCAGGAGGGGACATGAGAAGTCGTTGGCGGGTAGGATCAAGGAAAATCCTGAGGCTTTCTATATATCAGGAATAAAAGAATGACTAGAATAAGATTAGGGTTGAGAGTGTGGTGCTGGAAAAGCACAGCAGGTCAGGCAGCATCCAAGGGGCAGGAGAGTCACGTTTCGGGCAAAAGCCCTTCATCAGGAACAAGGACTTTTGCCCTGATGAAAGGCTTTTGCCCGAAACGTTGACTTCTCCTGCTCCTCGGATGCTGCCTTACCTGCTGTGCTTTTCCCGCACCACACTCTCAACGCTAATCTCCAGCATCTGTAGTCCTCACTTTCGCCTAGAGTAAGATTAGGGCCAATCAAGCATAGTGCGTGGAGTCAGAGGAGATAGGGGAAGCACGAAATGAATACTTTTCATCAGTATTCCACACTAAAAAAAGACAGTGTGGTCATAGAGAATACTGAGATACAGGCTACTAGACTAGATGGGATTGAGGTGGATAAGGAGGAGGTGTTAGCAATTCTGGAAAGTGTAAAAAATGATACATCGCTGGGCCGGATGGGATTTATCCTAGGATTCTCTTGGAAGCCAGGGAGGAGATTGCCAAGCCTTTGGCTTTGATCTTAATGTCATCTTTGTCTACAGGAATAGTGCCAGAAGACATAAGGATGGCAAATCTTGTTACCTTGTTCAAGAAGGGGAGTAGAGACAACTCTGGAAATTATAGACCAGTCAGCCTTACATCGGTTGTGGGTAAAGTGTTGGAAAGGGTTGTAAGAGATAGGATTTATAATCATCTAGAGATGAATAAGTTGATTAGGGATAGTCAACACGGTTTTGTGAAGGGTAGATCGTGCCTCACAAACCTTACTGAATTCTTTGAGAAGGTGACCAAACAGGTGGATGAGGGAAAAGCAGTTGATGTAGTATATATGGATTTCAGTAAGGCGTTGATAAGGTTCCCCACAGTAGACTATTGCACAAAATATGGAGGCATGGAACTGAGGGTGATTTAGTGGTTTGGATCAGAAATTGGCTAGTTTAAAGAAGATAGAGGGTGGTCATTGATGGGAAATATTCATCCTGGAGTTCAGTTACTAGTGGGGTACCACAAGGATCTGTTTTGGGTCCACTGTTGTTTGTTATTTATATAAATTTATAGATGAGGGCATAGAAGGATGGGTTAGCAAATTTGCGGATGACACTAAGGTCGGTAGATAGTGATGAAGGATGTTGTAGGTTACAGAGAGACACAGATAAGCTGCAGAGCTGGGCTGAGAGGTAGCAAATGGAATTTAATGTAGAAAAGTGTGAGGTGATTCACTTTAGAAGGAGTAACAGGAATGCAGACTATTGGGCTAATGGTAAGATTCTTGGTAGTGTAGATGAGCAGAGATATCTTGGTGTCCAGGTACATAGATCCTTGAAAGTTGTCACCCAGGTTGATAGGGTTATTAAGAAGGCAAAGGGTGTGTTAGCTTTTATTGCTGGAGGTACTGAGTTTCGGAACCATGAGATCATGCTGCAGCTGTATGAAACTCTGGTGCGGCCACATTTTGAGTATTGCGTACAGCTCTGGTCACTGCCTTTAGGAAGGATGTGGAAGATTTGGGGAGGGTTCAGAGGAGATTTACTTGGAAATTGCCTGGTATGGAGGGAAGGTCTTATGAGGAAAGGCTGAGGGAATTGATGTTTTTCGTTAGCGGGAAGAAGATTGAGAGGCGACTTAATTGAGATATATAAGATAATCAGAGGGTTAGATAGGTTGGACAGTGAGAGCCTTTTTCCTCGGATGGTGATGGCTAGCTTTAAATTGAAGGCTGGTAGATATAGGACAGATGTCAGAGGTAGTTTCTTTACACAGAGTAGTAGGGGCGTGGAACACACTGTATGCAACAGTAGTAGACATGCCAAGTTTAAGGGCATTTAAATGGTCATTGATAGGCATAAGGATGAGAATGGAATAGTGTAGGTTAGATGGGCTTCAGATTGATTCCACAGGTCAGGGCAACATCAAGGGCGGAAGGGCCTGTACTGCGCTATAATGTTCTATGTTCTAAAAGTGATTACAGGTTGGTAAATTTTAATATGTCGCTTATAGTGGTGAAATGCAGCTTCCTACAGATTGAGATTGTAATAGGCCCTCCAACAGCAGGTGGCAGTGGTGAGGAAGGATACCAAGCATTGGAACTCAAGCAGTCAAGTGAACCCTGTCTGCACAAAAGCGTGTCTGACAGAAAGGAGTCATAGAGAGAACCAGAGGCAATGATTTCTTCTTCCAAATGTGAACTACAGGCTTAATTACATATAAATATTGTTCCCTTGTTTAACCCTAATTTTTCTTCACGTTTGTAAAAAAATTATATTTTGCAAACAGAATAAAGAATGCCTGCTAATGATCTTTGGGTCACCCATATGCTCAAATCTTTCATGTTTCTGGCAATGATTGGCAAATTCACATTACAATCATCAAGTTTTGGTGGATGAAGTAAAAAGTGCCAGGCAAAGATAGAGTGGATGGTGGAATGTTGAAGCTGACATTGTCCACTTTGGAAGCTGAAACTACTTCAGTATCTTTGGGGGCTCAGGCACTGGGGAGGAAATTGGATCTTTTGACCAAAACCAGGCAGAGGCTCCCCATGTGTATTCCCTTGTTTTGGAGGAAGGAAGTAGACTTTTGGGAGGGTATTCTACTTACTTTGAGTCGGAAGCTGAACAAATTTGTTGGAAAATTGCAAACACCCAATGATGTATTATTTGAAGGTACACAAACACAAGCGAGCAGGCAGTTTTCATGGTGAACATCTGTGTGGAAAAATCCACCATAAAGTATTGGGAAAAGTTACAGATGTTCAAAGAAATTTGTAATAGATAATTGAAGCATTCACACAGTTTTTGGGAACCCCAGTAGCTTGTCACAGTTCCAGCAGGAATTTTCTAAGTACAGCCAAAATTGGCCTCAACAACTACAGCCACCACTGCCATCAGGCTTGGAAACTCTGTCCAGTGTAATGTCCTTCTCTTCTCAACGGTTGTTAAACTAGTTGTGCCTCCCACCAAGAGCCAGTCAAGGGATATGGGACAAGAAGTTTCTTTCAGGAAGTGGTTTTGGCCTTGTGAAGAGTGGGAGGGGCTTGCCCTGCACTAAGAGTAAAACTTGACGAAGTGGAAGCATCTTGCCTAATTGACATATGATCAGAGTCCAACATCACCAGTTTTTAAAGAGCATCTTGCTGAGAGGTATAAATTGATCGATGTTTCCTCTGGATGGAAAGGATGCTCTTTCATCTGGGTCTCTGGTTCACAGGGTTCAGACATCCCTAACTTTCTTTTCCATTCATTCAGGGGCTGTCGGCTTCAGTGCCCAACCCTAGCTATCCTTGAGAAGGTGATGGTGAGCTGCCATCTTGAACCGCTGCAGTTCATTTGATGAAGCTATGACTACAATGCTGTTAGGAAGGCAGTTTGGGATTTTGAACCCAATGACACTAAAGGAATGGTAATATATTTCCAAGTCAGGATGGTGTGTGGTTTAGAGGGAAACTTGCAGGTGATAGTTTCCCATGCATCTGCTGCCCTTGACTTTCTAGATGGTACACACTGCTTCTTCTGTTAACCAGTGGTCGATAAAGTGCAAAATTTGACAATGCGGCACCAATCAGACAGGCTTTTTGCCCTGCTCAGTGTCAAGCTTCTTGAGTCTTTTTGGACCTGCACTCATCCAGCCAGTTGGGGAGTATTCCATCATATTCCTGACTTGTCTCTTGTAAATGGTGAACGGTTTTGGGAAATTAGGAAGTGCATTACTTGCTGAAGGGTTCCTAGCCCTAGCCTGTTTTATAACCACAGTATTTGTATAGCTAGCCTCGTTTAAGTTTTGGTCAATGATAATTCCAAAGATGTTGGTTTTGGAGGGTTCAGTGATAGTACTATCATTAAATGTCAAAGGGTGTCAATTCTCTTGCATTGCAATTCTTACAGCTATCTATAAGAATAATAGGGTAGTTATGGTAGGGGATTTTAACTTTCCAAACATCGTCTGGGACTGCCATAGTGTTAAAGGTTTAGATGGAGAGGAATTTCTTAAGTGTGTACAAGACAATTTTCTGATTCAGTATGTGGATGTACCTACTAGAGAAGTTGCAAAACTTGACCTACTCTTGGGAAATAAGGCAGGGCAGGTGACTGAGGTGTCAATGGGGGAGCACTTTGGGGCCAGCGACCATAATTCTATTTGTTTTAAAACAGTGATGGAAAAGGATAGATCAGATCTAAAAATTGAAGTCCTAAATTGGAGAAAGGCCAATTTTGACGGTATTAGGCAAGAACTTTCGAAAGCTGATTGGAGGCAGATGTTCACAGGTAAAGGGACGGCTGGAAAATGGGAAGCCTTCAGAAATGAGATAATGAGATCCAGAGAAAGTATATTCCTGTCAGGGTGAAAGGGAAGGCTGGTAGGTATAGGGAATGCTGGATGACTAAAGAAATTGAGGGTTTGGTTAAGAAAAAGAAGGAAGCATATGTCAGGTATAGACAGGATAAATCGAGTGAATCCTTAGAAGAGTATAAAAGAAGTAGGAGTATACTTAGGAGTGAAATCAGGAGGGCAAAACGGGGACATGAGATAGCTTTGGCAAATAGAATTAAGGAGAATCCAAAGGGATTTTACAAATATATTAAGGACAAAAGGGTAACTAGGGAGAGAATAGGGCCCCTCAAAGATCAGCAAGGTGGCCTTTGTGTGGAGCCACAGAAAATGGGGGAGATACTAAATGAATATTTTGCATCAGTATTTACTGTGGAAAAGGATATGGAAGATATAGACAGTAGGAAAATAGATGGTGACATCTTGCAAAATGTCCAGATTACAGAGGAGGGAGTGCTGGATGTCTTGAAATGGTTAAAAGTGGATGAATCCCCAGGTCTTGATCAGGTGTACCCAAGAACACTGGGAAGCTAGAGAAGTGATTGCTGGGCCTCTTGCTGAGATATTTGTATCATCGATAGTCACAGGTGAGATGCTGGAAGACTGGAGGTTGGCAAACATGATGCCACTGTTTAAGAAGGGCGGAAAAGACAAGGCAGAGAACTATAGACCGGTGAGCCTGACCTCGGTGGTGGGCAAGTTGTTGGAGGGGATCCTGAGGTACAGGATGTACATGTATTTGGAAAGGCAAGGACTGATTAGGGATAGTCAACATGGCTTTGTGCATGGGAAATCATGTCTCACAAACTTGATTGAGTTTTTTGAAGAAGTAACAAAGAAGATCAATGAGGGCAGAGCAGTAGATATGATCTATATGGACTTCAGTAAGGCGTTCGACAAGGTTCCCCATGGGAGTCTGATTAGCAAGGTTAGATCTCATGGAATACAGGGAGAACTAGCCATTTGGATACAGAACTGGCTCAAAGGTAGAAGACAGAGGGTGGTGGTGGAGGGTTATTTTTCAGACTGGAGACCCGTGACCAGTGGAGTGCCACAAGGATCGGTGCTGGGCCCTCTACTTGTCATTTACATAAATGATTTGGATGCAAGCATAAGAGGTACACTTTAGTAAGTTTGCAGATGACACCAAAATTGGAGGTGTAATGGACAGTGAAGAGGGTTACCTCAGATTACAACAGGATCTGGACCACATGGGCTAATGGGCTGAGAAGTGGCAGATAGAGTTTAATTCAGATAAATGCGAGATGCTGCATTTTGGGAAAGCAAATCTTAGCCGGACTTATACACTTAATGGTAAGATCTTAGGGAGTGTTGCTGAACAAAGAGACCTTGGAGTGCAGGTTCATAGCTCCTTGAAAGTGGAATCGCAGGTAGATATGATAGTGAAGAAGGCGTTTGGTATACTTTCCTTTATTGGTCAGAGTATTGAGTACAGGAGTTGGGAGGTCATGTTGCGGCTGTACAGGACATTGGTTAGGCCACTGTTGGAATATTGCGTGCAATTCTTGTCTTCCTATCGGAAAGATGCTGTGAAACTTGAAAGGGTTCAGAAAAGATTTACAAGGATGTTGCCAGGGTTGGAGGATCTGAGCTACAGGGAGAGGCTGAACAGGCTGGGGCTGTTTTCCCTGGAGCGTCGGAGGCTGAGGGGTGACCTTATAGAGATTTACAAAATTATGAGGGGCATTGTGGTGTAAAATTCCAAGCAGTGGAATGTGGTGAAACGGTTAAAAATTATGTCCCAATACATGTGTGAATCTAACCGGAATGGAGGTGTTGCTTAGTCCCGTGTGAATCTTCTTATCTGTATGTAACCAGAATGGAATGTGTTTTTTAGCCTTGCTCTGCTGTTATATCTGGAAAAGAGTATATCAGCCGGAAAAGTCTCCAGTTCGGTGAGTCTGCTCCGGGGTTACGTTTAACCGCCGAGCGTGGGTTGTTGGCAACCGCTCTACGAGAACTGACGGCTCCCAGTTTTTGTAACATGTAGAGTGAGTATAAGCCAGACCCGTTGTGCGACGCTGCGGGGAATAAAATGCCCATATTCTAGCAGTCTCGCCTCTTGGTCGTTTGTTCTGTGTCAGACTACTCTCCTACGAACCTGACCTTGAGAATTTTTTAAAACATTTGGCGTAGTCGGCAGGATCAATCGCAATTGAGGAGAGATTTTGATACAGAACAATGTTTTGGAAAACGACTAAGAAACCAGAAGAACAAACTGTGGAGGTCCCGACCGTCCCGGGATGGCATGGATGTGGGCATGTACGTGGCAGTTTGTTTGAGAAAGGATCCCAGTCCTGCCGAAGAACCCCTTGCCTGGGGTACAGCGGAGGATGTGGGCATGTCCAAAAGGCTGAAGCGGAGTTAACAGAATTGAATGGGATTGAACTGAACTGAACTGAGTGGAACTGAAGTGAATCAAATTGAACGGAACAAAATGGAACTGAGCTAAATTGAATTGAAATGGACGGAACTGAATTGAACACAATTGAATTGAACTGAACAGACCTGAACTGAGCTGAATTGAATTACACTGAATTGACTGAACTGAAATTAACTGAAACGAATTGAACTGAATTAAGCATAATGTAACACATGTATTGGGCTAAGAAAATTATGTCCCAATACATGTGTGAATCATAATGTAACACATGTATTGGGCCAAGCAGTGGAATGTGGTGTAAAATTCCAAGCAGTGGAATGTGGTGAAACGGTTAAAAATTATGTCCCAATACATGTGTGAATCTAACCGGAATGGAGGTGTTGCTTAGTCCCGTGTGAATCTTCTTATCTGTATGTAACCAGAATGGAATGTGTTTTTTAGCCTTGCTCTGCTGTTATATCTGGAAAAGAGTATATCAGCCGGAAAAGTCTCCAGTTCGGTGAGTCTGCTCCGGGGTTACGTTTAACCGCCGAGCGTGGGTTGTTGGCAACCGCTCTACGAGAACTGACGGCTCCCAGTTTTTGTAACATGTAGAGTGAGTATAAGCCAGACCCGTTGTGCGACGCTGCGGGGAATAAAATGCCCATATTCTAGCAGTCTCGCCTCTTGGTCGTTTGTTCTGTGTCAGACTACTCTCCTACGAACCTGACCTTGAGAATTTTTTAAAACATTTGGCGTAGTCGGCAGGATCAATCGCAATTGAGGAGAGATTTTGATACAGAACAATGTTTTGGAAAACGACTAAGAAACCAGAAGAACAAACTGTGGAGGTCCCGACCGTCCCGGGATGGCATGGATGTGGGCATGTACGTGGCAGTTTGTTTGAGAAAGGATCCCAGTCCTGCCGAAGAACCCCTTGCCTGGGGTACAGCGGAGGATGTGGGCATGTCCAAAAGGCTGAAGCGGAGTTAACAGAATTGAATGGGATTGAACTGAACTGAACTGAGTGGAACTGAAGTGAATCAAATTGAACGGAACAAAATGGAACTGAGCTAAATTGAATTGAAATGGACGGAACTGAATTGAACACAATTGAATTGAACTGAACAGACCTGAACTGAGCTGAATTGAATTACACTGAATTGACTGAACTGAAATTAACTGAAACGAATTGAACTGAATTAAGCATAATGTAACACATGTATTGGGCTAAGAAAATTATGTCCCAATACATGTGTGAATCATAATGTAACACATGTATTGGGCCAAGCAGTGGAATGTGGTGTAAAATTCCAAGCAGTGGAATGTGGTGAAACGGTTAAAAATTATGTCCCAATACATGTGTGAATCTAACCGGAATGGAGATGTTGCTTAGTCCCGTGTGAATCTTCTTATCTGTATGTAACCAGAATGGAATGTGTTTTTTAGCCTTGCTCTGCTGTTATATCTGGAAAAGAGTATATCAGCCGGAAAAGTCTCCAGTTCGGTGAGTCTGCTCCGGGGTTACGTTTAACCGCCGAGCGTGGGTTGTTGGCAACCGCTCTACGAGAACTGACGGCTCCCAGTTTTTGTAACATGTAGAGTGAGTATAAGCCAGACCCGTTGTGCGACGCTGCGGGGAATAAAATGCCCATATTCTAGCAGTCTCGCCTCTTGGTCGTTTGTTCTGTGTCAGACTACTCTCCTACGAACCTGACCTTGAGAATTTTTTAAAACAGGCATGGATAGGATAAATAGGCAAAGTCTTTTCCCTGGGGTCGGGGAGTCCAGAACTGGAGGGCATAGGTTTAGGATAAGAGGGGAAAGATATAAAAGAGACCTAAGGGGCAACATTTTCATGCAGGGTGGTACGTGTATGGACTGAGCTGCCAGAGGATGTGGTGGAGGCTGGTACAATTACAACATTTAAGAGGCATTTGGATGGGTATATGAATAGGAAGGGTTTGGAGGGATATGGGCCAGGTGCTGACTGGTGGGACTATATTGGGTTGGGATGTCTGGTCGGCGTGGACGGGTTGGACCGAAGGGTCTGTTTCCATGCTGTACATCTCTATGACTCCATCTATTACACTTTCATACTGGAGACCAATGCATCGGAGCAGTACTATCACAGGTTCAAGAGCAAAAAAGGGGTGGTTATCATATAACACCAGTAAGTCTCAAGCTGAATGAGAAGAATTTGCAAAATTATTTCAGTGTGTAATTGAACTGCTAGCTTCCTTGGCATTCAGAGACAATTTCAACTGTGCAAAGTTTGACATGTTCGAATGTTAGACAACAACCCATTCAATTACTTTTCATGCATCTGTCCAGCTTGGAGCGACAAAGACCCAAGGGACCATCAACCTTGCTGTGCTTCAATGCAAGAGCTGGTATGGGTCAAGAAAAATTAATGCAAATGCTGGTGTGCTTAGATGACTGACTATGGGAAGAAACTTCCCCCAGCCCAATTGGAGGGATTTGTGGCTGACACTATGCCTATGTCCAAGTCAAAGTCAACATTTTAACCTGATTCCAGATGATATTCAGATTAGAATTCAGCAGAGTGCTACCAATACGCTTATGAGTGAGATCCAAACTGTTGTCGAAACAGGTCCAGCCAGGTATAGTTTTACCTTTGCCATATTTTGAAAGAGGATCACAGACAGCTTCAAATGATTGCACATTTGCTGGAAAGCCCAATATCAATCACCCAATGCCAACTGATGAGTGGTACAAACAGGCACAGAAACATTTGAGGTGCTGGAAGAGAATCGTGGAGAGAGAGGATTGATTGGCTGGTTCATGACAAGGAGGAGAAAGTGAGGACTGCACATGCTGGAGATCAAAGTCAAGAGTGTGGTGCTGGACAAGCACAGCAATCAGGTAGCATTCGAGGAGCAGGAGAATCAACATTTCAGGCATAAGAATTTCAATCCTTCACAGGCCATTCCTGAGGAAGGGCTTTGCCCGAAACATTGATTCTCCTCCTTGGATGCTGCCTGACCTGCTGTGCTTTTGTAGCACCACACTCTCAACTCATGACAAGGAGGTAAAGGTAAAGCAACTCCTCCTTCCTAACAGCTTTAAGTGTTAAGTATTGGTCACAGATCATGACCAAGCAGTATACCAAGCGACAGCAAAGATGATTGCACTGACCAGAGCAGAGTGTTACGGGTCTGGGATGGCTATAGATATTGATGGCTGCTTCTCAAAATTGCAATTTGTGTACTTCGGCCAAAGTAGGGAAGCCGTTTCACCCCAACATAGGATCCCTGCTGGCCAAGAAACCTTGAGACGTCTTTGCAATGAATTTTACAGTCTTTACCCAAGCAGTAATGGCGCTGACGACATTCTTGTACTTTTGAATGTCTTCAAGTTCATACAGGCCATTCCCATCCACGATCTAGTGCCTGGACTGTAGCCAGTGTTAGTACATGATTGTCTGTCTCAGTGTTCCATATTGGATTCAGAATGTTCAGGGGCACAACTTTGAAACCAAGATCCTACAACAGCTTGGCAAGGTCTATGGCCTTCGCAAGAGCTATACCATCCCTATCATCCAGAGGGCAATGTACAGTAAAAACAAATTGTACTCTGCATGACTTTCTACACACCCTGCCTCATGAGATTAAATGAAAATGGCCAGAGTATCTTTCAGAGCTGGTTTGAGCATTCAATAGCAACCTATACTCATCCATATTATCTCTTCTTTGGACGAGATCCAGTTATTCCTGTGGACCACCTTCTTGGCCTCACCATATCTTCTGATGGAAATGGCCAGGTCATTGAGTGGATAGCCAAGTATCACAAGTTAAGTCAGGTCAAAGAGGGCCAAGAGAGAAACACTGAGAAGAAAAACATGGAATGATTGCAAAGCTGACGGGATTGACCTTTCCAATGGAAACAAAAATAAACAAATCGTACCACATATTTTCAATCTTTTTCTGAACAGCTTCCCTTACCTTTCCAATTGACATGCTGCCCTTCTTTCTAATCAATCTCTAACACTTGTATAGAACTGTGTCATAGTGCTGACTCCACCAGAAAGAGCACCTCTGGAAAGAAACAGAGAATGCTCTGTCAGAAGTGCAAGATAGTCATAGAGTCCTAGAGTGCAAAAAAGGCCCTTCGGCCCATTGAGTCCACACTGGCAATAACTACCACAAAAGATGCACTAATCTCAGTTTCCTGCATTTGCCTCATATCGTCGAATGTTATGGTATTTCAAGTGCTCATCCAAATATTTTTAAAGGTTTCTGGTCTCCACTACCTTCCCAGGCAGTGATTTCCAGATTCCCACCACCCTCTGAGTGAAAACTATCTTTTCTAAAATGTTCTTTGAATCTCCTTCCCCTTACTCTAAAACTATGCGCCCTCATGATTGACTCTTCGAGGGGATCAACTGCTCTTTACTCACCCTATCCATACCCCTCATAATCTTATTCACCTCAATCATGTCCCCCTCAGCCTTTTCTGCTGCAAAGAAAACAAGCCAAGGCTAGTCTTTTCTTGTCCTCAACTGCTCCATAGAGTCTTAGAAATGTACTGTATGGAAACAGACCCTTCAGTCCAACCCGTCCACGCCGATCAGATATTCCAACCCAATCCTGCACCTGGCCCATATCCCTCCTATTCATATACCCATCCAGATGTCTTTTAAATGGTGCAATTGTACCAACCTTCACCACTTCCACTGGCAGCTCATTTCATACACGTATCACCCTCTGCGTGAAAAACTTGCCCCTTAGGTCTCTTTTATATCTTTCCCCTCTCACCCTAGACTTATTCTCTCTAGTTCTGGACTCGCCAATCCCAGGGAAAAGACTTTGTCTATTTATCCTATCCAAGCCCCTCATAATTTTGTAAGTCTCTATAAGGTCACCCCTCAGCCTCCGATGCTCCAGGGAAAACAGCCCCAGCCTGTTCAGCCTCTCCCGATAGCTCAAATCCTCTAACCCTGGCAACATCCTTGTAAATCTTTTCTGAACCCTTTCAAGTTTCACAACATCTTTGACAACATCCCCGTGAACCTTCTCTGTACCCCCTCTAGTGCTATCATGTCCTTCTTGTAGTGAGATGACTAGAACTGCACACAGTACTCTAGCTATGGCCTAACCAACATTCTGTACAATTCCAACATTACCTCCTTGCTCTTATTCTCTGTGCCACGACTAATGAAAGCAAGTAGATCAAATGCTGCCTTAATTATTCTATTCACAAGTGATCTGTGAATGATTACCCTAAGTTCCCTCTGTTCCTCTGAGCTACCCAGTGTCCTGCCATTTATTAAATATTCCTCATCTTGCTGCGTCTTCCAAAGTCCATCACCTTACACTTATCTGGGTTAAAATCAACTAGGTAAAATCAATGACTGCAGATGCTGGAAACTAGACTCTGGATTAGTGGTGCTGGAAGAGCACAGCAGTTCAGGCAGCATCTGAGGAGCAGTAAAATCGACGTTTTGGGCAAAAGCCCTTCATCAGGAATACCTGATGAAGAGCTTTTGCCCGAAAGGTTGATTTTACTGCTCCTCGGATCCTGCCTGAACTGCTGTGCTCTTCCAGAAACTTATCTGGGTTAAGTACCATCTACCACTACTCTGCCCATCTGACCAACCCATGTACAGAGGAACCTCGATTATCCAAAGGACATGGGCGGGGAGTATTTCATTCGGTTAATGGAATACCAGATAACATAGATTAGCCAAGCAGCAGGAGCTTGCGAACTTGCCAGATAATCTGAAATTCGGATAATTAAATGCCGGATAATCGAGGTTCCTCTGTATATCTTCCTGTAACCTACAACCATCTTCTTCACTGTTAACCAGTCGAACAATCTTGGTGTTATCTGCAAATTTGCTTAATATTCCAACCATTTCCATCCATGTCATTTATGTATATAACAAACAGTAAGAGTCCCAGCACTGATCCTTGCGGTACACCACTGGACGCTGACGTCCAGTCACTCAAATAGCTTTCTACCACTGTCCTTTGTGTTCTATTACTATGACGATTTCTGATCCATCTGGCCAAGTTTCCCGGATTTTTGTGTGCCGTAACCTTCTCAATCTGTGTGGTACCTTGTCAAAAGCTTTGCTAAAATCCACATAAACTACATTAACTGAACTTTCCTCATCCAAACGATCACATTTTTGAAAAATTATAACAAATTTATTAGGCACGACCTCTCTTTAACAAAGCCATGCTGACTACCCATAATTAACCCATGCTTTTCCAGGTGGATATTAATTCTTTCCTTCAGAATTTACTCTGATAACTTCCTTACCACTGACATGGGACTCACCCATCTGTAATTTCCTGGTTCATCTCTACCAAATCTTTTGCAAAATGGAACCACTTGGGGAAGGTAATAAACAAACAGCCAAATAACTAACAATGTACTTGTGTCAACATTGGAAGAAATAAGAGTAAAGTTGAATTAAATTATAAAGTATGCCATGAAAAATGAAAGCTAGCAACTTATCAACTCGTCAAGGCTCCTTCAACAGCACTCTATCGTCTAGAAGACCCTTAGATATAAGAGCAGAAATTAGGCCATTCAGGCCATCGAGTCTGCTCCACCATTCAATCATGGCTGATAAGTTTTGCAATCCCATTCTGCTGGTTTCTCTCCGTAATCCTTATCCCTTGATACTCAAGAACCTATCTATCTCAGTCATAAATATACTCAATGACCTGGCATCTACAACCTTCTGTGGCAATGAATTCCATAAATTCACCACTCAGCTCTTCTCTTTACTCTAAGGCTGTGCCCTCAGGTCCTAGTCTCTCCTACCAATGGCAACATCGTCCCAATATCTACTCTGTCCAGGCCATTCAGTATTCACATTCCTGATGAAGGGCTTATGCCTGAAACATCGACTTTCCTGCTCCTCGAATGCTGCCTGATCTGCTGTGCTTTTCTAGCGCAATACCTTTTGACTCTAACTCTCCAGCATCTGTAATCCTCACTTTCTCCATTTAGTATTGTGTATGTTTCAATTAGAACCCTACCCCCACCCCCCTTCTAAAGTCCATTGAATACAAACCCAGAATCCTCAAATGTTCCTTGTATGTAAGCATTTCATTCCTGGGACCATTCTTGCGAACCTCCTCTGGACATACTGCAGGGCCAGTACAGATTTGGGGCCCAATACAGCACACAATACTCCAAATATGGTCTGAGGACAGCCTTATAGAGCCCTGCTTTTATATTCAAGTCCTCTCAAAACAAATGCCATCATTGCATTTGCCTTCCTAACTACTGACTCAACCTGCAAGTTTACCTTGAGAGAATCCTGGACTAGAACTCCCAAGTCTCTTTGCACTTCAGATTTCTGAATTTTCTCCCCATTTAGAAAATAGTCCATGCCTCTAATCTTCCTACTAAAGTGAATGACCTCACACTTTCCCACATTGTACTCCATCTGCCACTTCTTTGCCCATTCTCCTAACCTGTACAAATCTTTCTGCAGCTTCTCCACCTCCCCAATGCAACATGTCCCTCTACCTACTTTTGCAAACATAGTGAGAATGCCCTCAGTTCCTTCATCTAGATCGTTAATGTATCAAGTGAAATTTGTCCCAACACTGAGTCTTGCAGAACACCCCTTGTCACCAGCTGCAATCCTGAGAATGACCCACTCTCTGCTTTCTGCCAGACATCCAAGCTTCTACCCATGCTAACACCTTGCCTCTGACCCATGGGCCCTTACCTTCCTCAGTAGCCTCCTGTGCAGCACCTTGTCAATAGTCTTTACTTAGATTACTTACAGTTTGGAAACAGGCCCTTCGGCCCAGCAAGTCCACACCGACCCTCCGAAGAGCAACCCACCCCGACCCATTCTCCTACATTTACCCCTTCACCTAACACTACGGGCAATTTAACATGGCTAATTCGCCTAGCCTGCACATTTTTGGACTGTGGGAGGAAACCGGAACACCCAGAAGAAACCCACACAGACACGGGGAGAATGTGCAAACTCCACACAGACAGTTGCCTGAGACGGGAATTGAACCCAGGTCTCTGGTACTGTGAGGCAGCAGTGCTATCCACTGTGCGACCGGACCTTCTTGAACTCCAGATAGATAACATCCTTTGGCTCTCCTTGGTCTAAACTGCTTTTACTTCCTCAAAGAATTCTAGCAGATCTGTCAGGCATGACCTCCCCTTGATGAAACCATGCTGACTTTGCCCTGTTTTACCATACACTTCTGAGTATTCAGAAATCTCATCTTTCACAATGGATTCCAGGATCTTACCCATGACAGAGTTTAGGCTAATCAGTCTGCAATCTTCCATCTTTTGCCTTACTTCCTTTCAAAACAAGGGTGTCACACTAGCAATTTTCCAAACCTCTGGGAACCCTCCCAGATTCTAGCAATTCCTGAAAGATCACTGCTAACACCTCCACTATCTCTTCAGCTATCTCCTTTAGAACACTAGGGTGTAATCCATCTGGTCCAGATGATTTATCTACCTTCAGGCCATTCAGTTTTTCTAGCACCTTCTCCTTGGTATTGGTCACCATACTCAGCTCAGCCCCCTGACTCTCTTGAATCTTTGGGATATTACTAGTGTCTTCCACTGTGAAGATTGATGCGAAGTAATTATTCAGTTCCTCAGCCATTTCTTTGTTCCCCAGTACTATCTCTAGCATCATTTTCCAGCAACCCACTGCCCACTTTTGTCTCTTTTGCCATTTATATCTCTAAAGAAACTCTTAGAGTCTTCCTTTATATTACTAGCATATAGGGCAACAAAAGATTGAGAAATGTGTGAGAAGAGTCTGACATTTGTAAAAATGTCATTTCAAATAGGTCTTGTATAGCATAAAATAAATAGTGTTCTTTTTTTGTCTGTAAAAGGCTTTGATGTGCTTTTGTTAAAAGTGCTCTGACATTCTTGTCAATCTGTTCAGTGGCTGACCATCATACTAAATTAATTGCCAAAACAACTTCTGATCTGTCAAACCAAGTTTCACTCCTGGATCGGCCTTGTCCGTATTATCATCAGCTGAGATCATAACAGTAGAAATTGATTTATGTTAAATAATTATGTCACTGCACCTGGGTCTTAGAAAATTTCTGATACTTGTTTGAGTTTTCTTATAAAGCAATAGCAGTTTGCAGTTGAGACTTAGCAAACTTCTGATTTGAATTTCTTTTGGTCACTCTTAAACTGATCATGCTTTTATCTCAGTTCACTTTTGAAGTGCTGTGAGATTTCATTTCAAGATCATTGATTTCAATAGATTGCTAATAGATTTTAAACAGGGAATGAATTAATGCTTTAGAATACAAATTGAATACTTTTGAATGCAGATCATTGCAAATAAATACGATCAAACAGTATTAAGTGCAGATTGATGTCTGATTTTTTCTGTTAGGGTTCCTAACACATTTAGGTGTTTAATTTTCAATTTCCCTTCCACACATTTGGGTTGATTATTTCCAGTGTGAGTAAATGCATGATAAGTGATCCTATCACTCCCCACACAACAGATTTTATGACCTGGCATCTGCTCATATCCTGCTCGTGTTCTGTCCGGCTTCTGCAAAGCTGCTGTTTTGCATGCAGAGCTGACAAACTGAATGAAAATGGTTCCTGAATCACAAAATAACTGCAGCTTATGTGTTAGCAACAAGCAGGCGTACTCCATCCAGCAGCTACCAACTGTGCATCTAACTTCAAATCCATTGATTATGGTGGAGCATTTTGTGATCTAAAAAACACCCTGTGCAATAAAAAGTCTTGCCCCTTCATTTATACGGCTGCCCTCAATTTACCAGTGCATAGCTTTTCAGTAATTACATTGCATGATATTATGCCCACTGTATAAATATATGTATCTATATTTTGGGAAAGCTGTTGATTCAAATGCTGACCCCAATAGCCAACATTGCTTATGTACATGGCAGCTGAAAAATCTTTTTAGCACTGCCTTTTGGGTTATTTTCCATCCATGCTTTTGTAATCTCTTTAACATGTGCCTCAATATTATCAAATCGACATGCAAATCAGCACCTTTTGAAAAATTATTTAAAATCGTATATGTTAGAACTGTGTTTCATTTAATTTCTATCGTTGGCACAGCTAAACTTAGTTACTTGTATGATATTTATTGTTCATGTGATCGCTGCATTTAAGTATTTGTAACTTCATTGATTTCTGCAGTCCTTCTTTGATAAATTTCCTCTTCTATACTCTTTTGAACTCCAAGGCAAGATATTTTCTCTAGGTGTCTGAACCCAGGGGCTGAAGTTTATAGCCCCTGCTGGTGTGTTTGTGGTGTTGGAAGACGTAAAATAAAATGGGTTGGTAGCTCATTGCCTCTGTCTACCCCAGACTTTGTTCCAAAAATAAGGGTGGTAGGGGGTGGATGCGATAAAGTGTCCACTACACTGCCTGCTCTGAGATTTATTGAGCTGTTAAATAACCAATTAATGGTCACAAAAGGACCTCAGTTTGCCTCCACTGCCATAAATGTTAGACAATGGGTGTGAAGACTGTTTTTAGACCAAAGTTGGTGAAAGGACAGAAAGATAGATGGAGGAGATGTGGGGCAGGCTGGCTGGTTTATACATTGTTTGGCAAATGTCCTGTGCATATCAAGGCCAACCTCCCTTAAGATTGACCCAGTCATTTTTACCCCACCTCTTGCAAAATGACTCATCCTCAGCCCTAGGCTGCTGCATCTCTCTACACTCCAGAAGATGAGAATTTTCTAATCCAGTCACTATCAAACTTCTTCATGTGGCTTCTTGCAGTCCCTGCAGCACTCACAACTGACTTCAAGCCCAGCTGACTGTTAAGGGCACATTCACTTATTTCCATGAAGGGATGGAAGTTCCACTCTCAGCTTGCAAAAGATTTCCATAGCATAATACCACTGGGTAGACTTTTTAAAGTGTGACCAACTCTTGTAAAGGAAGGTGCAAGCAATACTCACCATGTGAGAAAATTGTGATTTTTTTTTCCAAGACAACCAACAGTAATGCCATCCAATTAAGGTCAGTAGGTGGGTCTCAAAGCTGGAGGGCTAGTCAGAGGCCTTTCAGCTTGAAAGAAGTATTAGACTACAGTAGAGCACTGGAGAGAATACTATAATACGGAGGTGCCCTAACTCATTTAAAACTTAAATTTGAATTAAGAATTAGTTTTGCAGCCAGCATGTTACTGTTGGGACTTAAAGAGAGTTGGTGGAGCCAGGGGCAGTGTGACCTGGAGCTGGTACAGCACCCAGTTATGCATGGACGGCCTCTAGGTCTGCTACCGTAAGTTCAAGCAGTCAATCTAGCTCCGTCCCTTTCATTTGGAAAATCACCATTGGCCTCCTTTAATTGGTCTTGCCTGCTTTTAGATCAGCAATCTACTTTGCTCCGCCGTCCCACATTCTCAAAAGTGCTCCAGGAATGAGATGGAGCTAGGGAACCAGCTCACCAGAAAGCAGTAATTATCCCATCCCCAGACTGAAAATCAATTAGAGTCATAGAGATGTACAGCATGGAAACAGACCCTTCGGTCCACCTGTTCATGCCGACCAGATATCCCAACCCAATCTAGGCCCACCTGCCAGCACCCGGCCCATATCCCTCCAAACCCTTCCTATTCATATACCCATCCAAATGTCTCTTGAATGTTGCAATTGTACCAGCCTCCACCACATCCTCTGGCAGCTCATTCCATACACGCACCACCTTGCGTGAAAATGTTGCCCCTTAGGTCTCTTTTATATCTTTCCCCTCTCACCCTAAATCTATGCCCTCTAGTTCTGAACTCCCCAATCCCAGGGAAAAGACTTTGTCTATTTATCCTATCCATGCCCCTCATAATTTTGTAAACCTCTATATGGTCACCCCTCAGCCTCCGACGCTCCAGGGAAAACAGCCCCAGCCTGTTCAGCCTCTCTCGATAGCTCAAATCCTCCAACCCTGGCAACATCCTTGTAAATGTTTACTGAACCCTTTCAAGTTTCACAACATCTTTCCGATAGGAAGGAGACAAGAATTGCATGCAATATTCCAACAGTGGCCTAACCAATGTCCTGTACAGCCGCAACATGACCTCCCAACTCCTGTACTCAATACTCTGACCAATAAAGGAAAGCATACCAAACGCCTTCTTCACTATCCTATCCATCTGCGATTCCACTTTCAAGGAGATATGAACCTCCACTCCAAGGTCTCTTTATTCAGCAACACTCCCTAGGATCTTACCATTAAGTGTATAAGTCCTGCTAAGATTTGCTTTCCCCAAATGCAGCACCTCGCATTTATCTGAATTAAACTCCATCTGCCACTTCTCAGCCCATTGGCCCATCTGGTCCACATCTTGTTGTGATCTGAGGTAACCCTCTTCACTGTCCACTACACCTCCAATTTTGGTGTCATCTGCAAACTTACTAACTGTACCTTTTATGCTCACATTCAAATCATTTATGTAAATGACAAAAAGTAGATGGCCCAGCACCAATCCTTGTGGCACTCCACTGGTCACAGCCCTCCATTCTGAAAAACAACCCTCCACCACCACCTTCTGTCTTCTACCTTTGAGCCAGTTCTGTATCCAAATGGCTAGTTCTCCCTGTATTCCGTGAGATCTAACCTTGCTAATCAGTCTCCCATGGGGAACCTTGTCGAACGCCTTACTGAAGTCCATATTGATCACATCTACTGCTCTGCCCTCATCAATCGTCTTTGTTACTTCTTCAAAAAACTCAATCAAGTTTGTGAGACATGATTTCCCACGCTCAAAGCCATGTTTACTATCCCTAATCAGTTCAACGTTTGTGAGAAGATTTGTAGCTTGGGTGCTCGTTGTGGTTCTGTTCGCCGAGCTAGGAATTTGTGTTGCAGGCATTTCATCCCCTGTCTAGGTGAGATCCTCCGTGTTTGGGAGCCTCCTGTGAAGCACTTCTGTGATGTTTCTTCCGGCATTTATAGTGGTTTGTCTCTGCCGCTTCCGGTTGTCAGTTCCAGCTGTTCGCTGCAGTGGCTGATATATTGGGTCCAGGTCAATGTGTTTGTTGATAGAATCTGTGGATGAGTGCCATGCCTCTAGGAATTCCCTGGCAGTTCTCTGTTTGGCTTGTCCTATAATAGTAGTGTTGTCCCAGTCGAACTCATGTTGCTTGTCATCTGCGTGTGTGGCTACTAAGGATAGCTGGTCATGTCATTTCGTGGCTAGTTGGTGTTCATGGATACGGATCGTTAGCTGTCTTCCTGTTTGTCCTATGTAGTGTTTTGTGCAGTCCTTGCATGGGATTTTGTACACTACGTTGGTTTGCTCATGCTGGGGATCAGGTCCTTTGTCCTGGTGAGACGTTGTCTGAGAGTGGCTGTTTGTATATACCGGCCACTGCAGCGGACAGCTGGAACTGACAACCGGAAGCGGCAGAGACAAACCACTATAAATGCCGGAAGAAACATCACAGAAGCGCTTCACAGGAGGCTCCCAAGCACTGAGGATGTCACCTAGACGTCTGCAACACAAATTCCCAGCTCGGCGAACATAACCACAACATCCCTAATCAGTCCTTGCCTTTCCAAATACATGTACATCCTGTACCTCAAGATTCCCTCCAACAACTTACCCACCACTGAGGTCAGGCTTACTGGCATTTGGTTCTGTGGCTTGTCTTTACCGCCCTTCTTAAACAGTGGCACCATGTTTGCCAACCTCCAGTCTTCCTGCACCTCACCTGTGACTATCGATGATACAAATATCTCAGCAAGAGGCCCAGCAATCACTTCTCTAGCCTCCCGCAGAGTTCTCAGGTACACCTGATCAGGTCCTGAGGATTTATCCACCTTTAATCGTTTCAAGACATCCAGCACTCCCTCCTCTGTAAACTGGTCATTTTGCAAGATGTCACCATCTATTTCCCTACTGTCTATATCTTCCATATCCTTTTCCACAGTAAATACTGATGCAAAATATTCATTTAGTATCTCCCCCATTTTCTGTGGCTCCACACAAAGGCCACCTTGCTGATCTTTGAGGGGCCCTATTCTCTCCCTAGTTACCCTTTTGTCCTTAATATATTTGTAAAAACCCTTTGGATTCTCCTTAATTTATTTGCCAAAGCTATCTCATGTCCCCTTTTTGCCCTCCTGATTTTCCTCTTAAGTATACTCCTACTTCCTTTATACTCTTCTAAAGATTCACTCGATCTATCCTGTCTATACCTTACATATGCTTCCTTTTTCTTAACCAAACCCTCAATTTCTTTAGTCATCCAGCATTCCCTATACCTACCAGCCTTCCCTTTCACCCTGACAGGAATATACTTTCTCTGGATCTCGTTATCTCATTTCTGAAGGCTTCCCATTTTCCAGCCGTCTCTTTACCTGCGAACATCTGCCTCCAATCAACTTTCGAAAGTTCTTGCCTAATACCGTCAAAATTAGTTTTTCTCCAATTTAGAACTTCAACTTTTAGATCTGGTCTATCCTTTTCCATCACTATTTTAAAACGAATAGAATTATGGTCGCTGGCCCCAAAGTGCTCCCCCACTGACACCTCAGTCACCTGCCCTGCCTTATTTCCCAAGAGTAGGTCAAGTTTTGCTCCTTCTCTAGTAGGTACATCCACATACTGAATCAGAAAATTGTCTCGTACGCAATTAACAAATTCCTCTCCATCTGAACCTTTAACACTATGGCAGTCCCAGTCGATGTTTGGAAAGTTAAAATCCCCGACTATAACTACCCTATTATTCTTACAGATAGCTGTGATCTCCTTACAAGTTTGTTTCTCAATTTCCCTCTGACTATTAGGGGGTCTATAATACAATCCCAATAAGGTGATCATCCCTTTCTTATTTCTCAGTTCCACCCAAATAACTTCCCAAATGTATTTCCAGGAATATCCTCCCTCAGCACAGCTGTAATGCTATCCGTTATCAAAAATGCCACTCCCCCTCCTCTCTTGCCTCCCTTTCTATCCTTCCTGTAGCATTTGTATCCTGGAACATTAAGCTGCCAGTCCTGCCCATCCCTGAGCCATGTTTCTGTAATTGCTATGACATCCCAGTTTCATGTTCCTAACCATGCCCTGAGTTCATCTGCCTTCCCTGTTAGGCCCCTTGCATTGAAATAAATGCAGTTTAATTTATTAGTCCTACCTTGTCCCTGCCTGCTCTGACTGTTTGATTCACTTCTGTTCTCAACTGTTTTATTGTATCACTGTCTCAAAATACATCGTGTGCTCATTTTGTTCTCAGGAGTCCCTGTTTTCCTGTCAGTGAGGTCTTCGAAAGTCATGTCAGAACTGTTTCAATTGATGCTGTACTTACTATGTCTTGTACTTCTTGTTTGGTGTCTATTAATCCTCCAAATGTTTTTGAAATATAATAATGTGAAAGTTACTAGAAATGTTCATGATTTTTGTTTGATTATTTTGAACAATGGCAGCAGCCTGCATTTATACAGTACCTTTAATGAAGTGAAAGGAACTAAGGTGATTCAAAAATGTCTGATAATTTGTAATAGCAGGGGATAAAAACATGGAAAAGAGAAGTCTATGTACTTTTTTTCCTTTTTGTTTAAATAGTTTACTTGCTATTTTTGCTTCCAATTTTCCTCCTTTGTCTCCTGGTGATACTCCCTCATGCTGCAGTGTAACTCCATAGTTAGTAGCAGTCTCTGAATAGTTTGCCTCTTTATGCCATTATTTATATCTGATCCTCTTGTCGGTTGGCATGTTTTTCAACTGTGGCAAATATCACAGCTGAGTGCAATGCTTGCTTCATTTAATGTTCACAAATCAATCATGTGAAGTAATCCTGGCTGCACCATTATCAAGCTAAGTAGGATTATGATTTTTAAAATTGTTTTAGGCCGTGATCTCTTTTTTTCCTTCATTTTAGATCTTGATAGTGTATCCATGCTTTTTGCAAAGTGTATTCCACATCTGAACTGCACGTTTTTAGATGCTGTATCCATGCTTTCAGAAAGTGCAGATACAATTGCAATAGATGAAGACATTCAGAATCATCATCATTGTCTTTTAGTAATATTGCATCTGGCTCATATGTATGACAACAGGTAAGAGGTTTTATAAATTGCCTTTTCTAAAGAAGTGGGAGAATGACAGATTAGATGCTACAGCAAACAGTTTATTAACCAGCGCCTATGGGACCAGGACTGTGCTGTTGATCAAATATTCCAGATAATCAATAACCACAATAGAGTCATACAGGAAACAGATCTTCCAGTCCCAGCCAGTCCATGCCAAACATAATTCCAAACTAAACTAGTCCCACCTACCTACACTTGGTCCATACACCTCCAAACCTTTTTTATTCATGTATTTGTCCAAATATCTTTAAAGCACTGTAACTGTACCCGCATCCAACACTTCCTGTGAAAGTTCATTCACACATGAATTACTCTGTGTAAAAACAGTTGCCCCCATGTCCTTTTTCAATCTTTCTCTTCTCACCCTAAAACACATGCTCCTAGTCTTAAAATCCCCCACCTTGCATTCACCTTTTCTATACCCTTCATGATTTTAAAAACCTCCATAAGGTCTCCCCTCACCTCCTACGCTCCATTGAAAAAGTCCCAGCCTATGCAGCCTCTCCTTATAACTCAAACCTTCCATTCCCGGCAATGTCCTGGTAAATCTTTTCTGAACCCTCTCCAGCTTGGTAATATCTTTCATATCAAAAGGTGACCAGTACTCCAGAAGAGGCCTAACCAACGACCTGTACAACCTGAACTTGACATGCTAACTGTATACTCAAAGGTCTGAGCATTGAAGGCAAGCGTGCGAAACACTTTCTTAATCACTCTGTCTACTGTGATGCAAACTTGAAATATTATGTCTGAATCCCTAGATCTCTCTGTTTTACTACACTATACAAGGCCCTACGTTTAATTGTATAAGTTTATTCTTTATAAAGCAATTTAAACCCTGACCAAGTGAAGCTTTGAGATATAACATCCCTCAAACAATTTATGCAAAAACATCAACACATCTCCAAAAACACACAGGAAGTAATTGAAGTGTAACACACGGGGTATTATATATCACTGTTATTTACAGCATAAATACTTGGACATCATGATAGATCATGGTATTTGAGGTATATAATTTTTGCCGTTTTATCAAGAGTGCCAGTTGATGAAGTACCAGTTAAAACAAAGTTTGCTCTATTAAACCAATAACAATCTGCTTTTTTAAAAAAACGTAGATGTCAGTTAGCAATCCTGAAATTTCTTCTTAGTAACCAGTTCCATTATTCTTCATATAGTGAATGCATTTTTCTATTAATGTTGCCTTTTTATGAAAGTTATATTATATGAGACTACTTCTAATATGCTGAGATCTCCCATATTTTATTTATTCTTCCTTATTAATTGTTAGAGCATCACAAATCTTTTCCCTAGTCACTTTCTTTGATTTATAGAGGTAATTTCTTTTTTACTTTGTCAAAGTGTTTGCTGATCCACTTAGGGATTACTTTTTATGTGATATAAGAATCTATCTATCCTCCAGTTTCAATATTATGCCTCCATTAGAGTAGAATAGAGTAATTTTTATTTGTCATTTCTACCATATACAACTGATAAAGTAAAAGCAATACAGCGTTCCTCCAGGACCAGGGGTGCTACATTGACAACACAATCTACACAATTGTACACAGTGAAAATGTGTAAGAAGTGCAAAACACGCAAGTTACAGTGTAACAGAAGAATGATGAATAATAGAATTTTTCTAGCAGCATTGCAAAAGACTTTCAAATGGGAAAGAGTCCGATTATACTGTGTTAAGGAGCCTGATGGCCATGAGAGACTATCTTCTGCCAGATGACAGGAGGGAAAAGAGTTTTGAGTGAGGGGTGTGTGGGGTCTTCCACAATGCTCTTAGCTTTTTGGATGCAGTGTGTGGAGTAAATGACTGTAATGAAGGGAAGAGAGACCCCGATGATCTCCTCAGCTGTCCTCACTATCCATTGTAGGGTCTTATGATCTGAGACGGTGCAATTCCTGAACCAGCCAGTGATGCCACAGTTCAGGGTACTCTCAATGAACCCTCTGTAGAATGTGGAGAAGTTGAGTGGTGGGGGTGAGCTTTCCTCAGCCTGTGCAAAAAGTAATAATGCTGTTGAGTTTTCTTGGCCTTGGAACTGGTGTTGAGGGTCCAGGTGAGATTCTCCGCCAGGTGTACACCAAGAAATTTGGTGCTCTTCGCAAACTCCACGGGGGAGCTGTTGATGTCCAACAGAGTGGTCGCTCCTGAAGTCAACAACCATCTCTTTTGTCTTGTCCATGTTCAGAAACAGGTTATTGGATCTACACCAGTCCATTAGCGTTGCATCTCCTCTTTATATGCTGACTCGTTGTTCCAGCTGATGAGACCAATTACGGTTGTAGGATCAGCAAACTTGATGATGTGATTTGACCTGTGCATCGCTACGCAGTTGTGTGTCAGCAGGGTGAACAGCAGTGGACTGAGCACACAGCCCTGGGGGGCCCCCATGCTCACTGTGATGGTGATTATGATGGTTTGGAGATGTTGTTCCAGATCCGGACTGACTGAGGTCTCCCAGTCAGGAAGTCCAGGATCCAGTTACACAGGAAGGTACTTAGGCCGAGCAGACTCAGCTTTCCAATCAGGTGCTGAGGAATGATAGTATTAAATGCAGAATTGGAGTCTATGAACAGTAATCTGATATGGGTGTCTTTCTTCTCTAGGTGGGTGAGGGCCAGATGGAGGGTAGTGGAAATGACATAATCTGTTGAGCGGTTGGGTTGATACACGAACTGCAGGGTATCCAATGAGGGAGGCAGCAGGGTCTTAATATGCCTCATCACAAGCCTCTCAAACCACTTCATGATGATGGGTGGAAGTGCAACAGGGCAGTAGTCATTGAGACAGGCTGCTGAAGACTTCTTTGGCACGGGGGAGATGGTAACCTTGAAGCACGTTGGAACTATGGTGCAGCTCAGGGAGATGTTGATGGTGTTCCTGAGAACATCCGCTAGTACGTCAGAGCATCCTCTGAGTACTCTGCCAGGGATGTTATCTGGTCCAGCAGCCTTACGTGGATTGACTCTGCATAGGGTTTTCCTCACGTGGGCAATGGTAAGACACAGCACCTAGTCATTGGGAGGGGATGTGGACTTCCTCACTGCTAAGTCGTTTCATGCTTCAAACCATACATAAAAGTTGTTCAACTCATCCGGGAGGGAGGCATCACCAGCACAAGCTCCTGGATGCCTTTTCACATGCTCTGCGTATCACCACTGAAAGTGGCTGTGTATTCTCTGTGCATGTGCATGCTTTGCCTCTTTGATGGTCCGGGTCAGGTTAGCCCTTGCTGTTGTTAGGGCTGCCTTGTCATCTGTTCTGAAAGCAAAATCACGGTCCTCAGCAGCACACGCCTTTGTGATCATCCACGGCTTCTGGTTGGGGCGAGAAGTGATGGTCTTGGACATCACTTGCTAACGTGGCAAATCACCGACACCTTATACTCCTGTAAGTTGATGGATTGCCTCTGTGAACACGCGCCAGATAGTGCACTCAAAACAGTCTTGAAGAACAGAAATGACTGTTCATTTGCTCTTCATTATGCATTTATCCAAGATAAATCTTTAGTATCATTTAACCAATGATCAAGCCTCATTCAATTGGGTGTGCAGAAAAGTACACCAGGAGTAGCACTAGCCATACTTAAAAGTGAGATGCCACCCTGATGAAGTTGTAATACAGATCATGCATGCTAAACAACTGAAACAACATGCAAAAGACAGCTAAGTGATCCTACAACCAATGAATCTGAGCAAAACCCTCCAGTCTTTCCACATAATTGATAGTGGACAACTAAACAATGAAATGGTAGAGTAATCTCTATAAATATCCCCATCCTTGAGGATTGGGGAGCTCAGCATAAAAGGCAAGGCTGAACATTTGGAGTAACTTTTAACAAATAAACTGTTTAAAAAGAGAGAAAAATACACAGACTTCTCCATGTTTTTATTTCTTGTTATGATGAATTATCTTTATGTATCTTAATCTGGAAATGCCGAATGGAGGAGCCAACATGCCTCCTACTGTATTCCCGAACATCATAATGCCAGTCTTCAGCCATTTCAATTCACCCCATGTGATATCAAGAAATGGCTGAAGGCATTGGATACTGAAAGCTATAGGTCCAGACAATATCTCAACCGTAACATTGAAAACCCCAGAACAAGCTGTTCCGTTTCCATGTTGTTCCAGTATAGTTACAATACCAGCATGTACCCAACAAATGCCCAAGTATGTCCTGACAACAAAAGGTAGGACAAATCCAATCCAGCCTATCCTATTCTCCCCATTGATGTGCAGCAAAACCCAGGACAATATTCAGGCTGGTGCTGATAAGTAGCAAGTAACATTCACATTACTGAAATGCCAGGCAATAACTGACTCCAGCAAGAGACAATCTAACCATCTCTAGTTGAAATTCAGTGGCATTTCCATTTCTGAATTTCTTAGTATCAGCATCCTGGGTTTTATAATTAATCAGCAACTGGACTGGAATAAACCATTCAACTGTTGGCAACAAGAACAGATAGTATTATTGAATCCCATAGTATCATCATCCTGGGGATTACCATTGACCAGAAACTGAACTGGAATAGTTATGAACATACTCTAGCTACAAGAGCAGGTCAGAGGCTGGAACTTCTGCGGCAAGTAACTCATCTCATCTGACTCCTCAAAACATACCCAACATCTTCAAGACATAAATCAAAAGTGCAATAGAATACTCTCCCATTGCCTGGATGAGTATAACTCCCCTTCAAGAAGCTTGGCCCTGTGTACCACCTTAAACATTCACTTCCTCTACTATTGACACAGTGGCTACAAAGATGCACTGCAGCAGTTCACCAAGTCTCTTACAGTAAGACCATCAAGGCAATGTGGCTGTTTGGGCTGGGAAGAATTCAAAAAAAGGTTGGGCAGACAGTGCCCTGAAATTGAGCAGCTGGTGGCAGGTTGAGCAAGAGGGTCATAGCTGTCCTGTTTATTGGATGCAAAACAGAAAATTGCTTATTAAATGAGAATTAGGAAAAGCAATATGGCTAACATCCTGGATGTAGTTGAGCTCAGTAATGGCTGAAAACTACAACTATATCACAACAGATAATTGTTTATGTGCAGTGTTTCTATCTAAAACATTTGCATAAGATTTGCATTAGGAATACTTTCATTGTATCAGCGATAAATTCTAAAGGATGAAATCATTAGCAAAGGAATTTTTAGCATGTGCTACTTAGTTTTTAATATGTATTTACACACAATGTTGAGTATTGGCTTAAGCGAGCTGCGCAATTGAGGCATGGACCATAGTTTACTACTGTGTGGTCTAATTATTAATATGTCAATGCCAAGAAACTATTTATCTTATAACATTTCGCCCTTGAAATATCTGTAAATATTAGTATATAAAAGATCAATGCATTGGGTTGTAATTTTCTTGTCTGCTATTTTGATGGGAATAGCTTGCTTAGAAAAGAAAGGGTTGAACATCTGTTGAAACAACTTAAGGGTGTTAGGCATTGATTGGGGGTGTTTGATTAAATCATGGTATATTCCTGGTAATTCAAGATCAGCTATATATATTTATTTGTTCAGAGTCAAGTATTCAAGTATATTTTAGAACGTTTAACTTTTTTTGCTTCTTTAGATTTTTTTCAGAAGGTCCTGTGTTCACAGCTATCAGTAACTTCTTACACACATCCTTAGTTCAAGGACATTCACTTCCACCCTTTGTACTTAGAGCTGCTCTCTATCTGTTGTCTGTGTGTCAAGAAAAGTGCAGCAGACTGGACTGGGTAAATGAATATTTTTATTGTTTGCTATGTGTAGAATAACATCTTTTGGTGGTTTGGTTGTACACAATATTTCTTTTAAATACTACTAAAAATCAACAACTTTATAAAACAAGAATACTTAAAATGTATGTTAAGATAACAATGGGGAATGTATCACCAAGGACTGAGGCTAATCTGTATTCAACAAAGATCCTAAACTTGGGAAATATAATGATTTTGTGCATGGCTGTGACTTTCATTTTTTCTCTCTAACAAATTATATTTATATAATTTAGAAATACAGAGAATAGCAAAAGGCACTTCACACAGGTATAGGGAGAAATATGGACATTGAGCCAAACAGTAAGACATTAGGAGATGTGTCTAAAGGTATGGTGAAATAGATGGGTTGATGAAATGAACAGGTGTATGGGCTGAGGCTTTTATGGGACTAAATGGAGAGACAGAAGGGGCTCAGTTGATTAATTATTGAAAAGAAGTGCAGTAATCATGTTTTCAGTTATTTTCCACCCTTTCGGCGATAAGCTAACAGCATATCAAATCTGTGCTACCTGCTCAGCATTATAATTGCTTTGTTCAGCTATTACTCCCAACATTATGTTCTTTCTGATATGTAGCCCATGAAAAAAGTAGAGAAGCTGGGCAATAATTAAACCTAGCTGCTAACTATATGTGGGTTTTATGCCTTAAATAAGTGCTTAAAAATGTGTTGCTGGAAAAGCACAGCAGGTCAGACAGCATCAAAGGAACAGGAGAATCGATATTTCGGGCATAAGCCTTTCTTCCTGAATCTACAACATTTTATACCACAGGAATAAAGAATGAAAAGGGATTTTGTAAGGAATAGGATGAGAGTGAGAGTGGTGGCGATTAACATTGCAAAAGCAACCTTACACAGGATCACCAAAAATAGGGACAGGAATAGCCTGCTACTAAGATCAGAGAAGGATATAAGAAAGAAGGATAAATCCTACTATTAGATTTAAAAAGTTCAGAGACATTAGCGAATTCAGTCACCGTACTTTCATATCTGGAGAAAGACCAACAGACTTTACAAAGATACTCTTAGATGTACCACATTAGCCAAACATGGCTTGGATGGATATTATTCAGATCCAGTAAAACAAAACCCATATCAGTCAAACCCAGAGAAACAAGCCAAAGTAACAAAAGAAATGTAATACATGTTGGGAAATCAACTGATTGAACCAAGTCAGAGAAATGTGAGTTCTCCTGTCCTATTGGTTTCTAAACCAGATAATTCAATTAGATTGTGAGTAGTCTATGGGAAAGTAAATACAGATTCATACCCTGTTCCCAGACTACTGCATAGATAGGATTAGCAGTGAGTCATTCTTCTCTAAAACTGGCTTGTTAAAAGGATACTGGCAAGTATTATTGATGAGAGCTAACAAAATGTCACATTTATCACATGTGGAGGATTGTACCAATGGCAGGTGATGGTATTAGGATTTAAGAGCGCCTCAGGCACATCTCAATTATTAATGAACAGTCATAGCTGAAGTGTATAATTGTGTAGTTTACTTGGATGATAGTGTAGTACATCGTGCTACATGGAATTAACATGGAGAACAATTAGAAAACCTGTTTACACAATTGGCAGCCAGGATAGTATTGAATCTAGAAAAAGTGAATTTGCAAAAGTGAAGGTGACATACTTGAGACATGCTCCAATGCTTGGAAGTTTACGTTTGGCTTGGAAACTTAAACTGTGGTTTTTGTTCAAAATTTTAAAAAAAGCCTGAGAGGTTGGTCAAAAGAGTTTAAATCTACAGCCATTTAACATAAAAATGTGCATATATTCAGGACAGAAAATGAATTGCTGATGCCTTATCCTGAATGTAAAATATTATAAATGGACCCAGAATCAATCTCTGTAGAACCCAGCTGGTCACCGGCTTCCAGACCAAAAAACAACCCTCTACCACCACCCTCTGTCTCCTACCGTAAAGCTCACATTTGCAGCTTATTTTATTGATTTATGCCAGCAATGTCCCCTTTAATTTAAAAAAATCTTAATTTTTCCTTCTAAAACTTTCTTTCTAAACCTGGCTTTCAAGTTTAGAAACTACTGCTGGATCAAGATCTAAAGAAAAAATGGTTAAATCCAATCTAATGATATTCTTCCTCATTTATGAATTATATTGGAAATAAAGTTTAAAATAGAGATCTCTGGAGCAAAGGAAGAAAAACTATTTTGAGGGAAGCCCAGTTTAGGTTCTTCTTTAAACATATAGAAATACCTATCTATATACAAACTTTATGGGTTGTCAAAGTGTGTTTTAATTAAAGCAAGTTTTGATGTATCAAAAGAATAGTTGTTTCAGAAGAGCCTGGCCAACAAGACTTTGAATTTTCTTTAATATTAGCCACTAAAGGAGAACAATAGGGTAATTGCGTGTGGTGAAGATCAGTGGCGAATGAAGGAAACTGTAATTGATGTGGGGCTTTTGGCAGCTTCCCAACATCAAGCCTATTGTTTCTTTAATATCCTTTTGTGGAGGCTTATAGCAGGCCTTTGATTTCCTGTGTCAAGAACAGTTTGGTTTCTATATTGTATCTTCAGATTGAAGGAGTTCCCGGAAATTAAGAAATAATCCATGAGGAAATCTCAGAGCAAACCTTCAAGAAGAAAAATATATTTTGATCACTGCCTCTCATTCTTTTAAGTTTCATAAATATAGGTTTTGTCTGCGTACATTTATGGATATATCCTGCCAGGAGATAGTGAGAACTGCAGATGTTGGAGAGTCAGAGTGGATAGACAGTTGAACTGGAAAAAGTACAGCAGGTCAAGCAGCATCAGAGGACGGAGGGGCGTTGACGTTTCAGGTCGGAACCTCTCACCAGGACTGGGGGAGTGGAAGGGGACTGCGAAATGCACAGAGGGAGGGGGTGGGGCTGGGGGAAAGGTAGTAGGATGGTGATAGGTGGATGTAGGAGGGAGGTGACTGTGAGTGGTCAGTGGGAGGGTGGAGTGGATAGTTGGGAAGGAATATGGGCAGGGAGGGTCAGGTTAAGGGGGCAAGGTGGAAAGGGAAGGCTGGGCTTGGGATGAGGTAGCGAGTGGGAAGATTTGGAAGCTACATATCCTGCCAGGATAAAATAATAATGCAGCAATTGTCTTGAAGGCAGAGTACTGTTGAGTGTTAATCCAACTCAAACAGAAGTGGCTTCAGTGGATTGGGAATGTCCACAGGATGGAAGATTGTTGCACACCTGAGGACCTTATGTAATGAGATCGCTAGAACTAAATGACAAGTGCACTTGTGTCTTTTGCTGAAAACAGTATTTTTTAAAAAGTAAGTAACTGCTTTTCCACAAGTGAAGAACAGCCAGCTGATACAAATACGGAATAGAAATGGTAAGTTGAGGGTTGGATTTGAAAGTGTAGAAAAGGAAAGCTGAATGCACTGGAACTATAATTTGTAACACAATGACAAACACCAAGCCCACTGAATTTAAAGAGATGGTGGAAACTGTAGGTTAGGCAGAGAATGCATTGAAACCAATCCCTTTACTTCCAAGGCACTAACTCATATTTAAGCTGCTTTCTTCCGTCTTATATACATGTAAAATGTGTTGCTGCTTTTATTTTTATTGGTGGCTGAACTCTGATTTCAAATTCTAATTCCTCCCTATTTATTATTCTTTAGTCATCATTTTGCTGTTTCTAAAATTTTTCTAGTCTTCTGACCTCCCACAAGTCATTGCAATATAATATGCCTTTTCTTTCAATTTCATAACTTGCTGAACATCCTTAGCCACAGATGTTGCATCCTTCTAGAGACTCTTTCATTCTATTGATTGTGTATTTTATTTTTGAAAAGTGGTATGGATTATTCATTCAAATATCATCATCATCGGCAGTCATTCGCAAATGAGGATGACTCTCTTCCACTCTCGCGACAGTCCGTAGATGGCTGTACATCTTGATCCGGCTACCACAGGCTCTGTTACATTGGGGTAGAAGGTGGTCACACAAGGGGGTGGATGGGGTGTTGGTATGGCAACAGGCTCCTTTTGCTGTTTTCATCTGGCTTCCGCTCTTTCCCAATGGCAGGTCTTGAGGTGCTTGATGCCTACTCGGATTTGCTTTCTCGGATTCACCTTCATTTTGGATAGTCTTGGGCTAATGATTCCCAATGTCTGTTGGAATGCTGCACTTCGCCAACGAGGCTTTGAGGGTATAATTGAAGCATTTCCTCCATCCATCTGGGGCTTGCCTGCCATTTTGAAGCTGGGATTAGATGCGGATGATATGCCCAACTCATTGTAGTTGATCAAGGGTGGTCAGTACCTTGGTGCTGGGAATGTTGGCCTGGATAAGGAGGCTGATGTTGGTATGTCTTTCTTCCCAGTGGATTCATAGGATCTTGCACTGCTCCAGTGTCTTGAGGTGTCTGCTGTAGACAGTACACATCTCAGAGCCATACAGGAGGATGGGGACCACCACAGCACTGTAAACCATGATCTTGGTCTCGGACCTGATGTCATTATCTTCAAATACCTTTTCCTCAGGTGGCTGAAGGCTGCACTAGCATACTACAAGCAGTGCTGGATCTCTTTGGCAATCTCTTCACCCTTGGCCAACAGGACACTCCCTAAGTATTGGAAGTGCCATTACTTACTTATTGTCTTAACCTTTTAAACCCATTTCCCCAGTCCACTACAGCCAACTCTGTCTCCATACTTTTGTGATTACCTTTTTAAAGTTTAAAATTTTAGTTTTGGGCTCAAGTTGTGAAATATTATTGTGTTATGATTACTCTAGCCTAGAAAATCCTCTGCTATGGGGTCATTAATTATTCCAGTTTCACTATATATTGTCAGGTCTAAAAATGCCTGTTCCCTTGTTGTTCCCGAACATATCGATCTACCTGTCCAGAATGCATTCTTCGAACTCATTTTGAAGGCTACCTTAGCAAATGTGATTTATCCAATCTGCACGTGGTGCAATTTTTATCATGCAATGATCCCGAGGAATGCTGTGTATATAGTGAACCTGGATCTCTTTTGTCATCTGTATTATTGGTTAGTTTTCCCAATGCTGCATCTTATCTTATTTGCTGCTTCTGTTTTTGGTTTCCTTGTACATCTTGCCATCTATAATTCTCATTGCCACTATCTCTTGCATTTGCTTTTCCCTTTGATCTTTTGCTATCCTTTTCCTGTGCCCTTTCCACATCTCCAATGTCTGTATTTAATTCCTCTCCCCTTACTGTTTATTTTTACTTTCACTTACCTTTACCCTTGCTTAACCACTGTGAACCTTTCCCTCAATTCATCTCTATTCACTATTCTGTTGCTTTACCTAGGTTCTTTTCTCTTCAGCTCTCCCTTCTGCTACTGTTACCCTTTCTCTCCCTTAACTCTTACCACCATCCCTCACCTTTTTTTTTCTCTCGCCCAGCATTATGTTATCATCTTAACCTGTCACTGTCTTGCTGTCATAATTCCTGCTCTTCACCTTCCCTTTCATTGTTGCCTCTTGCTCCTCCACAATAATTTGCATAAGAGTAACAAAAACAGAAACTGCTGAGGGAAACATTCAGCAGGTTAGGCAGAATCTGTGGAGAGAAACAGATAAAACATTCCAATGTGCTTCTGAAGACCATATGGAAGAAATATTAACAATAAGCAGAAGATATTATGTAGAGTGACTAAAGCTTATTCATATAAGTGGAATTTAAGGAGCCATTTGAAGGATGGAATGTGATATAGTTAAAGTGTTTCATAGAAAATTAACTATGCAGTGTGGGCCTAGGCAGGTGAAGATACAGCCATCAAAGATGGGGCTAAAGAAGAGGACATTGCATGAAACAGTCAAAGTTAGAAAACAGTATAGGGATTCAAACACAAACATGAGAATTTTAAATTGAAGGAATGATGCCGATGTCTTTACTGCTGAACCATTTGTACCCACTCCTTTGTATCCCATTGGCTTATGTTTCCATTATGGTACAAACTGTAATTCACATGCATTTAATTGTCTGTTTGTCTTCCACATGCAGCTCCAAATCTCAATTTACACTTTCTTTTTCAATAGAATGTCTGGACAGTTGGTTGTTAGTCACCTTTGAAAAGCAGCTGTTTGCTTTTTAAAACATCATAGTAAAATGTTGTTGTACAGTATGCCAGTATAGTGATTTTTAACTTGGTTCTTCCTCTTTTAATCAACTATCGCTGTTTAATGTCAATTAAGTGAGGAAATGCCAATGGTGTTTGGAGCAACACTGATAATGAGAAGATACAAAATAGGAACAAGATTGGTTATTTGGTGCTAAAAACACCCCTGCCATTGGATATGACCATGGCAGTTTTACCTCATCTTTCCTTATTTTCTCCATGTCTCTTAATACCTTTAGTATACAAAAATTGGTTCTTCTCTAAGTTTAATATTTTCAATTGCAGAGCATCTATTGGCCTGAATTTCAGCTTAAATCAACACACCTGGTGGAGAGGGGAGTGTCAGTCAGGCACATGAGCTTAGAGATTAGGATACCTCTGTATCCTGTAGAGTTTTAACTCTGTCTTGACTATGACTCTATCAGAAAGTTTACTGTGTCACCAACTGGTTCCCTACCTGGAATCTAACCTGATGGGGTCACTGCTGATACTGAGGTTACTGGGAAATGGGTGGAGGGTGGAGGTGAGCAGTCTTGGTTTAAGGAAGTAACAGAAGATTGGAGGCCTTTAGCTAGGCAGGGTGCAAATATGAAATTGGAGGCTTGGGAGGAAAGTTGAGAATTGAGGTTTTGTGCGAGTGGAATCAGGGGACTGAGAACAAACGCTAAGGCTCCAGTCTTTCTTTTTGGGGAGAGGATTGGTAGGTTGAGTAGGAGGCCTTAGGAGGTGATGTTGAGAAATAATTCTGAGGCATTTTAAAGATTGTTAGGATTGTGGGAGGAGTTTAGAGTATGGGAATTCCCGATCCCAGACAGGCATGCCAAACTGCACATGCTGGAATCCAAAGTAGACAAGTAGCAGGCTGGAAGAACATAGCAAGCCAGGCAGCATCAGGCAGTGGAGAAGTCAACGTTTCGGGTATAATTTCAGGACCTGAAGAAGGGTTATGCCCGAAATGTTGACTTTGCCACCTCCTTATGCTGCCTCACTCACCGCATTCTTCCATCCCCCTGCTTGCCTAATCATGGAGACAGTCAGCTGAACCAAATCAGCCTTTCCACTTCTGTGTTCACAATACAATAAAATTAAAACCTTCAAGACCCTCAAAACTAACCTTAATGGTTCCTAACCAGATTTCTGAATAATCAGTTCCAGATTTTGTGAATAATCAATTTTTGATTGTAGCTTATATCTTTAATATAGCAAAATTAAACAATAACAATCTAATTAGTCTATGCTTTAAACTTAAAAGCCTTTGTTTTCAGCCCCATTCCCAAAAAAACCCACAAACAAACACAATTACAGGATAAATAAAATAACAAAACTGGCCAGATTACTTGAGTGGTTTCCATGATGTGTTGTTCCACAGCCATACATTGTGATTTCTTGGTTGGTTTTCTGAAGATGTTGATTACAGGTTGCTCAGATGAAGGCAGTAATATAGTACTTGTCTTAATTTTCTATGATCAAAGTTTTTAATAGCTGCTAATGGGAGGTTAGGCAGAGCACTTTCAGATCTTCATGCTGTGGCATCAACAACCAGAATACCTTTCCACAGAAAACACAGTGCAAAACCCAGTTCAAACCCTTTACACTTCCAACAGACTGACTATATCCTCCACAAGGCTCCATTTACCATTCAGCATCAACCATCTGCTTAAGCATAACATCTTTTCAAATCTTGTTGGAACCAGTTCCAAGATACTGACCTTGTTAATAGTCAACTTCTGCTATCTGTTTAAACATAATGCTCTTCCCTGGTGATGAAGCATCAGCAGAATCTTTTGATCAGGAATCAGTTTGCTATTAATTTTCTGGCCTGACCTTTCAAATAAACAAAAGCTTGTTCAGTCTGTTTTCCTTTTTGCATAAATTGTTACCACAGTCCAAAGGTTGACTATAGTTCACAGTTCCCAGTTCATTGCTGCAAACCAAAATTGATTAAGCAATAAAATGAAAAATTAGCAAGGGCTCTGAAATGCCTTCACCCTCAAAACAAGAAATACTGTTTTCTAAAAAAAAATGGATTTTATAACAAAGTTATGATTTGGAGGTGCCAGCGTTGGACTGGGGTGGACAAAATTAAAAACCACAAAACACCAGGTTATTTGGAAGCAGCAGCTTTTGAGGCGCTGCTTCAGCTTTTCTAACAATAGATACCATCTCAGCTCAGAGAATACATTAAAGGTGTGAGGTTAAAGTCTGTCTGTGTCCCGATGTTGAGTCAGACTGGTTCTATTTCGAAAGTGGGACTTACAGAATCTTACATGAATTTATGAGAATGTAACTTAAAAGGAGTTCTGGGATTTACATATTAAAGAGCCAAAACTAGTACATCCCATTCTAAAAGATGAAAGACTTAATCTAAATTTGTTTAATATATCATTACAGCTCCATGACACTTTTTTGCTATAAATTCTGTGTCTTATGGTCCTGTTCCACAACCACCTGATGAAGAGGCAGTGCCACGAAAGCTAGTGCTTCTAAATAAACTTGTTGGACTATAACCTGGTGTTGTGTGAATTTTAACTGTGACAAGACTAGTAACACTTAAATGACAAACAAAACACAAAACTGACAGCTGTTCATTCTTCCTCCACTAGATTCTTAATCGCATTCAACTTCTTGATCATGCTTTCAAATTTATAATATTTTACATTCAGGATAAGGCATCAGCAATTTCATTTTCTTTCCTGAATATATGCACATTTTTTGTGTTAAATGGCTGCAGATTTAAACTCAATCTGACCAACCTGTCAGGCCTATTTTAAAATTTTCATCAAAAACCACAGTTTCAAAGTTCCCATGTCAAACATAAACTTGCAAGTATTGGAGCATGTCTCAAGTGTATCACCTTGGCTTTTGCAAATTCACTTTTTGCTAGATTGTACTACACTATTATCCAAGTAAACTACACAGTTATACACTTCAGCTATGACTGTTCATTAATAATTGAGATGTGCCTGAGGCGCTCTTAAATCCTAATACCATCACCTGCCATTGGTACAATCCTCCACATGTGACAAATGTGACATTTTGTTAGCTCTCTTCAATTGTACTTGCCAGTATCCTTTTAACAAGCCAATTTTAGAGAAGAATGTCTTACTGCTCCCTATCTATGCAGTAGTCTGGGAACAGGGTATGAATCTGTATTTACTTTCCCATAGACTACTCACAATCTAATTGAATTATCTGGTTTAGAAACCAATAGGACAGGAGAACTCAAATTTCTCTGACTTGGTTCAATCAGTTGATTCCCCAACATGTATTACATTTCTTTTGTTACTTTGGCTTGTTTCTCTGGGTTTAATTGATATGGGTTTTGTTTTATTGGATCTGCATAATCTACATCCAAGTCATGTTTGGCTAATGTGATACATCTAAGAGTATCTTTGTAAAGTCTGTTGGTTTTTCTCCAGATATGAAAGTACGGTGACTGAATTCGCTAATGTCTCTGAACTTTTTAAATCTAATAGTAGGATTTATCCTTCTTTCTTATTTCCTTCTCTGAAAAATCAGCAAAGATTCTAACGATAGCCACATTTGAAAAGTCTAATAACGAAAAAGCTCTTGGCCAATTAGCAGACAGGATGGAGAAGAATTTGGGTCAAGATTCTGAACAAACTTTTGTCTCTTCTTGAAACTAAAATGTTCTTGTTTTGTTGCTAAAATCCCTCCATTATTGTAAAAAACATTATCTGGGTATTGAATTGAATTAACATGCTGTTTCAGCTTTAGAAGCCGGGTTCAACCTAGTCCAGGATGACAGACAAAATACAACATAATCTGCCAAATATAGGAGTCCACTGCAAAATGAATTTGGCAGATTGAACAGTGTTCTTACTGAACGATCCTACCAAATAAAACTGTCCTTAGTGGGATGCTAAATTAATAATCTAACATAGTTGTGCAGTATGATAAATGGAAATTCATTATTTGAGATACATAAATTATCAAATAATTCTAATCTATTTTCTATATCTTTTAGGTGTCATTGAACTCCATTTGTAATCTCCTGGATGGCATATCCAATTTCTCCTCTGTATATAGTTGCCACCCTCTAGTGCTGATGTTCTTTTTCCACTACCCAGAGTTGACAGATAGATTTGGTCACTTTGTCTTGAAGTGCTGGTTTGCTCATGTTGATATCAGCTGTTTTGAGGATGAAAATCTGGTTCCTAATCTGCAGAGTGACGCCAATTGCATGATGACTATTATCCAAGGAAATCCCAATGTACTCCTTATTCTGCTGGTAAATAATATTCCATGTAATTACTGCTAATTAGGTGAAAATTAAAAATACTTTTACATGGCCACAAGCTTAAAACTAATGTTTGGTATAATAAATTACACTGCCACAGAATCCCTTGTTTGTTTTTGCGTGCCTGAATATTCAGATGTAAGTGTAACTGAGTTACAATCAGGATTATGATTTCTGGACAAATCCAATATCAGATAGGAACTAAAATCACATTAACTCACAGTGAGATCAGAAAGGCAATTCTACTTGTGAACCTTTACCATCACAGAGCTCCTTCCTTACTCCAGTCTGCTCAATCAGGATTTCCAGTTCACGTCCAAGAACCCATAAGCTCTTAATGACAGTCCTTGAGTCTTCTCTGTCGGTCCTTGAGCTATCCTGCTGCATACTGTTGTCCGTCATTGCACTGGTGGCTTCAGTAGAAGTGAGTGTGAGGAGCTTACCAATACTACTCCATAAAATTGTTCCTTATTGTTTGTCATCTATTGTCCCTTGATTCAAGGATAACAACTACCTAGCATCCTCATGTAACTAAATAGGCTGATTCTTGGTCTATAGATCCTTAGGTATATTGGCATGACCTCCATGAAGCAGTGGAATCTGGGTGCAGGATGGTGAGACTCAAGATTTGGAGAAAGTCACTTGACCACAGGTTTAAAAACAGCTTCTTGCCCGCTGTTATTAGACTTCTGAATGAACCTCTCAGATTTCAAATCTAATGTTGATCTGGCTATCTTTGAATTCCCTGCTCTGTTTAATCCTATGATGCTCGTAAAATATGATCTGCTTATACTGCACACAAAACAAAACTTTTCCCCTATATGTGGGTACATGTAACAATAATAAATCAAATCAAATCCTGCTAGGTTTATCTGCAGCCTATAAGGGGAACCACCATATGTCTTTTTAAAGATCCATGGGTGATCCTCAAGGTAACCCCAAGTGTGTTCAATAGCCACAATGGCTGCTGAAGTAACTCCACAGAGGCCAGTATCCTGTCGCCAAGTCACCCTTTATTTACACATGAACAGTCCTTACCTTTCATATTGCCTCTTCAGAGTCCGCTGTCAGAGTGCTAGAATTTCTGTCCCTCCTCTTTTTATCTTTAAGGCAGGGCTCCCTGATGAGACCCAATCAGCGAACTCAAATACTATGAGGTCCAACTGGCTGACCCCATTACAATCACATTACATCCCTCCCTCTCTGAGTCTGAGGACAAAGGCCGGTGCTTTTTCTTGCACAGCCTTATAAGACATTTTAGCACTGGATCTGGTTCCTTTGACTTGGCTTCCGATGCAGGTGATGTGTAATGTATAGAAACTTACCTCTTGCGCTAGTAGTCAGAATTGCATTCCTCTTCAGGCAGCAAAGGTGTTGAGGTAGCTACATCTCTAATTCAGATGACTCATCCATGCTTGATGGAGAGGATAAACCCACAGGTTCCAGTAGCCTTTCTGACTGTTCCTAGGGGCAGGGCACACTTCTCTCTCTCTCTCTCTCTCTCTCTCTCTCTCACTATCTCACTCTACTGGTAAATGATGGCCCATTATCTGTGACCAATACTTTCCGGACTCCATGTGTTGAAAAAGATGTATGCAGTTTTTCTGTTATTGTTCCCATGTTTGACAAATGGACCTTATGCACCTTCAACCACTTTACATGGGTGTGTACAATGACTAAAAACATTGAGCCCATGAGAGGACCTGCATAATAGACATGCAGTTAAGCCTAAGGTTTACCCGGCCATTTCCAGCGATGTGGGGGAGTTGCTGCTGTAAGTTTTGTCCTTATTGGCACTCTGAGCACTGTCCACCAACATGGCCATGTCTTTGTCCAGTCCTGGTCACCATCAATAACTTCTGGCCGAACTCTGATATTGTCAGCTGATATTGAGAGCACGTCCAGGAAATTTAATATTGTTACAGACTGTTCCGTTGGGGTACCACCACTGGTGTATCTGCTAATGAGAGGTGGTTCAATGCATCTGCAGGTGGTTTAATGCATCCTCCTGGACTGTATTCTAACTTATAATTAGAAGCACGTCGTATTAGAGCCCACTGCTGAATGCGGGACTAAAGCTATGGATGGCACTGCCTTGCCCTCTTCAAGCAGGCCAAACCGGAGTTTGTGGTCCATGTCAATCACGAGTTTTCAAGGTATTAGTGGAACGTCCTGACTTCGACTATGACCACCAATCCTTTTTTCTCCATCTGTGCGAATTTATACTCGGCATTAGCTAAAGTCCTGGATGCATATGCTATTGGGCGTTCCTCTCCATTGGGCCAATTATGAGGTGATACCACCAATGCCATATAGGGAGGCATCACATGTCAATACCAAATCTCGCTTGGGATCATAGTGTGCTAACACCGGAGAGGATTTTTCTTCACTTCCCCGAAGGCTATGGCTTAGCTACACAACTATTTTTTAGGAATTGATACAGAAGTACCAGGATGGAGGCCAAGTTATGTATGAACTTTCCAAAATAATTTACCAGCCAAAGGATAAACCTAAACTCCAGTACAAATATGGGAACTGTGGCACCTATGATCGCTCTCACTTTATCTTCCAACGGGTGTAACCTGATCTTGTTGACGATAGCCCAAGTAGGCCACTTGTGGGCCCGGAACACCTTTTTCCTTTCTAAGACTTACAACCGCCTTGGAAAAATGATTTAGGACTATAAGTAAGTTCTCTATACATTCTTTATGAGTTTACCATGTTATTAGAATGTCACCTAGATAAATGGCAACCTGAGGTAGACCTTGCAAAATGTTCTCCATCGTCTGCTGCAAAATTGAACAGGCTGACAATACACTGAACACCAGGCTCATATATTGGTACAAGCCCTTATGGGTATTATTTGTAGCATACTTATGGGAATCCTAGTCTAGATACAATTGCAAGTAAGTGTGGCTCATGTCCAGCTTCATGAAGGAAAGCCCCATGGTCAGCTTTTCATGTAAATCCTCTATCCAATTGATTAAATATTTATCCAGTTGCAAAAGATAGTTTTATCATTTGTTTAAGATCTGCAAAAAAGCGAACCGACCTGTCGGGCTTCAAAATTGGTTTGACCTATGCTGCCCATTCCACAATTTGGACTGGTTTGATAATACCTTTACTTCTCAGCCTTCTGCTCACTGCCTCTACTTTTGCTAGTGAGGCAAATGACACTGAGTGGGCCTTGCAGAATCATAGAATTACTTCCTGGTCAACATGCAGGATGGCCATGGCTCCTTTGATTGTCCCCACACCTTCCTGAAAGACTTCCAGGTATTTAATTAGGACTGCACTTAAGCAGCCATTTCCTAATTGAAAAATGTTGAGCCAATCATGGTGAACCTCTCTCAACCAATTTTGCCCCATCAAGCTCAGGCTCAAGTCTTTTACTACAATCAATGGTAATTGCACCAGCTACTGTTCATACTAGACCAGAACTGAAGTTGTAGCTTTAATCTATAAAGGTTCCCTGGTATATGTTCTTGGCCTAGCCAAGGTCTTGTGCAAACACACTTGATATTGACCGCCATTAGAACCAAATGACCATTTAGCCAGATGTTTATTTTGGTTGGTTCTGACTTGGATGTAGCTAAGCAATTTAACTGTTCCAAACCAGATGTAAGTGGACTTTCTAGGGTACGCACTCTCCTGGATACTAGGCTATGATTTCTCTTACTCAGACTTTCCAGGATATGAATTCTCTGGAAACTCTCCTTGGATACCAGAATTATCTTACTCATTTAAGTCTAGTAGGATTCTTTGGCTGTCTCGAGTCCACATACCAGATGCAACTATGATTGTTTATCAGCCAGGATCCTGAAGAAAATTTTAACTTTCATTAAATCTTGGCTTTGTTTTGGGGCTTTGCTGTGTGCTGACCTAGAGTCCCTCTGAACAGGATATGTCCTGAGTGAGACCATGCAATTGCCTTTACTCAAGTGGTGTTTCCCAAGCTCAGTCAGACTGGCAAAGGTATCCATTGGAATACCCTGGAACTCTTGCCACATTTTCCAATGATCAAGCCAGTTGCAGTGTCTGTTTGAAGTCCAATTGGGCTTTAGCTACTGGGCACTTTTGCATGGTTATACATTAATCCCACATACCAAACTGTCTCTAAACATCCATTAAAGGTTAAACCAGTCGTCATTGTCTTCTGTCAGCAGTCAAAAATCCCAATATGGAGTCCTCAGTTCTCAGATTGCAGAGTAAATATGAGAGTAAATTAGAGGATGCTTGGGTCGTAATATTCCTTAACTATGTCCATCAATTCTTGAAAGGTTTTAGTATTTGGTACCTTAGGGAAAGTTAGCCTCCTAATAATTGAAAAGGCTGTGGCTGCATTGCTTTCAGGGGAATCGCTTATTGCTTTTCATCTGTCACAATGCCATTTGCCTGGAAAGAATAACAAAATCTTTTCACATAATAGGCCGAGTCTTAGATAGTAGGGTTGAATGAGTCAAGCTTCTCAAACAAAGGCATGATGTTAGAATTGCTTATCCCAATACTTAGACAACTGTTAGATGCGGTTTTCTTCAGGATGGTGTTTTACTCTCGCCGCCAGTGAAATAACTCCACAGAAGCCTGTATCCCATCACTAAGTCACCCTTTATTTACACATGAACAGCCCTTGCCTATAGTGTTGGCTCTTCAGAGTCAGCTACCAGAGTACCAGAATCTCTGACCCTCCTCTTTTTATCTGTCAGCCAGGGCTCCCTGATTGAAACTGTTAATCTGGTCCAATCAAGGAACTGATATTCTATGAGGTCCAGCTGGCTGATTTTGTTACAATCATTTTAGCTGCTCTGACTAGCAGTTCTTAGGTGAGATTACTGACTTACTGGAGCGTGGGAAGCCCAACAGTGTCGAGCTAAGTCCATAGGAACTGCTAGGGAGAAAGAGCACAGGATTATCACCAGTTTTATAACAACTGGGTGGGATCTCTGTCAAACACATTAAAATCTGCATATTGCTTTCTTTAGTACCAATGGTACAAATTATGTCCTGAATATATAATCATAAGTGACTCAATTCAATGATGTCTGAGAGCAACTAATCTAATTGGTAAGAGTTTTTACATTGCAACACAAGCTGGATATTTTGTACATTGCTGTAATTATGACATAGCATACAAGATTTAATCCACTGTGCCTATCCATGAATGATTCACTAAGATTCAACATTAATGCTTTTCATTGAAATTATATAGAAGATTGGATTGAGAAAAACATGTCACAATTTTTCAAGTTACAACAAGTATTCAGTTCAAATCATTACATTATATCTTTTATGATAGGATATGGTCCACATTGAAGAAATGGAATTGGCTTACAAAGCATTGGTGACACTGAAATTTTTCCTGAGGAGTAGTGGCAATATTGTTCTGACTTCTGACCTACTTCGACCGCTACTGTTGCAAATATTACAAAAGTTCACAATAGAAAACAATGCACAGCCTTCCAAAGGTAAGCCACAACAGATGTACGGGTTCTGGAAGGTAAGTCAGATATTAAATTGAATTGAATTGAATTTATTGTCACGTGTACCAAGGCACAATGAAAAGCTTTTTATTGCGAGCAATACAGGCAGATCACACAGTTAAATAGCATAGATAAGTAAATAATAGGTAAACACAGGTATAGGCCAGTGCTAAGTGTTTGTGAGTCTATATGTATGAATAGTAACCTTTAACTCTTGCCTATTCATTAAGAATGTTTTAGTCAATTACCTTTCAGTTATTGTTGAATTAAAACTTACATTAAACCAGTCGTCAGATTAAACATTCAAATGCATCTATTTCACAAGATTTTAATTAATTGGTAGCAAGTTAATGGAAAGGATTGTCTGAGGCTACATATGAGCAGAGAAGGTTTCCTTGCTCATTTACTGGAAGGAAGGCCTTGAAAGAACTCCTTGAGAAAGACCTTTGATCTGGAAAGTTAGGGAGCTTGGTCAGTTTGGGAACTTATGAATCAAAAGCAGAAGGGAATAAAAGTAATTAATTCAGTGTTGAATAATGCATGATCTGAATATAATTTGAAAAATGTAGTGTAAAATATATTTTTAGCTATTCATGTTATACTTGTTATATCAATGGTAACTGTCAATGTTACTCATTTTTGGACATATAATAACGCCAAAAGATTTATGTCAAATAATATGGACCATATTAAATTATTACATTATTGTCAGAATTCAAATTAAAGTTTATATTTTGGGGGAATCCAATGGCAGCGATCTGAATAGTCTGCTTTGCTGAGCTCTGCATCACAGCACAGGCAAAGTAGTGCTCTGCCCACTCCACCTAAGTTATCTACTTAAAATCCAACTCTAAAAGAGCTATAGAATCGTTACTTACCGTGTTTTGTTGAGTGGAGATGACAAAGGGCCTGAAGAAGGGCTTATGCCCGAAACGTCGATTCTCCTGTTCCCTGGATGCTGCCTGACCTGCTGCGCTTTTCCAGCAACACATTTCCAGCTCTGATCTCCAGCATCTGCAGACCTCACTTTCTCCTGGAGATGACAAAGCATGGCAAAGGATCGAAAATATCCTAACACTGAGAACTCCTGCCAGAAGCATTGAACACACCTGCAGGCTCGGCTGTGACTCCCTCCACTACCTCTAAGGACCTGATTACTTACCAGGCCCTGGTCTAGGAGTTTGCAAAGTTGTCGAAGATCAAAGCCACAATCAAAACTACGATCAAAGAAACGTTCAAAAGTAGACTGGACCCGCATTCAGCTGTGCTTCAAAAACATAAGCAGCAACTTAAAGGCCTTGGTAAAAGAATGGATGAGGTCGTGTACCGAACCACGGAGGCATAGACTGTGTGTGATTCTTTGAAGGAGGGATCCAAGGCCTTGAAAAACAGATTCGTACTTTAGCCGAACAAGTCAACAACTTCAAGAACAGGAGGAGGCGGAAGAATATTCACATTGTTGGTCTGCCAGAGGGGACGGAAGGCGATCAGCCAGTGAGTTTTTTTTCTGAGAGCTGGTTGCTGCTATTCCTTCAAATGGAAGCTGCAGCAGGGCAGGTGAAGATTGAGAGAGCTCATTGGGTTACAGTGTGCAAGGGTCAGGTTCAGGCCAGTGGCCTCGCCCTGTCCTTATGCAGTTCCATAGTTACGGGGACAAACAAAGAGTTGTGGATGCATCCAGAACCCAGGGGACGGATGCTTTAATTTAGGAGAGCTTCAGGATTATGTTCTTCCAGGATTATTCAGCGGCAGTGATTCGGAAAAGGAAGTCTTTTGATGATATCGAGAGAAGGCTAAAAGAACTCAGTATTCAGTATTCCCTAAGGTATCCAGTAGTGCTCCGTATTGTTTCTAATGGATCCATGCACTCATTTGACTCTCCAGGGAGAGCAAGAAATGTTGTGGACACACTGAAGTCAGCTGGATGGTTTAATGTGTATAGACAAGCATGTTTTTTTCTCTTAAACAAAGTTTTTTGGATTTTTTTAATACTTACCAATGTTAAATTATAGTTGGGGGTGGGTGGAGTACTTACTTTTAATTTTTTCTTTGTTAGCATTATTATTTGCTCTCTTTTTTTGCTTGTGTCTGGGATGCGGCTCAAGCTGGAGGGAATGATGAAGGAGGTTGTGATGGCTGAATGCGTATTTAAGAGCAGTTCAAGCCCGGTTTTAGTGTTTAATTACCATCAGTGTATGTATTGGTTAAGGTTAGGGGCAATATAACAGGGTCGAGACACTGGCAAATGGATCCCTTTATTTTTAAAGACAGTAAGTTCATTGAGTATTTCTCTAATGGATTCAGATCTTTCTTATTCATTAATTCAGATTCAGCCAATAATCCATCCATCTTTGGGAAACTGCTAAGGCTTATGCCGGGGATAATTATTTCTTACTCTGCCAGTAGGAAGTGGCAGAAGGAAGAGCAGCAGCATTTGCTCAAGGCAGAGTTGAGGGCAGCCAAGAGGGCATACTTTGAAAGGATCTCGGTGGCTAAGCTACAGAGGATCACAGCACTTCGGTCTACATGGAGTTCCATACTCGCACAGACAGCCAGAAAGGAACTTGCTTTTGCAAAACAAAGGTTATTTGAGCATGGTGATAGACCAGGCAAGTATTTAGTGTATCTTGCCAGGAAAAAGAATGCCCCCCACACTATCACCTCAATCAGTGAAGGGACTGGGACCCTTACTTGTGATTCTAAAAAGATCAATGGGGCATTTCGGAGATTTTACTCCGAATTATATCAGATTGAGCATTGCGAGGAAAGATGGGTTAAGACAGTCTTTTTTTTTAAGAACTTAGAGCCTCCAGGGATAGCCCTGAACAAGCGTCTTGCCTTAACTCCTCTTTGTCAGTACAGGAGATGCAGGAGGCTGTGAAACAGCTTCAGAGCCGGTCCTGACGATCTTCTGAGTGAATTTTATGAAGAATTATAAACATATTGTCAGGGCCAATGTTTAACATGTTCAACCACTTGTACAGCCATGACCACCTCCCAGCATCCTTAAGAGAGGTTAATATCTCTCTTATTCTTAAGAAAAGGAAGACCCCAAGGATTACGCTTCTTATAGGCCCATTTCACTTTTAAATGTTGACTTCAAAATTCTGTCTAAGAACTTGCATTAAGGTTGGAGGCTGTGCTGCCTTCCATTGTCAAAAAGAACCAGACAGGCTTTATAAAAGGCCACAGATCTTCAAATCTTCAGACCTTCCTAATGAAGGGCTTATGCCCAAAACGTTGATTCTCCTGCTCCTCGGATGCTGCCTGACCAGATGTGCTTTTCCAGCACCACACTCTCGACTCCAATCTCCTGCATCCGCAGTCTTCACTCTCTCCACAGATCTTCAAACAATGTTAGGAGATTATGTCACATGATTCAAGCCTGTTAACAACAATTTGTACACGGAGTAATGATCTCCCTAGATGCAGAGAAGGTACTTGATCAGGTTGAGTGGCTGTATCTCTTCTATACTTTAGAATGGTTTGGCCTAGGCGAAGCTTTTATTAAGTGGGTAAGGGTCCTTAATAGTGATCCTCAGGCCACAGTTCTCACCAACGGTGTGCAATCCAATAATTTTAATATTTTTAGGGCAGTCGACAAGGTTGTCCTCCTTCACCATTGTTGTTCACATTGATGATTGAACCACAGGCAGAGGCCATCTGTTTAGGTATATTCGTAACCCCCTCGTTTGCTGTACCCCATGCAAATGCTTCCTTTTATCTTTCCCAGACAGCTATTCAGGAGACTTAATGGCTGGTTCAGCTCCTTTATCAAGAACCATAAGCAGCTCCTTACCAAGTTGACCAAATTGCAACTAGTTGAAACTTTATTGCTGGAACAGCACAGCAGGTCAGGCAGCATCCAGGGAACAGGAGATTCGACGTTTCGGGCACAGGCCCTTCTTCAGGAATCTGAAGAAGGGCCTGTGCCCGAAACGTCGAATCTCCTGTTCCCTGGATGCTGACTGACCTGCTGTGCTGTTCCAGCAATAAAGTTTCAACTTTGATCTCCAGCATCTGCAGACCTCACTTTCTCCTCAAATTGCAACTATCCCACAGACTGGGGGGAGTAGATCTCCCAGATATTAAACACTCTCTTTTGTCTTATGCAAGTGACTGGGCATGCAGGGACCAAGCATCAAAATGGTTATTGAAGCTTCTCAGGCAAAGTGCCCCCTTATTACTTTGTTGGTCTTCGACAAAATAAGGGCAGTTACGGAGTATTGTCATAACCCAATAATTATCAATACTGTTAAAGCACGGAGAACAATGTGACAGAGTGAGGGCAATATAGCTAAAACCTAATTTCTCACCCCTATAATTGGTATATCAAATTTTCAGCCAGGAATAATGGATTCTGGATTTAAAGTATGGGCAGCTAGGGGTTTGTCTTCCTTGGGTGACTTATTTGGGGGAGAAGCAATGACGTCCTTTGAGCAAATAACTCTTAAGTACGACTATCTAGAAGAGACCTCTTCCGCTTTTTTCAGATCAGAAATTTTATTCAAAAAAGAATCACACTTTTACCCGACTCTTAATAGGTCTGACATAGAGAAGAGGGTGCTCAGTGCTAAGAACACGCTTGCTGTTAGCACCCTTTATCATTTGCTAGAGAGTGACCCCTCGGATGATACTGAGCGGTTCTGTGAAGTCTGGGAGAGAGAGTTGGGGTTTGAGATCTCCTCTGAGACATGAGAGTATATTTGGGAAAATGCAAGAAGGATCTCTATCTGTATTAGGACCCATGCCATGCAGTTGAAGATTCTTCTTAGGGTCCATTTCGCTCCAGATCGCCCCTTGAAATTCAAAGTGAGAGTGTTCTCAATATGTTTTTTTAGATTAGATTCCCTACAGTGTGGAAACAGGCCCTTCGGCCCAACAAGTCCACACCAACCCTCCGAAGACCCACCCAGACCCATTTCCTTCTGACTAACGCACGTAACACAATGGGCAATTTAGCATGGCCAATTCACCTGACCTGCACATCTTTGAACTGTGGGCATAAACCAGAACACCTGGAGGAAACCCACACAGACACGGGGAGAATGTGCAAACTCCACACAGGCAGTCGCCTGAGGCTGGAATCGAACGCAGGTCCCTGGCGCTATGAGGCAGCATTGCTAACCATTGAGCCACCGTGTCACCCATTTCAAATGTAGAATGGCTACAGTCATTCTTGCTCATTGTTTGTGGTCCTGACTCAGGCTTCGCACATATTGGAGCGCTGTTGTAGGCAAGATTGAGAGAATCTTAGGGACTGAATTTGGAGATAGACCCGGTCTTTCTTCTCCTGGGCCTGCCCAGGGTACCCCACAGATGCACATAGGAATAAACCTTTTAAAATCTGTATTTTTTGTGCGAGAAAAAAATTCTGTTCTGTTGGGTGTCTGAAAATCCTCCAGGTCTGTTGGGTTGGTGTAGGTTAGTCATGCAGCATATTCCTTTGGACTTTCTCACAAGTATGGTGCACCAAAAAACAGAGGTTTTTTTATAAGAGATGAGAGCCCTTTTTGGATTCCCTAGAAACAGACTTATCTGCCACTCTAATAAGGGCTTTTATATCGCCATGATGATCTTGACTACAAAGCTGGTATCCAGAGAGGAAGAATTGAGAATTCATGAATGTGTATTGGTTAATGCTCTCGAAGATAGAGAACTAATATTTTGCTACACTGAGTTGTATTATTTATTTGTTTATTGTTAATTTTATTTTTCTTTATGAGATATTTGTATCATCGATAGTCACAGGTGAGGTGCCGGAAGACTGGAGGTTGGCAAACGTGGTGCCACTGTTTAAGAAGGGCGGTAAAGACAAGCCAGGGAACTATAGACTGGTGAGCCTGACCTTGGTGGTGGGCAAGTTGTTGGAGGGAATCCTGAGAGACAGAATGTAAATGTATTTGGAAAGGCAAGGACTGATTCGGGATAGTCAACATGGCTTTGTGGGTAGGGAAATCATGTCTCACAAACTTGATTGAGTTTTTTGAAGAAGTAACAAAGAGGATTGATGAGGGCAGAGCAGTAGATGTGATCTATATGGACTTCAGTAAGGCGTTCAACAAAATTCCCCTTGGGAGACTGATTAGCAAGGTTAGATTTCATGGAATGCAGGGAGAACTAGCCATTTGGATACAGAACTGGCTCAAAGGTAGAAGACAGAGGGTGGTAGTGGAGGGTTGTTTTTCAGACTGGAGGCCTGTGACCAGTGGAGTGCCACAAGGATCGGTGCTGGGCCATCTACTTTTTGTCATTTACATAAATGATTTGGATGCGAGCATAAGAGGTACAGTTAGTAAGTTTGCAGATGACACCAAAATTGGAGGTGTAGTGGACAGCGAAGAGGGTTACCTCAGATTACAACAGGATCTGGACAAGATGGGCCAATCGGCTGAGAAGTGGCAGATAGAGTTTGATTCAGATAAATGTGAGGTGCTGCATTTTGGGAAAGCAAATCTTAGCAGGACTTATACACTTAATGGTAAGGTCCTAGGGAATGTTGCTGAACAAAGAGACCTTGGAGTGCAGGTTCATAGCTCCTTGAAAGTGGTGTCGCAGGTAGATAGGATAGTGAAGAAGGCATTTGGTATGCTTTCCTTTATTGGTCAGAATATTGAGTACAGGAGTTGGGAGATCATACTGCAGCTGTACAGGATATTGGTTAGGCCACTGTTGGAATATTGTGTGCAATTCTGGTCTCCTTCCTATCAGAAGGATGTTGTGAAACTTGAAAGGGTTCAGAAAAGATTTACAAGGATGTTGCCAGGGTTGGAAGATCTGAGCTACAGGGAGAGGCTGAACAGGCTGGGACTGTTTTCCCTGGAGTGTCGGAGGCTGAGGGGTGACCTTATAGAAGTTTACAAAATTATGAGGGGCATGGATAGGATAAATAGGCAAAGTCTTTTCCCTGGGGTCGGGGAGTCCAGAACTAGAGGGCATAGGTTTAGGGTGAGAGGGAAAAGATATAAAAGAGACCTCAGGGGCAACTCTTTCATACAGAGGGTGATACGAGTATGGAATGAGCTGCCAGAGGATGTGGTGGAAGCTGGTACAATTGCAACATTTAAGAGGCATTTGGATGGGTATATGAATAGGAAGGGTTTGTAGGGATATGGGCCGGGTGCTGGCGGGTGGGCCTAGATTGGGTTGGGATATCTGGTCGGCATGGACGGGTTGGACCGAATGGTCTGTTTCCATGCTGTACATCTCTATGACTCTATGATTATTTACCTCGTTGCTTGAATGTACAAGTGTAATTTTGTTTAGTTTGTATTGTTATTGTGGTGTTGTTGATTTATTGTAATATTAAAAAATGTATTTTTCAATAAAAATATTTTTAAACAAATTTATATTTTAGCAAAGCTGTAGAGCTCATATAAGAGTAATTTATTATTCAGAATGAGCAACACCACAGCACACAATATGTTGTCCATTTCAATGAGAATTATTGCAGAACAAAAATTGGAAATGAATAAAACACAATATTGTAAACATTGAATAATCTGCAGTGATTTAAAAGAAGGAGTGTTATTTCTGTAAAAGGATAAACATGCTAAATTTAAAGAACAGGTGTGAAATGGATATCATGTTGATAAGGCATGCCTGTTTCACAGTTGAGTTTTAACACAAAATGTGTCTGAATTGCCAATTACAATAATTTAAAGTTATCCGGAAGTATTAAAAAAGGTGCTTGCAAAACTTTTAGACACATTTTGCTTTATACAATATATACAAAGTGTGGACTGTGCTGGTGGAGCAGGTTTCATGGTGACCCAGACTGAATGAGGTGGAGCGCAGGTTTTAAGACATGGCACTGGCAATCCTGATGGAGGTGTTCAGGAAGAGAAGGGATGTCCTATAATATTCAGCCTTCTAACCCAGTCTTCAGTATGAACCTATACTGTCCCCTTCACGTTCTTCCTGTAGACAAAGGGAGACCCTAATTTCTAATTTTCTCCTGGTGACAGCAAAAAGGCCTCCAATGAAGCAGAATAGTACAGCGATCTTATTTTTTTCAGTGAAGTCCGAAGAGAATTTCAAGAATAAAATTAGGATTGTGGTGGAATACTCTCCACTTGCCTGGATGGTGTGGCTCCAATAACACTCAAGAGGCTTGAATCTGATTGGATGCAGCCTTCTTGATTGTCATCACATCCACAAACATCAATTCCCTTCACCACCTATGTTCAGTAGCAGTACTGTGGAAATTCACCAAAGAGCCTTGGACACCATCATCCAAACCCACGACCATTTCCATTTGGAAGAATAAAGGCAGCCACTTTTGACAAGGTTCCCCATGGGATACTGGTTAGCAAGGTTAGATCTCATGTAAAGAGGGGGGACAAGCCACTTGGATATAGACCTGGCTCAAAGGTAGAAGACAGAGGGTGGTGGTGGAGGGTTGTTTTTCAGACTGGAAGCCTGTGACCTGTGGAGTGCCACAAGGATTGGTGCTGGTCCATTACTTTTCATTGTTAATATAAATGATGGATGTGTGCATAAGAGGTATAATTAGTAAGTTTGCAGATGACACCAAAATTGGAGGGGTAGTGGACAGCGAAGAAGGTTACCTCAGATTACAATGGGATCTTAATCAGATGGACCAATGGGTTGAGGTGTGGGCAGATGGAGTTTAATTCAGATAAATGCAAGGTGCTGCATATTGGAAAAACAAATCTTAGCAGGACTTACACACTTAATGGTAAGGTCCTAGGGAGCGTTGCTGAACAAAGAGACCTTGGAGTGCAGGTCCATAGCTCTTTGAAAGTGGAGTTGCAGGTAGATAGGGTAGTGAAGAAGGCATTTGGTATACTTTCCTTTATTGGTCAGAGTATTGAGTACAGGAGTTGGGAGGTCATGTTGCGGCTGTACAGAACATTGGTTAGGCCACTGTTGGAATATTGTGTGCAATTCTGGTCTCCTTCCTATCGGAAAGATGTTGTGAAACTTGAAAGAGTTCAGAAAAGATTTACAAGGATATTACTGTGGTTGGAAGAGGGCATAGGTTTAGAGTGAGATGGGAAAGATATAAAAGAGACCTAAGGGGCAACTTTTTCATGCAGAGGGTGGTGCGTGTGTGGAATGAGCTGCCAGAGAAAGTGGTCGAGGCTGGTAGAATTACAACATTTAAAAGGCATCTGGATGGGTAAATGAATAGGAAGCGTTTGAAGGGATATGGGCCAGGTGCTGACAGGTGGGACTAGATTGGGTTGCAATATCTGGTCGGCATGGATGAGTTGGACCGACAGGTCTGTTTTCATGCTGTACATCTCTATGACTCTAGACACATTGGAATACCGCTACTGCAAGTTCCCCTCCAAACCACTAAGCATACTGATTTAGGAATATATTGTTATTTATTGTTGCTGGGTTAAAATCCTGGAATTCTCTCCCTAAGGGCATTGTGTGTCAGCTATAGTACATGACCTGCAGCAGTTCAAGAATGCAGCTCACCACCTCCTGAAGGGCAACTAGGTAGAGCCAATAAATGCTGGCCTGCCAGGGAAATCCACACCTTATAAACGAATTTGTTTTAAACAGTGAATTGTGATGAAATCTTGTTATTCTAAACCAGGAAATCTTTTGATGTGATTCAAAGGTCTCCTTCAAATGTCAGTGAATAGCAAAAGGTGATGTATGTTCAAGTGGCACAGAAAATTATCTGCAATGTCTTCCTAACTCTCAATGTGTTGGTTCTTTTTGGGAGAGGATGTTAGGTTAAACTATGCATCAAAATGCAGCTTCCTTCAAAGAGTATTAGCAGGGCTATTTAGGTAGTGGACAGCCCTTTAACGGTCCTCCAGATGGCCGTTCCTATTACAGATCTGAACTCCTTTACAAAAATGTCATCTTATAGTAGACCTGACTAAACTAACATTTCAGTTTAAGAACCATATTTAGGTTACATTCAGAGGTCCCTTAGTGCCTGAAAGCAAAGTCATCCCAGATTTTCTGTGATTCTTTTGTGTTTGAAGCAGTTACCCTGCATCTCCACTTGTCAGATGCCAGGACACAATTTCTTCCATTTTCATAGCCTTCACTTCTGCTCCCAGCAGTCCGCTTGTCCCATGCCAAAGCATCCCTTAATTTTCTTCTAGGATAGTTGGCTACCCTGCCCAAAAGTGCCATCAAAAATCACTGTTTTCATCTTTTCTTGGGCTCTGATTTGTATTGTACATTGTAACCATTATTGTAAACATTATCTGCAGCCCTACTAGTCAGATTAATCATTTGTGTTTACTAACATGAACTCTATATTTTTAATTATTGCATTATAATCTGAGAATTACCAGTCTTTACATATAATCCAGCATCCGCAGTTCTTTTGTTTTATTTACATATAATCAATATTTTCTCTGTTAATTAGGAAACAAGAATCTATCTTTAGTACTGGACCTTCTTTCATTAATACAGATAAAGATCGGACATCTTGAGGAAATGGGCAGTATTGATTTCAAACTTCTCTACCATGGTATAATTAATATTATTGTTCTGATTGTGTCAAGAATATTTTTATTCATTTCTCCAATTTGAGAGTAATTTAGTCAGACCATCTGCTTTCTAAGACTGTTGAACCTTGCTGTCAACTTGATTTCTCAAAAGCCTACATTATAGGCAAACATGAATGACTTTCTGGTCCATCCAGTGCTCTACATACAACAGCATAGTGGTTGCATCACTCGACTAAAAATTAAGAAGACTGGACAATGGTCCAAGGACCTGAGTTCATTTAATGCCATGGCAGGTGTGGAATTTAAATTCAGTTATAGAGTCATAGAGATGTACAGCATGGAAACAGACCCTTCGGTCCAACCCATCCATGCCGACCAGATATCCCAACCCAATTTAGTCCCACCTACCAGCACCTGGCCCATATCCCTCCAAACCCTTCCTATTCATATACCCATCCAAATGCCTCTTACATGTTGCAATTGTACCAGCCTTCACCACATCCTCTGGTAGCTCATTCCGTACACGTACCACCCTCTGCGTGAAAAAGTTGCCCCTTAGGTCTCTTTTATATCTTTCCCCTCTCACCCTAAACCTATGCCCTCTAGTTCTGGACTCCCCAACCCCAGGGAAAAGACTTTGTCTATTTATCCTATCCCTGCCCCTCATAATTTTGTAAACCTCTATAAGATCACCCCTCAGCCTCCGACGCTCCAGGTTAATTAAACAAATCTGGAATAAAGTACCCAGAGACATGCAATTCTCATTTTAAAGGGTCAGTAAAGGGTTGGCTTGCTGACCAATGGTTTCCTAGGATTTTGTCCTAATGAAACTGTAACACAGGCTGTTTACATGCCAAATAACATAAGCAGCACACAATAGAGCAAAAAATGATCCAAAAGCCAACAAATCACATCTAAACGCTATAGTCCTGCCATATCTATTCATGAATGGTGATGGAGAAGTAAACAACTAACTGGAGGAGAAGGTTCTCCAAATATTGCCATCCTCAGTGATGAGGATCTGGACTAAACTGGACCAGCCATGGTATTTGCAAAGCAGGTTAGAGGCTAGGAATTCTATGGTGAGTCAGTTTACATCTCCTGATTCCCCAAAGCCTGTTCATCTTCAAGGCACAAATCAGGAGTGTAATGGCATACTTTCAGTTTCCTGAATGAATGAAACTCCAACAACTCACAAGAAGCCCAACACCATTCAGAACATAGAAGATAGAAGCAGGAGGAGGCCTATGGGCCAGTTCCGCCATTCATCATGACCATGGCTGATCATCCAACTCAATAGCCTAAACCTGCTTTCTCCCCATAACCTTTGATCCCATTTGCCCCAAGTGCTATATCTGGCCACCTCTTGAATACATTCAATGTTTTGGCATTGACTACTTCCTGTGGTAGTGAATTCCACAGGCTCACCAATCTTTGTGTAAAGAAATTATTTCTCATCTCAGTCCTAAATGGTCTACCCCAAATCCTTAGACAGTCAGCCCTGGTTCTGGACATACCCACCATCAGGAACGTCCTCTCTGCATTTACCCTATCTAGTCCTGTTAGAATTTTAAAAGTCCCTGATATTCCCCCCCCCCCCCCCCCCCTCACTTTCATCTGAGCTGCAGTGAAAACAATCCTAACCTAGTCAATTTGTCTTCATATCTCAGTCCTGTGTGGCAGTCTGTTTGATTGGGGCCCTATCGATCATCTTAGTCATTCACTCCCTTCATCATTTATGCATAATCACAGCAGTGTGTACCACCTACAATGTCCACTGCAACAATCCACCAAGCTGCCTTCATTTACCTTTCAAATCTGCTACCTCTAGCACTTTATGTACATGGATAGCATATACGGGAGAACACCAAAACTTACAAGTTTCCCTGTAGGTCATGCATCTTCCAGATTTTGAACTATATTGCTGTTCCTGTGAAGTTGCTGAGTCAATGTACTGGAACTAGCTTGTCAACATCACTGCAGTCTGAGTGGTTCATCACCACCTTCTCAACAAAAATTGGAGATGGCCAATAAATACTGGCTTTGCCAGTGACATCCACATTCTTTGAGAGAATTTAAGAAGTATACCTGAACCATGAACTAATTGGCATACGTTTAATAAATATCAGAGAGCTGAATGCCAATGGGAGAAGTAGGTTATGATTCATGGTAATTGGCCTCAATACAGGGTTTTTAGGCAGGTATATTCTTTGGATAATTTTCACCTAAACTATGATGGGACCAGTATCCTGTAGAGTGAGCTTTGAATAGTGGTGAGAAGAGTTCAAGTGATGGGAGATTTAGAAAGTTAAAAACAAAGGATAAGGCAGTAGAATAGGGTTGAGATATGAGTACATGAAACCAGAGTGTGACTGGAAGGAACAAAGCATAAAAATAAAAGTATACCAGCAAAAAAAACTAATATAAGAGATGAGGATCCAGGTGAAGGGAGATTTAGAAGGACAAACAAAGTTGGTGATAGTAAAATGCATTGATGTGAGTAAAGAAAGCAGAGTGATACAGGAAGGAATAGAGACTTTAATGATAATAATTAGAGAGTAATGTCCATACAAGGAATAGTCATAAAAATTAATTGAACTTGCTTTATTTGAAATAACAGAGCTTCCACAATAAGATAGGTTAATTAATTGCACAAATAAAGGTGAATAGTTTGGATCTAATCACCATTACAGAGACATGACCAAACCTGGGAAATAAATACTCCAGGGTACACGTTCCATAAAGAGACCACAAGACCATAAGAAATAGGAAAGAGTAGACCGTTCAAGCCCTCAAAAATGCTCTGCCATCCAATAGGATCATAGCTGTTCCAACACTCCTCATTTATATTCCTGCCCTTTCCCAATAACATTGATTCCCTGACTGATTGGGAATCAGTCAGTCTCAGTCTTAAATATGCACAACTCTGTGGCAAGGAGTTCCAAAGACTCAAACTCTCAGAAGAAATTTCTCCTTATCTTAAATTAGCGCCCCTTGGTTCTGAGACTATACTGTCTTGTCCTGGATCCTCTCATGAAGGGAGACATCCTCTCAGTGTTTACCTATCAAACACTGTAAGAATCCTACATATCTCAATGGAAGAACCTCAATCTTCTAAATTTCAATGAGTAGAGTCCTAACTTGTACAACTTTTGTTCGTAAGACAATCCCCCCATAACAGGGATCATCCTAGTGAACCTTCTTTGAACTGCATGTAATGACATTTTTTTTTAAAAGAGGAGCAAAAGCTACACACCCGGTCTGATCAACACCCTATACAGTTTCAGAAAGAGTTCCCTCCTCTTAAATTCTAACTCCCTTGAAGTAAGATCCAATATTCCATTAGCCTTCCTGATTACTTCCTGCATCTGTGTGCTAGCTTTCTATGTTTCATGCCCAAGTCTCTTTGTGTTGTAGCTTTCTGCAGTTTTTTCACCTTAAATAATACTTTGTTCTTTTGTTTTCTCTTCCAAATTGAGCAACTTTACATTTTCCCACATTACACTGCATTTGCCTACTTTTTGCTCACTTAATTAACTTGTCATCACCTCTTTGTAAGCCTTTGTATTCTTCTCGCAACATACTTTTCCACCATTTTTGTGTCATCTATAAACTTGGCTGAAGTACATTTGCTTCCTTCCTCCAAGTCATTAACATATCATAAACGTTTGCAGTCCCAGCATTGATCCCTGAGGAATCTCACAGGTCACCCACCTGAGAAAGAACCTGAAATAACTCCACAGGAGCCAGTATCTTGTCACCAAGTCACCCTTTATTCATATACCGAGAGTCCTTGACTCTGTTCCTGCTTCCTCAGAGCCAGCTCTCAGAGTTGGGAAAAACCTCTGACACTCCTGTTTCTGTCTGTCAGCTAGAGCTTCCTGATTAGACCAGATTAATAGCCCCAATCAGGTAATTCAAAATCTATGAGGTCCACCTGGCCGACTTTGTTGCAATCATTGCAATCCCCACTGTGTTTCCTGTCCATTAGCCAATTCTCTATCCATACCAATAAACTACCTGCAACACTGTGAGTTCTTCTCAGGCAGAATGGAAAACGAAGAGTAGCCCTGATATTAGGAATGAAATGAGAACGTCTGTGAAGAAGGATCTTTGCTCCAAAAATCAGGAAATAGAATCCTTGTGGTAGAGGTTGAGAATATCAAGGGGTAGAAAACATTCATGGGAGTGGTTAATAGGTTCCCTAATGCTATTTACCATTTGATAGAGCATTAAACAATAATTTATAGTAGTTTGTACCACAGCAGATGTAATCATTATGGGAAACTTTAATCTTCAGTTAGTTTTGACAAATCAAATTTCAAAGAAGGTTTTAAAATGCTTTTGTGACAGTTTCCTGGAACAATATATTATGGAACCAACTAAGGGTAAAATTACTTTAGATCTAAAATTGTGAAGAGGCCGAGTTAATTATTAATGTCATTGTAAGACGTCCACTATGAAGTCGTGATCGTAATACAATTGAGTTTCACATTAAGTTTGAAAATGATGTACTCTAATCACCATAATAATCTTCAACTTACACAGAAACAATTCATGGATATGAAGAGGGAGCTGACTCTAGTTGATTAGATAAATAGACCAAAAGATATGGCTGCAAATAAACAGTGGGAAACTATAAAAGAAACAATTCAAAATGCTCAACCAAAAACATTCCATTGACAAGCAAACTTGTGGGAAAGATCCATCCATTCTTTACTAAGGAATTTATAGATTAAATCAAGAGGTGTATAGTTTTGCAAAGAGTAATAGTAAATTGAGACTATTTTAGAAATTTAAAAAATGATCTCCCTGCTCTGGGAAAAATGTTGTGAAACTTGAAAGGGTTCAGAAAGATTTACACAGATGTTGCCAGGGTTGGCGGGTTTGAGCTATAGGGAGAGGCTGAATGGGCTGTGGCTATTTTCCCTGGAGTGTCAGAGGCTGAGGGGTGACCATTTCGAAGTTTATAAAATCATGAGAGGCATGGATAGGTTGAATAGTCAAAGTCTTTTTCCCAAGGTAGGGGAAACCAAAACTAGAGGGCATTGGTTTAAGGTGAGAGTGGAAAGATTTAAAAGGGACCCAAGGGGCAACATTTTCACACAGAGGGTGGTACTTTTATGGAATGAGCTGCCAGAGGAAGTGGTTGAGGCTAGTACAATTACAAGGTTTAAAAGGCGTCTGGATGGGAATATGAATAGGAAGCATTTAGAAGGATATCAGCCAAGTGCTTGGAAATGGGACTGTAATAATTTAAGATATCTGGTTGGCATGCATGAGTTGGACCAAAGGGTCTGTTTCTGTGCTGTACATCTGTATAACTCTATGACCATCAAATGTTGAAGAAAATAACAATAATTAGAATGGAAGTAAAATGTCAGAAATAACAACAGAGTTTATGGATTTTTTTACAAATATATCAAAGAGAAACAGAGTAGCTAAAGTAAGTGTTGATTTCTTAGAATCAGAGACAGAATAAATTATCATGGGGAATGAGGAAATGACAGAGATATTGAAAATTACTTTGTGTCTGCCTTCACAATAGAAGACACAAGCAGTATACCGGAAAAAGGGAGTAACTTAGGGGCTAATAATTGTGAGTAAATCAAAGCAATTAATATCAGCACTGTAAAAGTACTGGAGAAACTTGAGAAACTAAAATATAACAAATCCCCAGCCACATTCTATAGATCTTAACAATATGCTGTAGAGATAGTGAGTGGGCTGGCTTTGAATTTCCAAACTTCCTTAGATTCTCAAATAATTCCAGAAGATTTGAAGTTAGCAGATGTATTCAAGAAATACTAAAGAGGGAACTATAAGCCAGTCAGCCTAATATGAGTCATCAGGAAACTACTGACATCTATTATTAAAGAAGCTTGGATTGAGCATTGATCAATGGATACAAAGCAGACAGGAAGAATAAATGGGCCTTTCTCAAATTGACACGGTGTGACTGGAGCAGTACTGCATGGATCAATACAAGGATTTAGCTATTCACAATCTATATTACTGGTTTAGATGAAGGGAAAGAATGTAATGTGTTAATGTCAGTTGGAAATACAAGCTGTAAGAAGGGCACAAAGAGCTTGAAAACAGAAATATTCAGATTATGTGAGTGAGCAACAGGATTGCAATTGGAGTATATTGTGGGGAAGTGAGATTATTGAATGGCTGTTAGAGTAGAAAAGCAGATTCTGTCAAAAATATGAAAGCTTTCAGTTGTTTGTGTTCAGAAGACATGGGGGTATATTCATACAAGGAATAAAGTTAGCATGAGGTTTGGCCACTTAAAATCTGTGCTACTTATTCTTGTTGCAAAGACCAGAGGGGTTTAGCCATCCTGACAAAGATTTCTGCTTTGATCATTAACATTTCACAATAAAAATGTTCTGATTGTGATCTAATTGCAGTTTTTTTTAGGGGGGAAATGTTACTCATGCTGAAAAACTATTATATTTACTGCAGCAATAGCCACTTGAGTTCATTGTAAATGATTGAGTTGTTATTTCCTATAGGGCAAAATAAATTGAACTATTGTAATTACATTGATGTAGATGTCATGTGATAGCCATATCCATTTCCAAATGTAACTGTTTTATGTAAATCAGATATTTCAGTAACAGTGAGTACATTAGTACACTGACATTGTTATCCTTCAGCTAGATTTAATGTTAGCATAATATGCACATATTATAGCACTTAGTTAAATAAGAGAGTGACTGAATTTAAAAATTAATGCTTGTTTATGTTCTTGAAGTGAATAACTTGGCAGGAAAATGCAAAGCCTTGAGCACAGAACTCCTCCAACCTGCCTTAAACATCTTTTACTGCAGTTTGAAACAGACCTCAGGCTACAACAGAAACAGAGGTAATTAAGCAAAGCACATCTGGAGCGTTATATACTTTTAATTACTGTTTTAGTTGCAGGGTTAACAATACAAAGTCCTCTTTCTGAGTTTAGGCCTCTTGTGTAACTTGACAAAGCAACTTATAAGTGATACTTGACATGTCACGTGTCCTTTATTGCTTTGGCTCACTGGATTTGATGTTTTAGAATTTTTACAGATGTGAGAGTAAGGATTATTTATATGGCCTTTTAGTTGCACTTGGTTTCAGATTCAAAGGTTGTGAAGACTTTGAGACATATGAAAACATGAAAGATGATGCATTAATGTGTTTTGTGTCTATTAACTTTAATATCAGCCATGATCTTAATGAATGGCGGAGCAGCCTCAACAGGTCAAATGACCTACTCCTGCTTCTTTTACTGTGAAACTTGAGACACGGAGAAAACCCACCAGTTACTAGCTCAAAAACTAGAAACCCAAACTTGTAACAAACTATACTGAATATATATACATATCAATAACACAATTAATGTCACACTGTGACAAAGTGTCAGCCATGCTGTATCTGTGCCATGAGCAAAAATGATTTTCTGGCTGTTGTGCCATTAAATTGCTAGTGAGGGGCAACATCAGATTGCCAATGCTTGTCTGAATGCACAACAGACTTTGAAAAACAGGGCAAGTGCAAGGGATGCCTGTCTTTCGGCAGATATCCACTGAGTGGTGAGTTGTTCCAGGAATGGCACATGGTAAGATGGGTCAATGTTGAACAAAAGGGATACCAAGGGGGCATATAGGGGTAGTCAATGAGGTCAGTTTGGTAACATATGGAGTGAAATGTCACTAGGTCTCACTGTGATAAACCCTCCAAAAAAATTCAACACGGCTGGCACTGGCAAACTTTTTCAGAATAAGTCATAATATCGATTGCATTTAAATATTTATTTTCAGTCATTATTTTAAAAGGTAAAGACATAAATACGCATTTATAGATATATATGTGTATAATTATTGTTAATACAAGGATTTAGCTATTCACAATCTATATTACTGACTTAGATGAAGGGAAAGAATGTAATGTGTTAATTTCAGGTGGACTTCAAATATTCTCATTATTAATTATACAGTTGTATCAATGTTGCTGTCTAATTCCTCTCTGATGGAGTTGTTGGAGAAGATTTTAGAGCTGAGCTGGTCAGAGCAGTGTACTCTTGAACGTTTCCCTGATGACCTGGTTAGTTCTGTCTGGTTATTAATAGGCTCTTTAGTCCAAAGCCAGACCAATTGTAAGTCAGAGGTGAGTAGTATAGATTAATTAAAAATTCCTCAAAAATATATAAGTCTTATTTTAGAATGTGTTGTGAGATTGATTACTTAAATGTATTTTAATTTTGTGTGTGTGTTTAAAAGATTTTTTACATTTCCTACTGTTCAAATGTTTAATCATCCTTTATGTTAACAGTTAACCATGAAATTGTTGATCTAAACATTTAGAATGAAATAGGATAGAATAGAATCTTCTATGTAGATAGTTGATTGTAATAGTGTAGTTATAGATTCTGGTCTGCAGTTAGGAGCAAGCTTCTAAAGCCTATGTCTCAACTATATTGCTATCTGGTTTAAGTTGTTTTAAATAGGTAATCTTGAAGATAAATAATGTCTTAAACATTTGATGTTTTTGTATATTTTTTGGTTTTTCCTTCAATGCCTTCTTCCAGTTTTGCATAGTCCACTCTCCTCATCTCTTTCTTCACAATTACTACCTTATGCTTTTTATCCCTTTCTTCCTCTTCTCAGTCAAGATTCTTCAATACCCTCAGACTTTCACACAGTTGACCTTTTACAACTCTGCTAGTAAGTAAGCATTCAGTTACAATATTGTAATGATTGTTTGAAGTACATCAAAAATGTTGAAAAAGATCTCCTGTTTGGACTGAGCAATGAAGCAAGGCAACTGGGGAAATTTGCGCTGGAGTGAGTAGTCTTTAATAAACGTATAATTTGTTATAAATTACATTGGAAGACTTTTAACTCTCAATGCAATAAAGCTGGTCTGTGCATATACTGGGAGAAAGTGAGGACTGCAGATGCTGGAGATCAGAATCGAGACTGTGGTGCTGGAAAAGCACAGCAGATCAGGCAGCATCAAAGGAGCAGGAGAATCGAAGTTCTCGGGCATAAACTCTTCCTGTCAATACCTGCTTGTTTATGTATGCTTCTGCAAGGTGCACTTCCTGTGCCTTGTAATTATGTGAAAGTAGCCTGTTTCATGCTTTGGAGTAAGAAATAGTTTTAGTTTGTATCTTCTGGGTCCTTGTACATACTGGAGCTACCTAGATCTGCCTAGAATACTGAGGCACAAATAAGTAGAATGGATGGCTTTGAGGTATGTAGAGAAGAGGTGTTGGAAATCCTGGAAAAGGTGAAAATAGATAAGTCCCCTGGGCCTGATGGCATTTATCCTAGGATTCTCTGGGAAGCAAGGGAGGAGATTGCAGAGCCATTGGCCTTGATTTTTATGTCCTCTTTGTCTACAGGAGTAGTCCCAGAAGACTGGAGGATAGCAAATGTGGTTCCCTTGTTCAAAAAGGGGAGTAGGGATAGCCCTAGTAACTATAGGCCGGTGAGTCTCACTTCTGTTGTGGGCAAAGTCTTAGAGAGAATTGTAAGGGATAGGATTTATGCACATCTGGATAGGAATAATGTGATCAAGGATAGTCAGCATGGTTTTGTGAAGGGCAAGTCGTGCCTCACAAACCTTATTGAATTCTTTGAAAAGGTGACGAAGGAGGTTGATGAGGGGAAAGCGGTAGATGTGGTATATATGGATTTTAGTAAGGCGTTTGATAAGGTTCCCCATGGTAGGCTACTGCAGAAAATACGGAGATATGGCATTGAGGGTGAGTTGGAGGTTTGGATTAGAAATTGGCTGGATGGAAGAAGACAGAGGGTAGTAGTTGATGGCAAAGTTTCTTCATGGAGTGCCGTCACTAGCGGTGTTCCACAAGGATCTGTTTTGGGACCATTGCTGTTTGTCATTTTTATAAATGACCTGGAAGAGGGGTTAGAAGGTTGGGTGAGCAAGTTTGCGGATGATACGAAAGTCGGAGGAGTTGTTGACAGTGAGGAAGCATGTGGCAGGTTACAGCAGGATATAGAGAAGCTGCAGAGCTGGGCAGAAAGGTGGCAGATGGAATTCAATGTAGCTAAGTGCGAGGTGATTCACTTTGGGAAGAATAACAAAAAGATGGGGTACTGGGCTAATGGTCGGATACTTGGTAGTGTGGATGAGCAGAGGGATCTTGGTGTCCATGTACACAGATCTCTGAAAGTTGCCACCCAGGTAAATAGTGCGGTGAGGAAGGCATATGGCGTACTGGCTTTTATTGGTAGAGGAATTGAGTTCCGGAGTCCTGAGGTCATGATGCAGTTGTATAAGACTCTGGTACGGCCGCATCTGGAATATTGTGTGCAGTTTTGGTCGCCATACTATAGGAAGGATGTGGAGGCATTGGAACGGGTGCAGAGGAGGTTTACCAGGATGTTGCCTGGTATGGAAGGAAAATCGTATGAGGAAAGACTGAGGCACTTGGGGCTGTTTTCACTAGAGAAAAGAAGGTTTAGGGGTGACTTGATTGAGGTGTACAAGATGATTAGGGGGTTAGATAGGGTCGACAGTATGAACCTTTTCCCGCGTATTGAGTCGGGTATTACAAGGGGGCATAGCTTTAAATTAAGGGGGGGTAGATATAGGACTGATGTTAGGGGTAGGTTCTTCACTCAGCGAGTTGTTAGTTCATGGAATGCCCTGCCAGTAACAGTGGTGGACTCTCCCTCTTTATGGGCATTTAAGAGGGCATTGGATAGGTATATGGAGGATAGTGGGTTAGTGTAGTTTAGGTGGGCTTGGATCGGCGCAACATCGAGGGCCCAAGGGCCTGTACTGCGCTGTATTCTTCTATGTTCTAGATCTGTGCAGAACTAACTTCAGTTATCAGAAAACATGCAATATTAATTTCACTATCAAAGTGACTGAGGATCCACCATCTTCAGTTGTTGAAGCAGCTTGAGAGGAACTCCATTGCCTTCATTCCATCCCTGCAATTCCCATGTGACCATGCAGTTCAATGGTTGCCAACAGGGTGTCATCTCCTGGCAACATGGAGTTACACGGTTGTCTCATCTTGCCCATTCATTGCTCCACATCTTATGGATATATGTTTACCTGTACACATCGCATCTGTTCAGTGCTATGTTCCACTCCATAAGGGCTATCATTCTCTCATTGGAGGAAGCCCATGTAACAGAGAAATTGGTATGGATAGATTCCTTCATTGTATGAGTGATTAATGTCTCCGGAAATTGACAGATGTTCACACAGTTCATACTGATGCTAAAACACCTACTTGCTGATGACATTTGAGGCCCATTACTTGCATGGATAGAAATTTGGTTGATGGGGGATTCAAAACAGTGGTGATCTAACAGGTCTGCCTTGCTGAGCTCTGCACCACAACTCAGGCAAAGTGATGCTTTTACCCTCCCTTTATTAGCTGTTTTGGTAAAAATTGGTAGTTTTAAGTTCCTAGCATCTTTAAATATTCATTTTAGCAATTAGGGAAGATGACTAAAGGTAAAGGACTGCATGGATCGCAACAAGCAGGGTACTCCCTTACAGCAATGGACACACCCACGGCCGCAGCGTTGATCCCCTTGGATGCCCCTTTGGACTTACGTGCTCAGCAGAGTCTGGCTTTGGAGTGTGTCAAACTCAGAGAAAACATCGAATCAGCGATGGAGGAAATCGAACCAGGCTGGAACTGACCTCGGCCATGCTGCAAAAGCATGAGCAGGAGATGCAGTGTCTCGGGCAGCGTGTGGAGGAGTTCGTGCAGTGGACCATAGCATCGAAGACTGTGGCCGAATATTCAACGGGACAGATCCAGGCCCTGGAGAAGCAGATACAGGCCTTAGTGGAGCAAGTCGACGACCTCAAAAATTAAGGTTGAAGGAAGAATATCCATGTTATTGGGCTGCTGGAGCGAGAAGAAGTCAGTTGTTTTGAGCAATGGCTGCCCTCAATTTCATTAGTCATCCAGCATTCCCTATACCTACCAGCCTTTCCTTTCATCCTAACAGGAATATACTTTCTCTGGATTCTCATTATCTCAGTTCTGAAGGCTTCCCATTTTCAGCCATCCCTTTACCTGCGAACATCTGCCCCCAGTCAGCTTTTGAAAGTTCTTGCTTAATACCGTCAAAATTGGCCTTTCTTTAATTTAGAACTTAAGCTTTTAGATCTGATCTATCCTTTTCCATCACTATTTAAAATCTAATAGAATTATGGTCGCTGGCCCCAAAGTGCTCCCCCACTGACTCCTGTCACCTGCCCTGCCTTATTTCCCACGAGTTGGTCAAGCTTTGCACCTTCTCTAATAGATACATCCACATACTGAATCAGAAAAGTTTCTTGAACACACTTATCAAATTCCTCTCCATCTAAACCCTTAACACTATGACAGTCCCAGACTATGTTTGGAAAGTTAAAATCCCCTACCATAACCACCCTATTATTCTTACAGATAGCTGAGATCTCCTTACAAGTTTGTTTCTCAATTTCTCTCTGACTATTGGGGGATCTATAATACAATCCCAATAAGGTGATCATCCCTTTCTTATTTCTCAGTTCCACCCAAATAACTTCCCTGAATGTATTTCCGGGAATATGCCCCCTCAGTACAGCTGCAATGCTATCCCTTATCAAAACACCACACCCCCTCCTCTCTTGCCTCCCTTTCTATCCTTCCTGTAGCATTTGTATCCTGGAACATTAAGTTGCTAGTCCTGCCCATTCCTGAGTCATGTTTCTGTAATTGCTATGATATCCCAGTCCCATGTTCCTAACCATGCCCTGAGTTCATCTGCTTTCCCTGTTAGGCCCCTTGCATTGAAATAAATGCAGTTTAATTTATTAGTCCTTCCTTGTCCCTGCCTGCCCTGACTATTTGACTCACTTCTGTTCTCAATTGTACAGTCTCATATTGATCTCTTTCTTCACTATCTCCCTGGGTCCCACCCCCACCCACCTTACTAGTTTAAATCCTCCCAAGCCGCTCTATCAAATTTCCCTGCCAGTATATTAGTCCCCTTCCAATTTAAGTGCAATCTGTCCTTCTTGTACAGGTCACTTCTACCCCAAAGGAGATTCCAATGATCCGAAAATGTGAATCCTTCTCCCATACACCAGCTCCTCAGCCATGCAATCATCTGCTCTATCCTCCTATTCCTGCCCTCACTGGCTCGTAGTGCCAAGAGTAATCCAGATATTACTACTCTCGAGGACCTCCTTTTTAAATTCCTGCCAAGCTCTCTGTAATCTTCCTTCAGACTCTCGCAGAGATTATCCCAGATACTGGCTCTTCTTTGCATCTTTCGGGCTGCTGTATAGTTTAGATCTGCAAGTGGTGATTTACCAGGCAGAATGACTTATGATGCGTGGGAAAGATTGCTGTTTTATTAGCTCATCAGAAATCAAGTTCACAAATGAGTTCAGCTGCAGGCATCACAGATAAGAGCTGTATACAGGAGAGCATTGAAAATGCAGACCAAGATTTCTGATGCATTATCAAGTCTGCCAGACTGCTTCTATCATTTTCAGTGTAACATGAATAAGGCCACTCTTAATATGTCAGAGGGTGTCCTCACCAATATAGGAATGGTGACCCCACCAATACAGGAATGGTGACCTAATAAGTGACAACACTTATGGACTCAGCTTGCTGTCTGCTAAAACACTCCGAAATAAAAACAGAAAGTGTTGAAGATTCTCACCAGGTCTGGCAGCATCAAGAGTCATAGAGTCATTCAGCGTGGAAATAGCACCTTTGGCCTGCATGTCTATGCTGATCAACAAACACCAAACTACACTACTCCCATTTTACTATTCACTTCATACATTAATGATCTGGATGAAGGCACTGAAGGCATTCTGACTAAATTTGCAGATGATATAAAGATAGGTGGAGGGGCAGGTATTATTGAGGAAGTGAGGAGGCTGCAGAAAGATTTAGGAGAAAGTGAGGACTGCAGATGCTGGAGATCAGAGCTGAAAAATGTGTTACTGGAAAAGCGCAGTAGGTCAGGCAGCATCCAAGGAGCAGGAGAATCGTCGTTTCGGGCATAAGCCCTTCTTCAGGAATGAGGAAGGTGTGCCAAGCAGGCTAAGATAAAAGGTAGAAAGGTGGGACTTGGGGGAGGGGCGTTGGGAATGCGATAGGTGGAAGGAGGTTAAGGTGAGGGTGATAGGCCGGAGAGGGGGTCAGGAAGAAGATTGCAGGTCAAGAAGGCGGTGCTGAGTCCAAGGGTTGGGACTGAGATAAGGTGGGGGGAGGGGAAATGAGGAAGCTGGAGAAATCTGCATTCATCCCTTGTGGTTGCAGAAAGATTTAGACAGGTTAAGAGAGTGGGCTAAGAAGTGGGAAATGAAATACAATGCAGGAAAGTGTGAGGACAAGCACTTTGCTTGGAAGAATAGAGGCATGGACTATTTTCTAAATGGGGAGAAATTTCAATGATCTGGAGTACAAAGGGACTTGGAAGTCCTAGTCCAGGATTCTCTTAACATAAACTTGTTGGTTGAGTTGGTATTTAGGAAGGCACATGCAATGTTGTCATTCATCTCAAGAGGGTTTGAATATAAAAGTAGGGATGTACTTCTGAGGCTTTATAATAAAGTGTGGTTAGACCACACTTAGAGTATTGTAAGCAATTTTGGCCCCCATACCTCAGGAAGAATGTATTGGCCCTGGAGTGGGTCCAGAGGAGGTTCGCAAGAATGATCCCAGGAGTGAAAGACTTAATACACCTATATGAGGAACATTTGAGGACTCTTGGACTATACTCGATGAGGTTAAAAGAATGAGGGGGGATCTGATTGAAACCTACAGAATAATGAATGGCCTGGGCAGAGTGAACGTTGGACAGATGTTCCATTGGCAGGAGAGACGAGGACCCAAGGACACAACCTTAGAATAAACGGAAAACCCTTTAAAACGGAGATAATGAGAAACCTCTTTAGTCAGAGAGTGATGAATCTGTGGAATTCATTGCCACAGAGAGCTGTGGAGGCCAGGTCATTGAGTAAATTTAAAACAGATATAGATATGTTCTTGGTTGCCAAGGGGATCAAAGGTTATGGGGAGAAAGTGGGAAAATGGGGTTGAGTAACCTATCAGCCATGATGGAATTCGGAGGAGACTCGATGGGCCAAATGGCCTAATGTCTGGTCTTATGGTCTTATTTACCTGCACTTGATCCAAAGCGTACTATGTCCTGGCATTTTAAATGTTTATCCAGATGCTCCTTAAAAGTTGCATGAGTGCCATCTCTCCACCACCTCTTCGATAGCACATTCTATACTTCTACCAATCTCTGATTGAACAAATTTATACTCAGCTTTCGTGTAAACCACTTACTTCTCACCTTAAACATGTGCCTTCTAATCTTAGATACATCGGCCATGTGGAAAAGATTACCATAATCTATCCTATCCATGCTTCTTAAATTTTGTGTATGTCTCAGTCAAATACCCCCTCAGCCTCCTCTGCTCCAAGGAAAACAAACCCAGCTTATCCAGTCACATCTGTGCAGAGAGAAACATAATTACCATTTTAAGACCAGTTTGACTCTTCATCATAATGCATGGAAGTTAGTGTTTGGTTATTTAATTTTTTCATCTGGTTGAAGTGGCTGTATTTGCTTAAAACTGAGGATTCTTCCGATTTTCTGCTGTTGCTCAGGTACTAAGATGCCAGGATGTTGGACCAAACTCTATGCATACTTCTACTTCTAAGTGGAAGACCATCACTAGCCACATTGAGTAGCTATCATGAGCTACGTCATCATTGATTTTTTTCCACCACCACAGGGTCAGAAGTGGGGATGTTTGTTCATTTTTGCACAATGTCCAGCACCATTCATAACTCTACAGCTACTCAATCTGTGCATATCCATATGCAGAAGGTCTAGACAATGTTCAGGTTTGGATTGAAGAGTGGATTTAACGTTAATACCACACCAATGCCAGCTAATGATCTAACCATCTTCCCTTAACATTCGGTGTCATTACCATTGGCCAATATCCCACTATCAACATCCTTGGGCGGGGGTTACCTTTGGCCAGAAACTTAATTGGACCCCTCATATATATACTCTGGTTACAAAAGCAAGTCAGAAGCTGGGCACTCTGCTGTGAGATTACTCCTGTCCTCCTAAAGCCTGTCTACTATCAGCAACACACATCTCAGGAGCGGGATGGAATACTCAGTACTGCTCTGTTGAATGTAGCTCCAACATCAAGAAGCCTGATAACTCCCCAGAAGAAAGCAATGTGGTCAATTGACATCATTTTCACCAACTTGCATGGTCAGTCCCGCAAACACTGACTCACAACGGAAGCAGTATGTATCATATACAAGGTACAGTACAACAACTCACTAAACCTCCTTCGACATTACCTTCCAAAGCAGCAACTCCTAATACCTAGAAAGATGAGAGCAGCTGAAACATGAAAACACCACCTGTAAGTCCCCTCCAAGCCAAAAACAATCCTGATTTGGAACTATTTTGTTGCTCCTTCCATTGTGTCACCAGATGGAGTGCAGCAGTTTTAAGGCAAGAGCTCACTACACTCTTCTTGAGTGAGATAAGGGAGGGCAACAATTCCAGCAGCAATATCCATGTCCCATGAAAAACTGAAAAAAAGATACAATCCAGCACTGGTTAATGATGGAAGGAGTATTCAGGACCTAATTCAAGACATTGACTGTTAGCTTGTTAGTCCTTCCAACATCAGCACATTATTTCCCAAAAGGGAAAATTGTGTCTGAAGATATAAACAGACAAACTTACTTGAAGTGGCGATATAGACCACTCCACTTTGTGTTATGTTCATGCTGGGTCTGATGTGTTTGATTTCCCTCCCTCTCACTCAATCTATCTCACAGCAATTCCCCCACCCCTGATATACCAGAACACTGCCAACCTGGGCCTCTAATTCTTCAGATAATATGCAAAATATGTAGCCATGTGCTTCTCCTCTGCCATCCCATCAGCACCTCGTCATCAATTCTTTCTTTTGTCTCTTTTTCTTCATTGGAGAGATTCTCATTAGTAGTAATAATGTCTGAAGCTCACTATCCAATTGTTCTCTGCATCTCCTTAAAACTGCACTCCCACATTTCTGTACCAGAAAAAAACTGTATTGTTTAAGGAATTGAGAAAGTTATCTTGATGAATACTTACTGTTCCTTAACCTTCTGCACTCCAGCCCAGAGCACCTGATTGTGCAACAGGAATTCTTGCTCCCTAGTTTTATACTTATCTTCAAAATATTGGGTGTCCACAATTTTCGCCTTTAATAAGACAAAGCTGCAGTAGGAATGTCAAGGTGATATGTAAAGTGAATCCTCACTTCATTTGAATGCTGAAGTCATGGGAGTATGCACCTGACATCCACTGCAGTAATATTACGCCCTGTAATTTCAAGTAAGTTAGAAATTTGAAAGTAAGTCCAGGAACCTGCAAGAGACACATATAAAGTTTGAAGTATTTTGAGAAACTTACCTCAGTTGTTGGTTTTGTATTATTAACATTTTTCAGAAGAAAAAATGTTGATGTTTTTTATGATCTATGAAAATTGTAATTACTTTGTTGTACATAAATTGGACAGGTTCACAGAACTATCAGTTTGAAATTGAACAAAGTCTTCCACTGCATCAGCTTCAAAAAGGACAGCTTAACACTACAAGGTGGGCCCTTTCTGTTTGTTTTCCTTAAGTGATTTATAATTGTCAACTTTGATGGAACATGATCCTGCATGTTTCATCACATAATCTCCTGCTTTCAAGATGCCCACTTCAGAGCTCTCCTAATCATTGTCCAACATGTCAGTAATTTCATGGCTCACTGGAGTGCTATTAAAATCTTTGTTACCTGATTTGAATGATTCTTGACTGTCAGCAAAGTGCAGTTTTGCCACTTGAAATATTTTTCTAAGTAATTGATAAAAGCTTTCAAAAATTTACAGTGGGAGAAATTGCATGCATATTCTTGGAACAATACTCCTTGCATCCTGATATCGACTTCCACTTCTAGACCTTCCCACTGCCTCTGAGCATCTGCCTGAAGGGTCTGTTCCCAGCACAAACATTGCAAAGCATGCCCTCATCATCCCCCTAGCCCTATGGATATGGGCCATCCCTCTTTATTTTAACCTCTTCCAACAAGACCTCCATGTAATGTGTGAAAACATTTGGTAGGTGTTCAAAGTATCACAGCACAGATTCAGTTTTCAAATTACCACACTTCTTCTAGCTACCAAACACTTTCCTTTTAACAGGTGCATTGAAAAGCACTAGCTACCATGTAGAAGGAGCTTGACACCATCCAGGCTACTCCAGCCTGCAGTACACATTGACAAAACATCCCCTCCACCACCAGCACTCAGTAGCAGTGTGTACCATCTCCAGAAATTCACCTAGGCTACTTAGGCAGCAACTTCCAAATGCACAGGATCATTTCAAAGTACAACGACAGAAGATACATGAGAATAACACCACCTGCACGCTCTCCTCCAAGTCACTCACTAATCTAACTTGAAAGAACATTACAGTTCCTTCAGTGTCACTGGGTCAAAGTCCTGGAACAATCTCACCACCACCTCAAGGGGAGCTAGAGATGGGCAATAAAAGCTGGCTCAGCTGATGAGGCCTACATCCCATGAATTAATATATATTTGTAAAAACTCTTACTTTATTAAAGGCGCTGATTATAACAGCAAAGAAGTTATGCTAATCCTTTGTCTGGTTAGGCTACAGTTGAAGTTTTGTTGCCAGTTCTGGGTCTCACAAGAGAGGATGCAGAGGAGATTTTGCTAGGATAGGACTAATGGTATTTCAGTTGGAAGGAACTAGAGGAGCTGGGATCATTCTCTTTAGAGCAGAGGTACTTAAAAGAAGATTTGACAGAGGTGCTTAAAATTTTGAAGGGCTTTTGCTAGCAGGAGAAATTTCCCTGTGGCTGAGACAAGCCGAAAACATAGATTTTAAGGGAATTGGGAAAATAACTGGAGATGGCATGAATGAAAGAGATGCGCATAAAATTATAAAGATTCGGTTGCATTGCCTGAAACTATGTTAGAGGCAGTTTCAATTATGACATTAAAAAAAGCAATTTCATATATTTGAAAAGAATTGCCAGGCTATGAGTGAAAACATAGGAGAGTGGGACTAATTGGATAGATCTTTCAAAGAGACCATGCAGATCCAATAAACTAAATGTACTTGATGCTGTGCCTTTTTATGACTCCGATACTGGCACCGCCAGTTTGATAAAAGGTCATAGATTTTTGTTCTGAGATTGAAAATGATGGCAATTTACTAAAGATATTTTCTGGTGCGTTTTGCTCTATTCCCTAGGATGTATTCTTCACTTTTTGAAGATTGTCTTGAGAGACAAGTTTACATCTCCACTTCTTACCATTACCAACCCTAACACCAGGAATCATCCACTACAGGATCAAGATGCCTTGCTGTATCCACTGTCGTATAAACAGGTCTTATTACTCTTCATCCATCTGCAGAACTTTCTGGTTCAGGTGAAGATATTGCCACATAAAATTAAAGGAAATGCTGAGATCTTTTTGTTAGTTATATTTGTCTGCAATAATCAGTGTAAATGGAATTAGGTGTGGACAAAGAATGCTTCTTGTTTGCCTGACCTGGTACAATAACCGGCAGACTTCATCTGAAAATGCATATGTTTTTGTTCACATGCTGGTTCATCAGTGGGCTGCATAGTGCACCTGCTATTTTTGTCAAATAGAGGGTAGCTTTAAGGTGCTGTCCAGAAAAAAGCTTAACATTTTTTTGATTGGATTTAGGTTAGAAGAATGCAGGAATATGTTTACTGGCCCCAGGAAAATAGAACAGTCTGCTTTTTAGTCACTTTGGTAGGGCTTTCTTTCCCTCCACTGAATGCTGACTTCTGGCTTGGCTTAGTCTTGCAGCTTTGTAGCTCATCCAGAATAAGTTGATGAAGCCTGAATTTCAGAAAAGTTCAGAAATCCTGAAAATGGTTTCAGGTAATGGGGGAGTAGAGGGGCATTGTGATGAAGCAGTTCTGTCAAATTAGGGTGGGAAAGTAAGTAAACATTACTTAAATCATACCCGTACCTTCGAGATAAACAGTTGAGATTTAGTCATTATTTACAGTAACAGATGTATGTATACATTTGATAGTTTTGTAAATTATTGTAATTTTTAATTGCAGGGAGATGACTTCCTTGTTTATGCTGCCACTGGTTGTCTTGAAGCGATGGTGGAATACTTGCACATTAAGGACCAAGTCACACGTAATGTTAAACCCTCAAACTGAATGCTGAAAATGTAAAATAAAAGCAGAAAGTATTGTAAGTACACATCAGGTGTGTAAACATCCTAGAAAGTAGATGGTTCGTACTTTCTGACAAAGGATTTGCATCTAAATTAATTGGCGTTTCCCTTTTGGATGTTGACACACGCAGTGTGTATTTCTAAGATTTTCTGAAGTAAAACCTGATTGTCTTCATGTTCCTTGTGAGATGAAAATCAGAGACAAATGTACCAATTTTGTACTCCACTCAAAGGATGGAATCTGACAAATCAATTGATGCAGAGTGATATCAACCGCATGGGTTCAATTCTTGTACTAGCTGAGGTCACTATGAAGGTCCCACTTCTTAACCTCATCACTCGCCAGTGGAGTGGTGACTCTCTGGTTAACGTATCACCTGCCGTCTCTGTCTAATGACAGAGCAGCTCTATCAAGCTGCTCAGAATGAACCTCAGCAAAAACTACAGATCTCTCTCCTGACTCCAGACTTTCTTTGCAAAAGCATGTTCCAGAAAGAGATGTGTGACAATCCCTTCACCAGTACATCTGCTTCGAGAGCAGTGTGTGATGGCACACAGCGAATAGGCATATCTGAATGATCTAACAGCCAGTGCCCTTCTGACTAGTAGCCAAGCTCCACCTTCTCCTTTCCCTGCAAGGTCTCGAGGATGCTACATGCTGACCACTTCCTGATGGACTTGTGGTCAAAGGTGCTTCTCTTTGCAAGTTTTTCCCTGAAGGACAAGTAACACGGAATACTTAGAGCATTCCACAGCATGGTGGCCAGATCCATCCTTTACAACAAAGGGGACAGTTAGAACCACAGTACATAGTGAACTTGGTGTTTGCTTCATGAGGGTCTATGTATAGCTTGATGCAGCTACACACAAAGGTGGATAATGAGATAAGGGCAGAATTTGGTGCATTCTTCCCTTCCTTATCCACAAATTTTTTTTTATTTCAAAAATATACTTTATTCATAAAATAATTTGATGGTCTGTACAGTTGGTCATGCCATACATATGTAAACATGTACATACAGAGATCAGAATTTATCATTTTTATACAGGTCTGTACATTTTTCAATCATATGCCCATATAATTAGCTGAGGCGTCAGCAGAGCCCAAATGACTGCATGGGCCCCCTGTTCTTCGTTAGGCAGGCAGACTTTACACAGTGGTCTTTCCCCACCGCGCCTTGGCGGCAGCTGCCCCAAGCTTTAGCGCGTCCCTCAACACATAGTACTGGACCTTGGAATGTGCCAGTCTGCAACACTCAGTCGGGGTCAACTCCTTCAGCTGGAAGATCAGCAGGTTTCGGACCACCCAGAGAGCGTCCTTCACCGAGTTGATGATCCTCCAGGCACAGTTGATGTTCGTCTCGATGTGCGTCCCGGGGAACAGGCCGTAGAGCACGGAGTCCCGCGTCACGGCGCTGCTCGGGACGAACCTCGACAAACACCACTGCATTCCTCTCCAGACTTCCTCTGCATAGGCACATTCCAGAAGGAGGTGTGTGACAGTCTCATCCCCCCCGCAGCCGCTTCGAGGGCAGCGTACGGTGCGGCTGAGAGTCCGGGCGTGCATAAAGGATCTCACAGGCAGAGCCCTTCTCACCACCAGCCAAGCCATGTCTTGGTGCTTGTTGGACAGTTCTGGCGATGAGGCATTCTGCCAAATGGCTTTGACAGTCTGCTCAGGGAACCGCTCGATAGGATCCGCCCTCTCCTTTTCCCGAAGGGTCTCAAGGACACTACATGCTGACCACTTCCTGATGGACTTGTGGTCAAAGGTGTTTTTCTTCATAAACTTCTCCACGAAGGACAGGTGATACGGAACGGTCCAACTACTCGGAGCGTTCCGCGGCAGCGAGGCCAGGCCCATCCTTCGCAACACCGGGGATAGGTAGAACCTCAGTACGTAGTGACACTTGGTGTTTGCGTACCGGGGATCCACGCACAGCTTGATGCAGCCACACACAAAGGTGGCCATCAGGGTGAGGGTGGCATTGGGTGTATTTTTTCCCCCGTTGCCCAGATTTTGGTACAGCGAGTCCCTTCGGACCCAGTCCATCTTTGACCTCCATATAAACTGGAAGATGGCCCGGGTGACTGCAGCGGCACAGGTTCTGGGAATAGGCCAGACCTGTGCCACGTATAACAGCAATGACAGTGCCTCACACCTGATGACCAGGTTTTTTCCCGCGATGGAGAGCGACCGTAGCTTCCATCTGCCCAGTTTCTGCCTCACTTTGCTGATACGCTCCTCCCAAGACTTGGCGCACGCCCCAGCCCCCCCCCGAACCAAATATCCAGCACCTTCAGGTAGTCGGTCCTGACGGTGAAGGGGATCGAGGATTGGTCAGCCCAGTTCCCAAAGAGCATGGCTTCGCTCTTGTCTCAGTTTACCTTGACCCCCGAGGCCCGTTCGAACTGGTCACATATGCACATGAGTCTGTGCACGGACAGCGGATCCGAGCAGAAAATGGCGACGTCATCCATATTCAGGGAGGCCTTAACCTGCAGGCCCCTGCTGCCAGGAATAGTCACCCCTCTCAGGCTCGCATCCTTCCTGATGGACTCGGCAAATGGCTCTATGCAGCACACAAACAAGGCAGGAGAGAGAGGGCCAAATGGTCTCACTCCTCATTGTGAGATAGTGACAGAATGTAACTATCAGTTTTTGACTTCTGTTGTTGAATTTAATGAGTATACCACGCAGTCAGAGTGAGGAAGACTTCGCGGGTATGAGGTTGAGGCAGAGTAAATAACTGGAAATTTGGGTCAAGTTGGCAGAGGGGGAAAGTAAAATTTCCTCCAAAAAATAAAGTTTTCAGAGTGAGAGGTGAGCAGAAGACGAAATAAGATGTAAATCAAGAGACCTATTTGGACAATGACAAATTGACATCATGGAAAGTAGTTGATTGATGAATAGGTTCAGTCAGTTTTTCCAATCTTTATATTGAAAGTTAGGCATTTAGTTTGTGTTTAAGTCTCTGGACTTCTTTTACCCTCTTTTTCTGAGTAATATGTTGTTCAGTTTTCTTTTTAAGTCTAGTTATTCTAAGGATAACACATAGTTTTAATGGCATGTCAGAAGGACCTAGTAGAGTGTACATTGTGTGATTATGGTACATCCATGACTTCACACATCTGTTCCTGACAAACATTTCTGCAGCAAGTGACATTACCTGCACAAGCTTGAATTCTATGTTTCAGAACTTGAATAGTAGCTGGAGTCACTGTTGTGTATCTGCAAGACAAAGGGAACTGTGGATAGCAAGTAGAAGGAGGAGATCACTCAGCATGTTAGAAGCACACAGGCAGTCAGACTACCAGACAGGTAGCGTAGGAGTCCCCTGAGTCTATTGTATTTGCTAATCAATATTCCATTTGGAAACTGATGAGATGTTTCCTCTGGGAAGTGCAGCCAGATCCAAGCCCATGGTGCGATGTGTAACTCAACTGTACAGGGGAGGAGGAAGAAGAATGGGAAGAGGAATAGTTATATGAGATTCCACAGTCAGGTCAATAAATATGACTCCAGGATGATGTGTTGTCTCCCTGGTGCCAGAATCAAGATTGTTATGGAGTGGTCGCAGGCCATCCTTCTTGGGGAAGGGAATCAGCCAGAAGTTGTGATTCACATTGACCGAATCAACACGGACATCTACTACAAACCGACCGACTCCCACAGCTACCTGGACTACACCTCCTCCCACCCCGCCCCCTGTAAAAACGCCATCCCATTCTCCCAATTCCTTCGTCTCCGCCGCATCTGCTCCCAGGAGGACCAGTTCAAAATACGCACAACACAGACGGCCTCCTTCTTCAAGGACCGCAATTTCCCCCCCGACGTGATCGACGATGCCCTCCACCGCATCTCCTCCACTTCCCGCTCCTCCGCCCTTGAGCCCCGCCCCTCCAACTGCCACCAGGACAGAACCCCACTGGTCCTCACCTACCACCCCACCAATCTCCATGTACAGCGCATCATCCGCCGTCACTTCCGCCACCTCCAAACGGACCCCACCACCAAGGATATATTTCCCTCCCCTCCTCTATCAGCTTTCCGTAGAGACCACTCCCTCCGCGACTCCCTTGTCAGATCCATACCCCCCACCAACCCAACCTCCACTCCCGGCACCTTCCCTTGCAACCGCAGGAGGTGCAACACTTGCGCCCACACCTCCCCCCTCACTTCTCTCCAAGGCCCCAAAGGAAACTTCCATATCCGCCACAGATTCACCTGCACCTCCACCCACATTATCTACTGCATCCGCTGCAGCCGGTGTGGCCTCCTCTATATTGGGGAGACAGGCCGCCTACTTGCGGAGCGATTCAGAGAGCACCTCTGGGCCACCCGGACGAACCAACCCAATCACCCTGTAGCACAGCATTTCAACTCCCCCTCCCACTCCACCGAGGATATGCAGGTCATTGGACTCATCCACCGCCAAACCACAACAACGCGACGGTCGGAGGAGGAGCGTCTTATCTTCCGACTGGGAACCCTCCAACCACAGGGGATGAACTTGGACTTCACCAGTTTCTTCATCCCCCCTCCCCCCACCTTGTCTCAGCCGAATCCCTCCAGCCCGGCACCGCCTTCCTGACCTGCAGTCTTCTTCTTGACCTCTCCGCCTCCACCCTACTCCGACCTATCACCCTCACCTTGACCTCTTTCCACCTATCACATTTCCAACGCCCCTCCTCCAAGTCCCTCCTCCCTACCTTTTATCTTCTCCTGCTGAACACTCTCTGCTCATTCCTGAAGAAGGGCATGTGCCCGAAACGTCGAATCTTCTGTTCCCTAGATGCTGCCTGACCTGCTGTGCTGTTCCAGCAATAAAGTTTCAGCTGATTCACATTGGAACCAACAACAAAGGCAAGAAGAGGGATGAGTTATTGAAGATCGATTTCAGTGAGTTAGGAAGAAAGTTAAAAAGCAGGACCTCAAGAGCAGCATTCTCAGGATTTCTCTCAGTACCAGGTGGTAGTGAACATAAGAAAGGAGGATCTATTGATTAAATACATAGCCAGAGAGCTGGTGTAGGAGGGTGGGCATCAGATTATTGGGGCAGATGGGATCTGTACAAGCTGGACCAGTTACATCTTAAATAACCGGGACTGATAGCATCCAAGGAGATTTGCTCTTGCTGTTGGGGTGGATTTAAATTAACTTGTCAGGAGACTGGAAACCTGAGGGATAAACCAAATTGTAATGAAGTTAGATTGGTAACAGGAAGTCAAAAAGATAGTAGGGAGACTAAAAGACAGGGCTTATGCCCGAAACGTCGATTCTCCTGTTCCTTTGATGCTGCCTGACCTGCTGCGCTTTTCCAGCAACACATTTTCAGCTCTGATCTCCAGTATCTGCAGCCCTCACTTTCTCCTCCAGACTAAAAGACAGGCAAAACAAAGTTGCACAATGAGTACACTTCATGCAGCATTTGCAACAACAGAGGCAATCTAAAGGCACAAATAAAGCTATTTTGATATGATCTAAGTGCCTTAGCAAAAACGTGGCTACATGGTAACCAAGACTGGGAACTGAATATTAAAGGATATTCAATGTTTAGGAAGGACAGACAAGAAGGAACATGAAATGGAATTGCACTGATAATGAGAGATGGGATCAGTAGGAAGATGTAAAGCAGCTTCTTGGGATTTGGATAGACTTAGTGAATGAGCTAGAATGTGGCAAATGGAATGTAATGTGAAAGTTATTCGCTTTGGTAGGAGAAACAGATATGCAGGATATTTCTTAAATGGAAAGAGGTTGGCAATCTAGGTGTCCTTGGCAATAAGTTACTGAAGCCTAACATGCGAGGTGCAGTTAGGGAGGTTAATGGCATATAAGCCTTTATCTTATAGGAGCTTCGTTAGACTGTGGCTAAAGTACTGTGTGCAATTTCAGTCTCCTTATCTCAGGAAAGATATTACTGCCATAGAGACACCACAACAAAGTTCACCAGACTTGTTCCTGGGAATGGTGGGACAGTCCTATGAAAAGCGATCGAGAAAACTGAGCCTTAATTCACTAAAGTTTCAAAGAGTGAGAGGTGAGAGATAGGGATAGATAGGGTAGGTGCAGGTAAGATGTATCCTCTGGTTTGAGAGGCTAGAACTTGAGGGCATAAGTTTAGAATAAGGCAGATTCCACTTCGATATCAGATGAGAAATGTTTTTACTCAGAAGGTTGTGAACCTTTGGAATTCTCTATCACAGAGGGCTTTGGAATCTCAGTCTTTGAGTATGTTTAAAGTAGAAATGGATAGATTTCTGATTACCAGTGGCATTACAAAGTGATGGTTTGGTAAAAGACATTAAAGTGTTCAATCAGCCACAATCATATTGAGTGGTAGGGCAGGTTCATTGGGCTGAGTGGCTGACTGCTGTTCCTGGGTTTTTACCTGGCACTTTTCATGGACTAAAATAGTTTTTAAATAAGGAAAGCACTGAGATGGCTGCAGTGATCACCTAACCACAGATGAAACATAGATAAAAAGAACAATCTGAACTGAAATTTACATGTTACTAAAATGACTGAAGTGAAATACTCAGATCTGCATCTTTTGATTTGACTTACACTGTTCTGGAAGTTTGACATAGTGGGATGAAAGACCTGCCAGGCACAGGACTACACAAACAAATAGTATTTCAAATAACAACTTTTGAGCAGAACAGAGAGGAAAGTAATGGACTTGTAAAAGCAGAACTGGAAGACTCTGCCTTTCCCAGTTTCCTCTCAGTCTCTCAGACTACACTGATGAAAAGCAAATCAGAAAAACATCATTCGAGAACATCAAGTTATCTACAAATGTTGCTGCTTTGGAGAATGCAAATCATCGATTAAACAACTGTGGTCTCCATTAATCTGATATTTAAGTATTCTAAGGAAGTTTTAAATGGCATATTTTTGAAGTGGATGCATTCCCAGCTTTAAAATGCATATTGTGTTTGATGTTATGTTTTATTATTTTTCTCTGGGTTAGTAAGCAATAACATTTCCCTTTCTTTGATTCAAGAATTGGCTCCTTTAATTTTTGAGGAGAAAGTGAGGACTGCAGATTCTGGAGATCAAAGTCAAAGAGTGCGGTGCTGGAATGACTGATGAAGGGCTTATGCCTGAAATGTCGAATCTCCTGCTTCTCGGATGCTGCCTGACTGGCTGTGCTTTTACAGCACCACACTCTTCGACTACTTTATTTTTTGAACCAACCATCTACAATTTAATTGAAGTTAAATATTGCTTTGTGCTAAAAAGAATTGAAAGTTTTTGCTGCAACCAGCAGCAAAAGAGAACAAAAGCAAAGTATTGTAGATGCTGGAGATCTAAAATATAAAGAAAGAAACTCAGTAGGTCCAGCAGCATCTGTGGAGAGAGAGAAACAATGTTAATAATGTTTCAAGTCTAATATGGTTCTTTTTCAAAATAGTTTCTAATTATAGCCAAAGAAACACCTGCAACAGTTTATTTTTCTACTCTGCAACATTATCCTTGGCCCTCTCCTATTCCTCATCTTTTTAAAATGTATTCGTAATGGAATGTGGGTGACTCTGCCAAGGCCAGAATTTGCTGCCCCACTCTAATTGAGATGGCTGGTTAGGACTTGAGGAAGTGATGGTGTACTGGTCCAATTTCCAGATTTGATGCCATCTCTTCACAGCATTAGCTTTACTCATCCATTGACATCATCAGTACATCTGCATCTCTTGGAAGCACAAAGTTAGTTCTCATGTACACTGACATCTTTCCACCACCTTTCCTGACTCTTCCACTTTAGCTGAACTATCAGATTACTTATTTAAGCAGAAATGTTCTCCAGTTAAATATTGGAAAAAACTGAGGCCAGTTTTAAAGCTCCAAACTTCGTTCCCAGCTACTGTTTCTATCCTTCTGCTTGGTAACAGCGTGAAATTTAGCCAGTCTATTTGCAAAGTTGGTGTCACATTTGACCTGATGATGAGCTTGCAACCTCAATCATACCACGATTAAAACCTCCTCTTTCTACCTCCATAACATCACCTGACTTCACTCCATCTCAACTCATCTGCTTGTGATATGAAATTTGAACACAGACAACCTAAAGATCATGAAGCAGAGATTCTCTATTCCACTGACATCCAAACTTGAAGGGAAATTAAGCCTAACAAGGAAATATTCACATGGAATGAAGCCTCTGGTTTATATAATATTGAAAATATTTTGTCTGTTTCTTTATTCCATGAGCTTTCCTTCACGTAAAGATGCCCTTTCTCCCCGGAATGTGTCCATTCGACTGCTGTAGTTGCTGTTCCTCACTATCACCATTTCATGGCTACAGATTTCATAACACACTTTCTTGTCCCAGCAACTACAAATAGCACTGCTGCCTCACAGCGCCAGAGTCCTGGGTTCAATTCCCGCCTCAGGCGACTGACTGTTTGCACATTCTCCCCGTGTCTGCGTGGGTTTCTTCCGGGTGCTCCGGTTTCATCCCACAGTCCAAAAATGTGCAGGTTCGATGAATTGGCCATGCTAAATTGCCCGTAGTGTTAGGTGAAGGGGTAAATGTAGGGGAATGGGTCTGGGTGGGTTGTGCCTCGGCTGGTCAGTGTGGACTTGTTGGGCCGAAGGGCCTGTTTCCACACTGTAAGTAATCTAATCTAAAAAAAAAGTGTAGAATGACTCTTTGCTAAGCAGTGTGTAATTGCCCCATGATGGCCAGAATGTTCAAGTCCACATTAGTATCAGCATTCTCCTTTTACAGCACCAAACTGGGCAAATGATAAGGTGGGGGTGATATCCGACATTTGCTTGAGAAGACTTTCTCAGCTTCTTACGTTTACTTGCACCTTCTAAAAAATCCAGACTCCATTGTGGATCACACAAATTGGTTTCGAGATTGATTATCCAAGAATCGTATGATTGACAATATTTGTTTCTCAAGTTGCTGCATCCTGACAGCTTCCCCCTGCGCTTTTTCTCAGGGTCCGTGCACGCATCCCCACACTAGATGCACCCCTGAGATTCACAAATCACTCCACCTGACTCCATTTCAATCAAGCCATCATACACTGATACTTCAGGTCTCATAATGCTGCGAAGTGAATTGCTTGCTTCCACAAAGTCCACCAAAATTCTGGTCTCAAGCAATTGCCCTCTGCAAACTGTTTTCTGAAGCTGCCTTCCAGCTATTGGTTCAACAATATAGGTGTGGCCATGCATGACAAAGCTTCATGATGACTTTGTGGAATTCTGTGTCCTACATATCCTCTATATTATTCTGACTCATGATATTTGATTTTAGAGGAATTCCCTTGCACTGATTAGAAGGTCAATCCTGTCAGCTTTGCAGTTGTTGAATTGTTTGCTTCTCGGCACAAACTCTCAGTCCTCTTGGGTGCATCGGAAAAGCCTGGCTTAGTCTTGTGTGATACTTTGCTGTCTATTAATTGACCTGGCTCTCTCCATCAGAACATATTGTGAGCCCAAGGAGATGGTCCAGTAGTGTAGAGAATAGCCTGTGGATGCATGCAGGGTGCTATTAGAACCATAAATCATCTTTGGAATGGCCTGTGTGAACTTGGTGAAGACATCTGTGAATATGAAAACGTGCTCAGTTCAATAACTACTGGGGTCAAGGACCGTAACATCCATTGCATGTATCGCAATATTGTCACACTAGATAAATACAAGTCTTTGTTTAACCTGCAAGGTTTTTTTTGCTAACAAATCTTCACAGGATTGGTTTGGCTGAGCATTCTTTTGAGTGTGTTACATCTGATGGATGTTGCTTCACTGTTTAGATCGGAGTGGTGCTGGAAAAGCACAGCAGATCAGGCAGCATCTGAGGAGCAGGAAAATCACTGTTCATCCTCAGCTGTTCTCTCTCTGCAGATTGAAGACATACTGATAAGGAATTTCTTAATCTATGATGCAAGTATATCAAAATTTCTTTCTTGTTTCCTCAGAAGCAAGTGCAAGGCTTTCCAAAAAAAATTATCCTAATATGTTTTGAACAGATGTAAAACTTGATGATCATTTTTCCCAAATGCATCAGGCTGAAAATCTGCTCCTCTTTGTTTTCTCAGTTGTTCATGCTATAATCATATATTGCAATGAGCTTATTCAGGACTTGGTAAACAAAGATCAAAAGACACAAGAGCATTCAGGGGGCACTGATTTCAAAGAACAGAACAGAACTTTTTGTCCAACAAGTCTGCGCTGATACATGATGTCTTTGTAAATTAAAAACCCCATGCCTCTACGTAGTCGGCATCCCTCTATTTCCTGCCTATTCATTTTTCTGCCTCTTAAACATTGCTATTATATCTGTTTCTACCACCCCTTCTAGGAGTGCATTCCAGCTACTTCATAACCTATGTGTAAAAAAATACTTGCTTCTTGCATCTCCTTTAAACTTTCGCTCTTTTCCCTAAACCCATGTCCCACGTATTTGACGTTTTTACTCTTGGAGAAAGATTCCAACTATCCATGAGTTTGGAAAATCAGGAGAGATTATTTCCAACTCACTCTGCTGGCATAAAGTAGTTATAACCCAATTCTATAGCAAAACTATGCAGAATAAAACTTGGAAATTTGGATGTCTGATATTAGAACAGCATATTGATTAGAATTGATGCCGTCAACAAAATTGGTGTATATCGGTTACGAACATAAAGTCCAGAAATGTGATTTAGCTCAGAGGTCCAGCCACCATGTAACAGAGAAGAAGTCAAGTGTCTGGATTTTATTTAATCCTAATATAAAGAGATTGTAAACTAAAGTGTAATTTTGAAGATCCATTCTGAATATTGAAGAATATTTTGTTTATTTAGTTTGCCATGTGATGTCGCAGCCTTGGACTCGATTCCTATTTTTCACAATGGTGAATTCCACACACAACTGCCTTTTCAATTCTGGTTTTCTCAGACTTTCTGCCCTGGTAAGGAACAGTGAAATGAGTTACAGCAGATTTTACTTCAACATATACCTGATGAAAAACATCATGCATACTGTGATTTTCCTTTTATGAATAAGTGGATGAGAATAAACTAGAAACAAAACCAACAGAAACTGTAGCCCATAAGAAGAGATTCTGATAAAACCCTGCCAAAAGATTTTTTTATTGTTAAGGACCTGACAAAGGCTCTTATTGAAAATCTCTCATACAGAGTGATGATTCAACATGATTACAGTTATGTGTTCTCATTTTAACTGAGTACTTTGTAAATCCTGACAACCTTGATGTGGAATCGTGGGCATCATAGGCTGAGCCACCATTTATTGCCCAAGTTTAGTTGCCCTTCAGAAGGTGGTGGTTAGCTACTTTCTTGAACAATTGTAGTCTATGTGCAATAGATAGACCCAAAGTGCCATTAGGGTAGAAATTACAGAGTTTTGACCTGGCAAAGCTGAAGAACAGCGATATATTTCCAAGTCAGGATGGTGAGTGGCGTAGAGGAGAACTTGCAGATGGTGGTGTTCCCCTTGTATCTACTTTCCCTGTCTATCTAGATTATAGCAGTCATGGGTTTGGAAAGTGGGAGGAAAGGAGTTGGGGAAGAGGTTCAGTTGCATACAGGTTGTTCTGTTACATGCAAATTTGCTGTAACGCGGTTGATTAATTGGGGATACTGTTACTACAGCACAAATGTTTAAAACATGTTGGTTGTAATGTGATTACAGTGCCAACACTTTAAGTGCTGTTTTTGAAGCATGATTTTCTGTAACGTGGGTTGGTTCAAGACCACAATCATCTCATTATAGAAGAATTGACTGTACCAGTACTTCAAGAGAGTAAGGGGCAGGTGGACACAGTAGCTATCATGGAGGAGGTACTAGGGAAGCTGAAAGGTTTGAAGGTGGATAAATCAGACAGACTGAATGAACTACACCCCAGGAATCTGAAGGAGATAGCTGACGAGATTGTGGAGACATTAGTGGTGATCTTTACAGAATCATTGGAGTCAGGGAAGGTCCCACAGGAATGGAAAATAACTAATGTAACATCCCTGCATAAGAAGGGAGGAAGGGAGGGAGAAGATGGGAATTATTGGCTGGTTACCCTGACATCAGTCATTGATAAGAATTTAGAGGCCATTATTATGGATGAGATTAGTGAGTACTTGCAAGTGCGTGGTAAAAAGGGCTTCTTCAAGGGGAGGTAATGCCCGACTAATCCATTAGATTTCTTTGAGGGGGTAACAAGCAAGTTAGACATAGGAGAGCCAGTGGATTTGGTCTGTTTGGATTTCCAGAAGGCCTTTGACAAGGTGCCAGACAGGAGGCTGCTAAAGTAGATAAGAGACCATGGTGTTAGGGGCAAGGTATGGGCATGGATTGAGAATTAGCTGACAGGCAGAAAGTGGAACTTAAAGGGGTCTTTTTAGGATGACAGCTGGTAACTAGTGAAATTCCTTAGGGGTCAGTTATGGGATTACAACTATGCTATGTCACATTATGTATTAACAATCTGGAGAAAGGAACTGAGGGCATTGTTGCTACGTTTGCAGATGAGACAAAGATGGCTGGAGGGACAGATCATGTTGAGGAGGTGGGGAGGCTGCAGGAGGACTTGGTAGGGCTAGGAGAGTGAGCAAAGAAGTGGCAGGTGGAATACAACGTGGGAAAATGCGAGTTTATGCACTTTGGTGGGAAGAAAAGAGACATAGACTATTTTCTAAATGGGAAAGGGCTTCAGAAATCTGAGGCACAAAAGGACTCGGGAATTCTAGTTCAGGATTCTTTCAAGGTTAACATGCAGATCATTTGGCAGATAGGAATGCAAATGAAATATTAGTACTCATTTCAAGAAGACTAGAATACAAGAGTCCAGATGTAGTGCTGAAGTTTATAAGGCTGTGATCAGAATCACATTTGGAGCATAGAGAGTAGATTTGGGCCTCACATCTGAGGAGGGATGTATTCATGTTTGAGAAGGGTCCAGAGCAGGTTTACACAAATGATCCTGGGGATGAAGGCCTTATCATATGAGGTTGGTTAAGAACTCTACTTCTGTGTTCAATGTGGTCAGAAGGCTGAGGGGCCCTCTGAGAAGCTTGGATATTGGAGAAAGTGTTTCCGCTAGTCGGAAATACTAGGACCCAAGGGCATAGTCTCATTATGAAGGGACAACCCTTAGAACCGAGATGAGGAGGAATTTCTTCAGCGCGAGAGTGTTGAATCTGTGGAGTTGTTTGCCACAGAAAGCTGTGGAGACCAAGTTGTTTAGTGTATTTAAGACTGAGATTCTTGATTAGTAAGGCAGTTTAGGGTTATGAGGAGAAGGCAGGAGAATGGAGTTGAGAAACATCAGTGATGATCGATTGGTGGAGCAGAGTCTATGGGCCAAATGGCCTAATTCTGCTCCTACATCTTATGGTCTTTCTAAATCTGCTGATTTGTGCAAGATCTGTGCAAGCCTCATAGTTACAACCCCCATGCTGAGCACATATGCTGCAAGAGTTTTATCCAGGGCAGTGGTTTTGAGCCTAAACCTGCACACTGCTGCACAGGTTACAAGCTAAGATGGTGAATGTTGTGATCTTTCACAATCCTGTAACTGAAAAGTAAAGAGACCATGAGATTAATATAGATCTTTCCCTTTGATGTGGTATGTTGCTGTAATATTATGGTCACATTGCAGCTACCAGAAACCAACTAATACTACCTTTAAATTAATCTGGGAGTTTAATCTGCTACTCGAGTAATAGTTGATCTCGTAAAAGTCGACCTTGTATTTTTGGCCAAAACATCTGGAATTTTCCATATGTTTTGTGTAAAAGTCAACATTTATGAGTCAGTGTGCCAGCCGTTACACTCCACTCTGAGTTTTCTGAATTACCGTAGAACATAGAACATTACAGTGCTGTTCAGGCCCTTCGGCCCTTGATATTGCGCCACCCTGTGAAACTAATCTGAAGCCCATCTAAACTACACTATTCCATTCTTGTCCATATGCCTATCCAATCGCCATTCAAATGCCCATACAGTCGGTGAGTCTACAACAGTTGCAGGCAGGGCTTCCACACCCTTACTACTCTCTGAGTAAAGGAACTAACTCTGACATCTGTCCTATATCTATTACCCTTCAATTTGAAGCTATTCCCCCTCGTGCTAGCCATCACCATCCTAGGAAAAAGGCTCTCACTGTCCAACCGATCTAACCCTCTGATTATCTTATATGTCTCAATGAAGTCACCTTTCAATCTTCTTCTCTCAAAAGAGCCTCAAGTCTCTCAACCTTTATTTGTAAGATCTTCCCTCCATACCTGGCAACATCCTCGTAAATCTCCTCTGGACCCTTTCCAAAGCTTCCACATCCTTTCTATAACACGGTGACCAGAACTGCACGCAATAATCCAAGTGCGGCCACACCAGAGTTTTGTACAGCTGCAGCATGACCTCATGGTTCCGATACTTGATCCCTTTACTAATAAAAACTAACACACCGTATGTCTGCTTAACAGCCCTATCAGAGCTGAAAATGTGTTGCTGGAAAAGCGCAGCAGGTCAGGCAGCATCCAAGGAACAGGAGAATCGACGTTTCGGGCATAAGCCCTTCTTCAGGAATGAGGAAAGTGTGTCCAGCAGGCTAAGATAAAAGGTAGGGAAAATGCTCAAAACGTCGATTCTCCTGTTCCTTGGATGCTGCCTGACCTGCTGCGCTTTTCCAGCAACACATTTTCAACTCTGATCTCCAGCATCTGCAGTCCTCACTTTCTCCTCCTAACAGCCCTATCAACCTGGGTGGTAACTTTGAGGGATCTATATACATGGATACCGATATCTCTCTGCTCATCTACACTACCAAGAATCTTAACATTCACCCAGTACTCTACATTCCTATTATTCCTTCCAAAGTGGACCACCTCTCACTTTTCTGCATTAAACTCCATTTGCCACCTTTCAGCCCAGCTCATTTATGTCCCTCTGTAACCTACAACATCCTTCGGCATTATCCACAACTGTACTGACCTAAGTGTCATCTGCAAATTTACTAACCCATCCTTCTACGCCCTCATCCAGGTCATTTATAAAAATGACAAACAGCAGTGAACCCAAAACAGATCCTTGCGGTACACCACTAATAACTGAACTCCAGAATGAACATTTCCCATCAACCACTGCCCTCTATCTTCTTTCAGCTAGCCAAGCTCTGATCCAAACTGCTAAATCACCCTCAATCCATGCGCCCTGTTGGGGATGGGATAAATTATTCAGTGGGTGACTCGTTTGTAGCAGTCCAATAAGAGGAACAATAAATCAAACCACAAAAATCTTGAGTTATTGACTGTTTCTTCATGAGCTCACGGGGAGAGACAAGTTGACCAAATGGTCACAACTCACTCTGAAGAGATACAGAGAGTTAAATGATTACAGAGGAACCTCGATTATCCAAACAAGATGGGTGGGCACTATTTCGTTCGGATGATCAATTATTCGGTTAATCAATTAAATGTCTTTCCTCTGGGGCTCAGAGCTTTTAAAGTCTGCTCCCCGTTCAAGAGACTGCAGAAGCACAAAGCGCACGAGCCCCTGCCCCCAACACCACCCGGGGCCAACCCCGTCCCCGTCCAACATCCCTGCCCCCCCGGCACCGCCCCGCAACCCCGTCCAACACCTTCCACTGCCCACCCCCATCCAACACCACCCCCCGCCCACCAGCAACCCCGTCCAATATGTTTCCCCCACCACCCATCCCCGTCAAGTACTGCCCCTGCCCCCTCTCCGGGGCAGTCGGCGTGGGCACCAACAATAAGACTACTGCTGCTGCTGCAGCTGCCTTTGTGGGGTAAGTCTCCAAATAGCATGCGCGTGCACACACACACATACACACACACACCACATACACAACGTTTTACTGCAACAGGTTCCACCTCTGCCCTGTACAGGACAATGTTGGTCAGATTATCTGGAACAGGGGTGTTTATGGTACACCCCTCTGTAGAACTCCAGGGAAAGTGTAGGGAGAGAGAGCGGGCAGGAGGTCAATCATTTAGAGATGTTCCCTGTTTAATCACTGTAAACAAAAGACGTGATCACTTTTGGAAACATGTCTTTGATGTAATGTTCTATCGGGATCTCAAGATCTCCTTTGGATAATCCAATTTTCAAATAATTGGTATTTAGATAATCGAGGTTCCTCTGCATATAGGTTACAATCATTTAACAATTAGCAAACTGTGAATTGCAGGTTAATGAGCAAATAGGCACTATCAGGTAATAGTACAGCTGCAAGGTCAACCACCTCACTGAGCCTGGGTAAGTACAAGCTTAGCAAGCAGACACTCATATGAGATTCAAAATGGTTTCCAGGCTTTTAATATGTGACAAGATGGCTGCTTCGGATCTTAAGAAATCTCCCACAATTCCTTCCCTATTTCTTTTCACCAAATCAGGAGGGCAGTTCAGAAGAGCCGGCAAAAGGAGGGACATAGCCAGACCCGGTGGGGGGGGGGGGTTATCTGATGGTGGGGATTTAGAATATTCCAGGTAACTGTCAGAGTCCACACCTCCGTATTTTGTGCAGTAGCCTACCATGAGGAACTCTATCAAACGCCTCACTGAAATCCATATGCACCACATCAATGGCTTTACCCTCATCCATCTGTTTGGTTACCATCTCAAAGAACTCAATAAGGTTTGTGAGGCACAACTTACCCTTCATAAAAATGTGTTAACTGTCCCTGATTGGCTTAATCCTATTGAGATGATTATAAATCCTATCTTTTATAATCTTTTCCAACATTTTACCCACAACTGAACTAAGGCTCACTGGTCTGTAATTCCCAGGGTTGTCTCTACTCCCCTTCATAAACAAGGGAACAACATTTGCTATCCTCCAGTCTTCTGGTCCTATTCCTGTAGACAATGATGACATAATGATCAAAGCCAAAGGCTCGGCAATCTCCTCCCTGGCTTCCCAGAGAATCTTAGGCCCGAGGATTTATCTATTTTCACACTTCCCAGAATTTCTAACACCTCCTCCTTGTGAACCTCAATCCCATCTAGTCGAGTAGCCTGTTTCTCAGTATTCTCCTCGCCAACATTGTCTTTTTCCAGTGTGAATATTGATGAAAAATATTCATTTACCGCTTCCCCATCTCCTCTGAGTCCACACACAACTTCCCATTACTGCCCTTGATTGGCCCTAATCTTAGTTGAAATTTTATTGCTGGAACAGCACAGCAGGTCAGGCAGCATCCAGGGAACAGGAGATTCGACGTTTCGGGCACATGCCCTTCTTCAGGAATGAGCAGAGAGTGTTCAGCAGGAGAAGATAAAAGGTAGGGAGGAGGGACTTGGAGGAGGGGCGTTGGAAATGTGATAGGTGGAAAGAGGTCAAGGTGAGGGTGATAGGTCGGAGTAGGATGGAGGTGGAGAGGTCAAGAAGAAGACTGCAGGTCAGGAAGGCGGTGCCGGGCTGGAGGGATTCGGCTGAGACAAGGTGGGGGGAGGGGGGATGAAGAAACTGGTGAAGTCCAAGTTCATCCCCTGTGGTTGGAGGGTTCCCAGTCGGAAGATAAGACGCTCCTCCTCCGACCGTCGCGTTGTTGTGGTTTGGCGGTGGATGAGTCCAATGAGTCCAATCATCCACCGCCAAACCACAACAACGCGACGGTCGGAGGAGGAGCGTCTTATCTTCCGACTGGGAACCCTCCAACCACAGGGGATGAACTTGGACTTCACCAGTTTCTTCATCCCCCCTCCCCCCACCTTGTCTCAGCCGAATCCCTCCAGCCCGGCACCGCCTTCCTGACCTGCAGTCTTCTTCTTGACCTCTCCGCCTCCATCCTACTCCGACCTATCACCCTCACCTTGACCTCTTTCCACCTATCACATTTCCAACGCCCCTCCTCCAAGTCCCTCCTCCCTACCTTTTATCTTCTCCTGCTGAACACTCTCTGCTCATTCCTGAAGAAGGGCCTGTGCCCGAAACGTCGAATCTCCTGTTCCCTGGATGCTGCCTGACCTGCTGTGCTGTTCCAGCAATAAAGTTTCAACTTTGATCTCCAGCATCTGCAGACCTCACTTTCTCCTGGCCCTAATCTTAATCTCATTCTTTTATCCTTTATATACCTGTCAAAAGCCTTAGGGTTTTCTCTGATCCTATCTGCCAACAACTTCTCATGTTCCCTCCTGGCTGTTCTTAGCTCTCTCTTTAGGTCTTTCCTGGCTACCTTGTAACTCTCAATTGCCCTAACTGAGCCTTCACATCTCATCCTAAAATAAGTCTTCTTCTTCCTCTTGACAAGAGATTCAACTTCCTTAGTAAACCAGAGCTGCTGTGCTTTACAGCTTCCTCCCTGTTGGACAGATATGTACTTATCAAGGACACACAGTAGCTGTTCCTTAAATAAGCTCCACATTGCTATTGTGCCCATCCCCTGCAGATTCCTTCTCCATCCTATGCATCCTAAATCTTGTCTAATCACATTGTAATTGCCTTTCCCCCACCTGTAGCTCTTGCCCTCCGGTATATACCTATCCCTTTCCATCGCTAAAGTAAACATAACTGAATTGTAGTCACTATCACCAAAGTGCTCACCTACCTCCAAATCTAACACCTGGCCAGGTTCATTACCCAGTACCAAATCTAATGTGGCCTCGCCCCTTGTTGGCCTGTCTACATACTGTGTCGAAACCTCCTGCACATATTGGACAAAAAATGATCCATCTAAAATACTTGAATATAGTATTCCCAGACAATATTTGGGAAGTTGAAGTCCCCCGTAACAACTACCCTGTTTCTCTCGCTCCTTTTGAGAATCATCTTTGCCATCTTTTCCTGCAAATCTTTGGAACTATTTGGAGACTGATAGAAAGGTTCTAACAGGTAAGCTCTTCTTTCCTGTTTCTAATCTCAGCCTATACAATCCCAGTCAACAAGTCCTCAAACGTCCTTTCTGCAGCCATACTAATGTCCTTGACTAACAATGCCACGCCCCCACCTCATTTACCATCTTCTCTGTTCTTACTGAAACATCTAAGTCCCAGAACCTGCAATAGTCATTCCTATCCCTGCTCTACCCATGTCTCTGAAATGGCCACAACATCGAAATCCCAGGTACTGACCCATTCTGCAAGTTCACCCACCTTATTCCAGATGCTCCTGGCATTGAAATAGATACACATCAAACCAACTTTTTGCTTGCCAGTGCCCTCTTGCCACCCTAAAACCTTATTTCGGACCTCCCTACTCTCAACCTCGTCTAAACTCAAACTACAATTTAGGTTCCCATCACCCTGCTGAATTAGTTTAAACCTACCCGAAGAGGATGAGCAAATTTCCCCTCGAGGATATTTGTACCCCTCTGGTTCAGGTGAAGACCACCCTGTTTGTAGAGGTCCCACTTACTCCAGGAAAGCTCCAATTATCCAGGAATCCAAAACCCTCGCTAGCATGTGGCACGGACAACAAACCAGAGATAACAACTCCGTTTGTCCTAGCTCTAAGCTTCTGCCCTAGCTCCCTGAATTTCTGCCTAAAATCCCCACCTCTCTTCCTACCTATGTCATTGGTGCCTATGTGGTCCATGACTTACAGCTGCTCCTCTTCCCCCGCAAGGATCCCGAAAACACAATCAGAGACATCACAAACCCTGGTACCTTGGAGGCAACACACCAACCATGAATCTCTCTTGTTCCCACTATGGTGTCCCCAGTGATTAACACTCTGCTCCTTCCCCCTTCCCTTCTGGGCAACACGGACACGACTCTGTGACACAGACCTGTGCCCCATTGCTTACTCCTGGTAAGTCGCTCCCGCACAGTATCCAAAATGGTATACTTGTTGTTGAGGGGAACAACCACAGGGGATCCCTGCTCTGTAATTCATTGTTTTTTTTTCCTTTATTTGTTTAGAGGTCAATTGGGCTTCTGCTAATGATACAGTATGAATCTTAATGGGCATGAATTTCAGCCACTCAAAAGGAGTATCCATGTAATATTCAACCCCATAAATTTAACCTTAAAAAGTGATCAAACAATTTCGACTAATATTCAAGTATATAAAGTACCTGCAAAAAAATTAAGGTTGTGTTTTGCACACATGAAGCTTTGCACACAACCCTTTACCAGCAGACTATTTTTTGTGGTAAATTCCTTGTCATAAATTTATTAATTGTCTGCTATGGGTCCTCTCATGGCGGGTGCAGAATCAGCATGAACATCACTGAACGAGCAGCTTATGTTATTGTAATGTTGGGAATGCATATATTTATGGATAATAAAGATTGGAAATGGACATTTGGATGTTAATGTGTTGCAAAGAGTTGTCTTCTGATTGTTATGAACTGGAGTTTTTAAAGGTACTATGGTCTATTTGCTGTTTACAAAAAGACAAGTGACTTTGGCAACAAGTGACCGGCAAAGTGTTAGAGATTAGTATGGTGTTTAATTGCTTTAATTGTAAGTAAGCAGGTTTGAAAATCCTTAATCAGCATAAAAACCTAAGAAATATGAGCGAAATATTCAGACCATCAAGCCATGCCCTGCCATTCTAAGAGATCTGGCCCAGGCCTCTACTCCTCTTTCAAGCCAGCTCCTCATAGCTCTCGATTCCTTGATATTTCAAGTATCTATCTACATCCTCTTTAAATACTTTCAGTCAGCTAGCCTCCACAACCCTCTGGAGCAGAGAATTCCAAATACTTGCTACCCTCACTAGAGAATGAATTCTTTGCCATCTCAGGTTGAAATGAGTATCCCCTTATTATACAGTCGCAGAAATATACAACATGGAAACATGCCCTTCAGTCCAACTCATCTCTGCTGACCAGATATCCTAACCTAATCTAGTCCCATTTGCCAGCACTTGGTCCATATCCCTCTAAACCCTTCCTATTTCATATACCCATCCAGTTACCTTTTAAACGTTGTAATTGTGCCAGCCTCCACCACTTCCTCTGACAGCTCATTCATACACATAACACTCTCTGCATGAAAACATGCAGGTCCCTTTTAAATCTTTCCCCTTTCACCATAAACCTTTACCTTCTGGTTCTGGACTCCCAATCCAGGGAAAAGATCTTGTCTATTTACCCTATCCACGTTCCTCATGATTTTATAAACCTCTATAAGGTCACGCTTCAGCCTCTGACACTCCAGCGAAAACAGCCCCAGCCTATTCAACTTCTCCCCATAGCTCCAACCCTGGAAACACCTTGTAAATCTTTTCTGAACCTTTCAAGTTTCACAACATCCTTCCTAGGAGGGAGATGAGAATTACACACAATATTTCAAAATTGGCCAACCAATGTCCTGTACAGTCGCAACATGACCTCCCAACTCCAATACTCAATGCTGTCACCACTTTCAAGGAACTATGAACCTGCACTCCAAGATTTTTTTGTTCAGCACCACTTCCCAGAACCTGCCCTGATTTGCTTTTCCAAAATGCAGCACCTCACATTTACCTAAATTAAACTCCATCTGCCAATCCTTGGCCCATTGGACCATCTGATCAGGATCCCGTTGTACTCTGAGGTATACATCTTCACTGTCCACTGCACCTCCAATTTTGGTGTCATCTGCAAACTTACTAACTATACTTATTATGTTCACATCCAAATCATTCATATAAATGACAAAAAGCAGTAGACCCAGCACCGATCATTGTGGCACACCACTGGTCATAGGCCTCCAGTCTAAAAGCAACCCTCCACCACCACCCTCTGTCTTCTATCTTCAAAACAGTTCTGTGCATAATAGTTAGTTCTCCCTGTATTCCAAGTGATCTAACCTTGCTAACCGGTCTACCAGGAGGACCCTTGTCGAACGCCTTACTGAAATCCATTTAGATCACGTCAACTGCTCTGCCCTCATCAACCCTCTTCATTACTTCTCGAAAAAATTCAATCAAGTTAGTGAGACATGATTTCCCAAGCACAAAGCCATGTTGACTAGCCCTAATCAGTCCTTGCCTATCCAAATGCATGTAAATCCTATTCTTCAGGGTTCCCTCCAACAACTTGCCCACCACAGATGTCACGCTCACCGGTCTATAGTTCCCTGGCTTTTCTTTCCCATCTTTCTTAAATAGTGGCACCATGTTAGCCAGCCTCCAGTCTTTGGCACCTTACCTGTGACTATTGATAATACAAATATCTAAGCAAGGGGCCCAGCAATCACTTCTGAGCTGAAACTTTATTGCTGGAACAGCACAGCAGGTCAGGCAGCATCTAGGGAACAGAAGATTCGACGTTTCGGGCACATGCCCTTCTTCTGCCCAGCAATCACCTCCCTAGCTTTCTACAGAATTCTCAGATACACCCGATCAGATCCTGGGGACTCACCAACCTTTACGCATTTTAAGACAGCCAGCAGCACATCCTCTGTAATATGGACATTTTTCAAAATGTCACCATCTGTTTCCCCACATCTGGAGGAGCCAGTGTTGGACTGGGGTGGACAAAGACCACTCGATGAAGAAACATCACTCCGAAAGCTAGTGCCTCCAAATAAACCCGTTGGACTATAACCTGGTGTTGTGTGATTTTTAACTTTCCACACATTCTGTATTTTCCATGTCCTTCTCCACAGTAAACACTGATGCCCCAAACATAGGCTGCCTTGCTGATCTTTGAGGGGTTCTATTCTTTCCCTAGTTACCCTTTTGTCCTTAATGTATCTATAAAATCCCTTTGAATTCTCCTTAACCCTATTTGCCAAAGCTATCTGATGTCCCCTTTTTGACCTCCTGATTTCCCTCTTAAGGATACTGTTACTGCCTTTGTACTCTTCTAAGGATTCACTCAATCCCTGCTGTCTACACCTGACATATGCTTCCTTTTTTCTTGACCAAAACCTCCATTTCTCAAGTCATCCAACATTCCCTGCACGTACCAGCCTTGCCTTTCACCTGAACAGGAACATATTGTCTCTGGACTCTTGTTACCTCATTTTTAAAGGCTTCCCATTTTCCAGCTGAACCTTTGCCTGAAAATATTCACCCCCCAATCAACCTTTGAAAGTTCTTCCTAATACTGTCAAAATTGGCATTCCTCCAATTTAGAACTTAATTTTTAGATCCGGTCTATCCTTTTTCATCATTTTTTTAAAACTAATAGAATTATGGTCTCTGGTCCCAAAGTGCTCCCCCACTGACTCCTCAGTCACTTGCCCTGCCTTATTTCCCAAGAGTAGGTCAAGGTTTGCATCTTCTCTAGTGGGTACATCCACATACTGAATCTGAAAATTTTCTAGTACACACTTAATAAATTCCTTTCCATCTAAACCCTTAACACTATGGCTGTCCCATTCTATGTTTGGAAAGTTAAAATCCCCTACCATTACCACCCTATAATTCTTACAGGTAACTGAGATCTCCTTGCAAATTTGTTTCTCAATTTCCCCCTGACTATTGGGCGGTCTACAGTTCAATTCCAATAACGTGATCATCCCTTTCTTATTTCTCAGTTCCACCCAAATACCATCCCTGGACGTATTCTCAAGAATATCCTCCCTAAGTACAGCCATAATGTTATTCCTTATCAAAAATACCACTCCCCCCTCCTCTCTTGCACTCCTTTCTATCCTTCCTATTGCATTTGTATCCTGGAACATTAAGCTGCCAGTCCTGTCCATCCCTGAGTCACGTGTCTGTAATTGCTATGATATCCTAGTCCCATGTTCCTAACTATGCCCTGAGTTCATCTGCCTTTCCTGTTAGACCTCATGTATTGAAATAAATGCAGTTTCATTCAGCTGTCCTACCTTGTTCTCTGCTTTGTTCCTGCCTGCCCTGACTGTTTGACTTGCTCCTTTTCCCAAATGTAGCAGTCTCAGACTGAATTGTTTCCTCACTATCTCCCCGGTCTCCTCTCCTACCCACCGCGCCCCACCACTACCACCACCATCCACCTTATTAGTTTAAATCCTCCCAAGCAGTTCTAGCAAATCTCCCTGCCCCTTCCAATTCAGGTGCAATCCGTCCTTCTTATGCAGGTCACTTGCTTCCCATTCTGTAACTTTCGCCCTTAATTTGAGTTTTCCCTCTAGTGGGAACATCTTCTCAAAACCTATCTTGTCAAGCCCTCTAAAGATCTTATATGATTCAAGAAGGTCACCCCTCATTCTTCTAAACTCTAATGAATAAAGTTCTGACTGCTTTAGCAGTTTTGTTAAGTCAATGCATTTATCCTAGAAGTCAGCCGAAATCTTTTTTGAATCACCTTCAATGCCATTATATCCTTTCTTACATAAAAATAAAGTCACCATAGTCTTACCGGATCATAGGGTTTTTCTCCTATCAGTGAAAAATGGCTGGTGACAGTTTGGCCTGAGGATCACCACACCTGAGGTGAGGGGAGTCCAGCATGGTAACCTCAGCTGGTGTGGGAATTGAAACCACACTGTTGGTGTCACTGAGCATTGCAGACAAGCCATCAGGCTAACTGAGCTAACTAATCCCCATATCCTTTTTAAATACAAGGATCAAAACTTTGGGGCAGCCTCACCAGCACACTTATAACAAGACTTCTCTATTTTTAAACTTCACTTGCTATACCAAACCAACATTAAAGACCTTTTTAATTACTTACCACATTTTAGGAAGGATGTGAAGGCTTCAGCGAGAGTCCCAGGACATACTAGAGAAGCTGGTGCAGTTACCATTAGAGAAATTTGAATATTTGATAGCAGTTTTAAAAATGTTGATAGGTCTTGACAGAGAAGATATAAAGTTCTCATTGCAGGCAGTTTCAAGAACCAGAGAGCACAAATTTTAGAGATTGGCAAGAGAACCATAGACCCTGTTTGCAAAAAAATATTTATGCAGCAAGTGGTTAGAATCTGAATGTACTGGCTGAAAGGATGATGGAGGAAGATTCAATTATTTAGATTTAGATTACATTACAGTGTGGAAACAGGCCCTTCGGCCCAACAAGTCCACACCGACCCGCCGAAGCGAAACCCATCGATACCCCTACATGTACCCCTTACCTAGCACTACGGGCAATTTAGTATGGCCAATTCACCTGACCCTGCACATCTTTGGACTGTGGGAGGAAACCGGAGCACCCGGAGGAAACCCACGCAGACACGGGGAGAATGTGCAAATTCCACACAGTCAGTCGCCTGAGTCGGGATTTGAACCCGGGTCTCAGGCGCTGTGAGGCAGCAGTGCTAACCACTGTGCCACCGTGCCGCCCACCAAAAATTATGTTTTTCTACCAGGAATTGAATAAGCCCCTGAAGGGAAATTATTTGCAGGCTCACCTGATAAGTTCAGAAATTGAGACCAGCTCAATTAAATTTCTGATGCAGAGAGTTGGCAGAATTACCTCCTCCTGTGCTAATGATTTCTAATATATTAAGGATCAAAGAATTCATACACACCTCCAAAAAGTCTTTATAACAAACCTTGTAGCAATCATGATAATGCTTTCTAATAATTACTTTGACTGGATATCAAATATGTGGGTCTTAGGTGAGTTCCATTAACCATGAATATTTTAATGTTTTGACAGTTTTTGAAATATCACTGCAAGAATATTGTTTTTGAGGCAGATATGAAGCGGTTCCTACAGATGGCAGCAGAGCTAAAAACAGAAGAATTGAGCAGTGACACAGCTGAGGCCTTGATTCTTTTTCTGAAACAGGTGGAGTTATGTTCTGATGTATTGCCATATGAGTAACTTATTGAGGTGACAGCTTCTACCAAGCATGCTGTACTGGCTGCATTACTACCTAATCTAAATGTTCTTCTCAAATGTAAGCTGTTGGTCTAACCTTTTATGAATTAACATTAGACTTGCTGAAAATTTTCAGATAGTAACCTTAAAAAGACATGACAGCTGATGTGTAAGTCAGGCTCAAAAACATGTTAAAAACAAATTAAAATTGGATGTATTAACAGAGTCAACACTTACCCTTAGTTTAAAAAATTACTGATTTTTCCATTTATCTCACAATTTGTAAGAATTTATAATTGTTTTATAAACTATAAATAACAAATATCATCTTCTAAATTGTTAATATATTCCTTAATTTTGACATTTAAATGGCAAAAGAAGCATATTTTTGTTTTATTGTTTTCAATTTGTCAAATTCCAGAATTGAAAGACTATTTGGATAAACCTATTAAAACCAAGTTTCCATATTTTGTGTTAGAGTGAAAATTATGTGTAGAACTTAACACAGGTGTATGCATTACTTATCCACACTGATAAATTCCCCAGCATTTGCTGTAGTTGTGCTAATAATTAAGGAAAGGAATACTTTAGACTTAATAGTAAATATTTTCAATTTACCTCTGCTTCCCCTGTCAAGAAGGAAGGTGCATATGTTGTTTATGCAAATTAGACAATTAAGAGGGCCTGAGTTGACAGTGACTGTGATTTTTCACTCCTGACTATTAGTAAAATGTTTGGGGCCAGATTTTCAAAGCAGGATTGAGAACTTGACGTCCAGATGAATTCTGGATTCCAATCTGCAGCTCAGCTGCACGAGTCTTATGATGCAAACTTCTAGTGAGGATGATCTAATTGGGCAAGAGACAGGTTTGACACCTATTGGAGGCATCAAGCACCTTGAGGATGTAGAAACTACCTTCCTCTGCCAGCGGAAAAAGTAGTAGAAACTAAATAGTGGCCAACACCACATCCCAAACCAACAGTCCCTGTTGGCTACATGGCATCTTCTAGTGTTAGCATGGTTCAAAATCAGGAACTCAGAAGGCAAAGGGTCACAAGTAAGAGGGTAAATCTTCACTCTGATACTATAGTTAATCCTCCAAATGTTGCACTACAGTTAGTTTCACATAATTTCAGTAGTTGTAGAACAACCAGTATGGCAGGACAAAGGTTATTCATTATTACTGACTTTACTGCAATCTCAGATACCAAATCAAAACATTACAGACGATCACATCAATTAAAAACAATTGGGCTGGAAAAGGATTTTGTTATAAATAATAAAAAATTTAATAGATCATTGTAAAAGTAGTAATTGGCAAGTCAGGTAAATTGGATTTAACATTTAAGTAGCCAAATCATTTCTTAGACTGAATATATAAAAGATTCACAGTATTTTAGTGTGGAGCAATGATATATCTTACAGTCATTAGTGTGAGTGAATTTGCATCTATCATTCAATCTCACTTTGTGTCAGAACTCCAAAATGTGTTTGGTAACATGATAAATGTTAATAATGCTTTATCTTTTACATGATTTAATCACACTTAAGCTTGATCTGCAAAATGGTAAAGTGTTTAATATGGGGCAGAAGGACATGGAGATTATTCACACCTTATTGAAGAATCTACAGAATAGAACCTCATCTCAGCCAGACTCAAAGCAAATTGTGTATCCTTTTATTGTCTGTACATTGACATGTCAAATGGGTGATTGCTAGAAATTTGTTTGTATGTGTCTGTAACAGCTTTATGGACTGAAATACCATCTACCCGGTTGGTGACAATAAATATTCTGTAGAAGACAGAAATAACATTGAAGCTGGAAATCCCCTTTTAATTTTGATATTATAATGTTTTTGAAGTAGTTGGTTTTATCACTGTTTAAATTTTAGGTTGGTTGTTGCATGACCGACAGGCAGAGAGTGGACAGCTATTCTTCTAACCCTGTGCCAATGTGCTTCTGTAACTGGGAGTTTGGAAGTTAAAATTTATTTGCTGCCCAGTTCTTTTCTCCACTCTTATAAGCGAGCCTTCTGACCCATACTGCAAATAACCAATGACTTGTCAATATTTTTCCCAATCCTAGAGTCTTTATCACCCAGTCATAGAGTCATAGAGGTATACAGCACAGAAACAGACCCTTTGGTCCAACTTGTCCATCCCGACTAGATATCCTAACCCAATCTAGTCCCACCTGCTAGCACCCAGGCCATATCCCTCCAAACCCTTCCTATTAATATACCCGACCAGATACCTTTTAAATGTTGCTATTGTACCAGCCTCCACCACTTCCTCTGGCAGCTCATTTCATACACATACCACCCTCTGCGTGAAAAAGTTGCCCCTTAGGTTTCTTTTATATCTTTCCTTTCTCACCCTAAGCCTTTGCCATCTAGTTCTGGACTCACCCACCCCAGGGAAAAAACTTTGTCGATTTATCCTATCCATGTCTCTCATGATTTTATAAAACTCTAGATGGTCAACCCTCAGCCTCACTTTCCTCAGCTCCAGGCAAAACAGTATTATGGACACAAAATCTGTCCCATCATTGGACACACCAGCCTAATTTGGATATATGCTATCTCATCGTCACATGGTCAAAATCGGGAAACTTTCTACCCAATAACTTTACAAGAGTATATTCATAACTCAGAATGCAGTAATTTAAAACACCATCACCACCTTCTGATGGGCATTTAGGGCAGTAAATGACTGCCTCACATTTCAGATTTATTTCAAAATCAGGAAGTAATTGTGTGAGGAAATGGCATCCAACACTCTTGAGCACAGTATGCTGGAGCTCCAGTACACTGTGTCACCACACTTATTTTAGTTAGATTATGGAACAGTTTCAGTTGGTATAATTGAAGATCAAATTCTGAATACGTTCCTATTTCCATGTCTTAACAAGCTGCCAACCAGACCCCACCTTTCCCACAGACTTATCTTCAGTCCAATTTCCAGAACCCCACTTGAGGTCTGGCTGCAGTCCCAGCAATGGCCAAAGCCCATATATGGTGCTAGTTAGGCTTCAGAACAGCCGACAATAAGACTGCTTCCTAAGACAAGGATAGACTAGCAGGAGGCTGGAAGAGCACAGCAAGCCAGGCAGCATCAGGAGGTGGAGAAATCCATGTTTTGGGTGTAACCCTTCTTCAGGATAAGGATGGAAATCGTGTCCTGAGCCAATTAACACCCCCACCAGTATAAATGGCCTAATTCTTTGGTTGGGCTCCCAAATGACCTTTCGTAATTGGGATGGGCAAATAATACCCTGTAAACCTCAACCTTACACCTCAGTATAACTCAGCATAATTGAAAGGTGCAGCTGGGATAGGTGAAAATGAATAATATTGTTGACCAGTTCTGGATCAATGGTTTGAACTGACATTTGTTTTAATAGTCACTTGCATATTTTCTTTAACCAAGCTCAAAGATTCTTTGGCAGGCTAGCAGTCTGCCTGTCTGATGTGTTCAACTGCAACAAGAAATGGGAAAGTTAAACTTGGATTTCATTTCATTTTCATTTTGAAAACGAACCTCTCTCCAAAAATAATTTGGCTCGGGCAATTGGAGCAAAATAAGTGTTACTTGAATAAAATTTAACAAATTGCATTTTAAAGGAAGCAAACATTCTGTTTTTTTTTGTGAATGTCTCTGTTTCTGGCTGTTGCAAATAATGTCTCATTGCATAAGTGTCTAGGAAAATTTAGGGCTTTCAGATACCTGCCCATGTTCAGCAATCACATTAACTTTGTCACTGTGAACTGTATTAAACAAGTCTTGCAGGACTCCTTAATGGTTAGTGTGACATGATGAAGACTAAGACATACAGAAGAGACGTTTAATCCAAATCTGTGTTTATCTTATGAATGGAAATACCAGAATTTCCTTCAGGAATCCCAAACAGAACTTGGCATATCAGAGCTAGGAACAAATTTCTGGCCAGCCCTGAAGGAAGAAAGATAATTATCAAAACAAAAATGCTAGAAATGCAATTTGAAAAGAAATTTAATCATTTGGATCATTTAAAAATATCCTTGTAAAGAGGAATTTATTATTCTTCTGACATTCTTCAAATATTTATATCTAAATAATTATTGGTGGTAAATGCTGATTGTTTCATAGAACTTGATTTTTGACACTGACAGGATAATAAATTAACACTGTAATACACTGCTTCAGCCAGAGTTATGACAAAACAGCCCAGCTTTGTTTATGTAAGGTTTGATTGCTTGTGGCCAAACGTCCCTGTCTGTTGAATAATGTTTCAGCCTATCTCTGAGATATGTATGCTAAAAATAAAAGAAAAACTATTGCTTCAAGCTGTACCTTTCACTACTTTCGAAGACATTTCACGTTTTCATATATACGTAGTCTGAGATTTTGCTAGAATTAATCAATTTTATCTAAACCTAATTTTTTGAAGAGATTCCTATTTAGATGATTTAACTATTAAGCAGATATGTTTTTCTACTGAATCATATTTCTATTTTCAATTTTTTATGGCAACTTTGTTTCTGTTTATGAATTTTCTTCATCAATTCTTAAAATGGAATTTATTATGGGAGCAGTTTTATCCACTCATCTTTTGGTAAAGTTCACAGATTCAACATCTCTGAGAAATGCTGAATTACACATGCCAGCGTTAAGTAACTAATAAGTGGATGTAGGTACTTCTGCACAGATAAAAAATGTACAAATAACATCTACTTGCATATATTTGCCTTGAAATTTCACAGGTTGAGCTGTGCAATATTTATGCCATTACTTCTCACCACCATAGGCATTAGAGCAGTGACTAGCGTAAATACTCTGTAAAATAGACATCCTGGCAGCCTTTAAAAAGATAGTTCTCATTGAAGTTTCCAGCAGGAGGTGAGCAAAGTGCTTGGTCCAGTGAGTTGTTCATGGCTGATTCTGATGAAAGGGTAATGACCAGAAATATTACTCCTGTTTTTCTCTCCACAGATGCTCCCTGACCCACTGAGTAGAAAATCATAGAATTGTACAACAGAGAAGAGGCCATTCAAACCCATCAAAATTGTGCTGATGCATCCACACTGTTCCTACTTACCAGTACTTAACTCAGAGCCTTGAACATTATGACATTTCAAGAGTTCATCCACATACCTTTTAAAGAATATGAGGTTTCCCACCACCATGGCTGTGCATTCCAGATTCCCACAAATCTGGATGAAATTTCTAGTATTTTCTCTGTTTATTTTAAATTTGCAGTGTTTTACTTTGACTTTGTTTTGGTGCCTTAACACAGTACAACCTGGTAGACGCAGACAAATAAGGCAGCACATCATAGCATAGAGCAAGAAGGAAGCCAAAAAGATCACTCAGGCTACTGTCAGCCCAGGGCGATTGTAAACTGCTATCACAAAGGTTCAGTGATGTGACCTGAACAAGCAAGGTACATATTAGTTACATTTCTTGGTAATCAGTTGTTAAAAACAGCAGTGTGTGATAACCGTGCAAAATGCACTTTGATTAAGGGCCTGGCCCTGCTAACTCAGTACCATACAATACATAGCATCCTAATAGTCACTTACTGGAAGAGCAGCCCGAAATCCTTTCCTACTTTTTAAATGGATGATATACTCACAACTGTTAACCTATCCCCATTCCATTTGATATAAACTCAATTTTTAGTTTTCACAGAATTGCAAGAGAAAATGACACCACATGTTTGTTACAGGTATGGATGAGATGGAGCACAGAAATAGCAAGTGCTGAAGAAAATGTGGTCTGACAGCAACCATGGAGAGAGTATTTTAAATAGAGTTTAAAATTTCAAGTCCAGTGTGCCTCCTTTCGGAGATTTGGAAACATAATCAGTTTTGTGGTTTTGGAAAAGTGGCAAGGAGTAAGTGGAACAGCAGGTAAGTTGGACAAAGGTTAGAGGGTGAGGGAGATTAGAGCTCAAATGTGTCATAAAAGAAAAGGCAAAGGAAATAATAATAAGGTTGTAAAAAGTTGGAATTGTTCCTAGTTTACCTATTGAAGGGTGGATTTTATACGAGGAAATGATTTGGCAGTTATGAAAATTTTGGCATACCTGAAAGAAAACCAGTTAGGGAGATTTTTCGGGAAGAACATCCTGTGGTAGCTATAGCCCACACTTATAAGGTAGACAGGATAAAATGGAAAACATGACAGGCCTAGAACCATGATAACTTAGTGTGAGAACTGCAACAAGGTCAAAGAGTAGAGATCTAACTTTCATACATGAAAGAGGAGCTTACTAATAAAACGTGTGCAGTGGTAACACTTGAGCATTCGTCACAGGAGGTGAAACACTTGAATGACAGCTTGAAATATCTAAATGATAAATTTATCGAAGCAAATTCAAACAAGATAGATCTTCCAGTAAAATTTGATGAATTATGAGTAACAACAAAAGCTCAAAAAATCATTTTGCTAACATTTTCTCAAGGGTATTTAGGGTTGGGCAATAAAGGCAGACCTAGTCCTGTATTTTGAAACTGCACTCCAGTACTCATTCATAAGTATAGGTCTAGCTCTTCAACGACAACTCGCTTTACCAAGCTAAAACCGCCCTGGGTTATTCCTCAAGTTTTAATCTTGTTCACTTGCATCTTGCAAATACTGTTTGTGGGGTATTTCCATGCAATTCTCAGATGTATGGACTAGTAGTAGCACAGCTTTTTCAGATTTCCCACCACAGCTCTATGTCTTCCCTGAGCCTCCACTACACAAAGGTTATGTAGTTCAGTTGCCTATAAAGGCACAGTTAACAGCAGCACTGTCTAAGATGGAATTTCTATCTCTCCCTCTCACTGTAATCTTTGCATTCCTCTTCATGTACTGATTGACCTATTGAAAACCTTGTAACAACATTTTCCCTGTTGCTGGGCAATTTGAATGCTGCCACCTAGCAACTCTTGCAACTGTCTGTTCCATAAATATTTCCATAGGTTGCTGGCTTGCTTAGTACAAATGAAAATAGTGATTTCATCATACATTTTATTGACAACTATACTGTTGCCATGGGATCCCTATAAAGAATGACAGTTGTAAGTTTCCATCCCACTGAAACCAATTCTCTCCTGGACCAGCTAATACAAAAGGATGGCAAAGGAGATAATAGAGCTCAGACCCACTGCTGAGTTCTTACAAAGACATTCTTTTTTCTCTCAAACTCACTCTTTGTATCACCTATTCCTTCAGTATTACACATCTGATCACTTGCTTTCAACTGGCATCATAAGGTAATATTTGTGTTGGGTTTGTCAACTTTATAAAGCTCTGGTTAGGCCCCATTTGGAGTACTGTGTCCAGTTTTGGTCCCCACACCTCAGGAAGGACATACTGGCACTGGAGCATGTCCAGCGGAGATTCACTCGGATGATCCCTGGAGTGGTAGGTCTAACATATGAGGAACGGCTGAGGATCCTGGGTTGTATTCATTGGACTTTAGAAGATTAAGGGGAGATCTAATAGAAACTTACAAGATAATGCATGGCTTGGAGAGGATAGACGCTAGGAAATTGTTTCCGTTAGGCGAGGAGACTAGGACCCATGGACACAGTCTTAGAATTAGAGGGGATAAATTCAGAACAGAAATGCGGAGACATTTCTTCAGCCAGAGAGTAGTGGGCCTGTGGAATTCATTGCCACAGAGTGCAGTGGAGGCTGGGACGCTAAATATCTTCAAGGCAGAAATTGATAAATTCTTGATGTCACAAGGAATTAAGGGCTATGGAGAGAATGCGGGTAAGTGGAGTTGAAATGCCCATCAGCCATGATTGAATGGTGGAGTGGACTCGATGGGCCGAATGGCCTTACTTCCGCTCCTATGTCTTATGGTCAAGGTCGAAAGTGAAATAGATGACAGTGTAATAGCCAGTGTAATTAAATAATCTATTCTTTTGTGAGTTTCTTTAGTTATTAATTGAAGTTTCTGCACAATGATTTTCTTGCTCATCATTATCTTCATATGTCTGCGGCCCTCACTGTAATAGTATGTTTGTAAGAGAGGAGGATGGAACTAAGAAGAGGAGAAAAAAGGGAAAGCGGCTTGTGACTGTGATTCTTTTCAGGTTGAAGGTGGAATAGCTGGTCTGCCACTACATCTCAAGTTGACCATTTCCTATAGCAAGAGAACAATGCCAGCCATGGCCATCTCCTCACAGAGCACAAGATTAGAAAGATTGTGCACCATTATCCTGCATCCATGTTGATTTAATTTGGTGTGTACAAGGTGGCAAGGAACACTGAATCAGAAATTCAATAAGATCCGTTTAGTGTGAAGGGTTTCCAAAAATTTGCTCTGACCAAGCTGGGTACCTATACTTAACCAAGTACTTTTACTCCTTTATTTTTCCCACTTAATGCTAGGAAGGAATGTATTGTTTAACATTTAACTTTATTTATTTATTTTTCTACATATACAAAGAACAGTGGTAATGCTTTGCTTTTTATGTTGTTTCTCTGTATTCCTACTTGTATGTAAGTTTTGTACCTAGGTACCTTCGTACCTAACATGGTGCCGTGTGTGGCAACATTGTACTCTTTCACTGTACTCCTGTACTCCTACTGAGGAAAGTGGCAATAAAGCTTCAATCTTAATCTAAAGGGAGGGTTTGGCTGCATTTTTTATTTTAGAGGATGAGGCTGTAAAGAAGACATTTGAAGGAATTTGAAAAAGTAAACAAATCACCAGCAAATTTTCAACAGACTTTTGTTTTTTTAATATTTGTACATTTTATATTGTGTGGCAGATCAATAACATATGCTCCAAAATATTACCTACGACATAATACATATTAACAGTCTGGACTTGGGTGTTAGGTAAATAATTTTAAACATTGCAAATGAAACAGGGCAGTAAACATTGATAGTAACAGTTTTCAGGAGGATACAGATTGATGAAGACTTTATGTTAATAAAATTGACACAGAAGTATGAAGCAATGAATTATGGACCAATAAGTCGAGACAATACAAAATAAATGGTGCACTTTTAAATGAGGTGCCGGAAGAGTTGAATTTTGAGAACATTTTGTAAGAGTCAGGGCAAGGCAATTGAAAACCCATCCAGGCTTCGAGACAGATTGAGACACAGGCCAGCCAGAGGTAAACAGTTTGGCAAGAAAGAAAAGGGTGAGAGAGATTGTGGGATGAGAAAGACTCTGGCTGATGGAGAGATTCAGGTGTCAGGGGTAAGTAATACTGTTCCTTCTAAGAGATGACCAGTGCTGTGGAAAAACATTTTTCAGGTTCAGCAAATCACAAAATCTCTACAGTGAGGAAGCAGGCCATTCAGCCCATCAAATTCACACTGACCTTCCCCATCAAGTTCACACTAACCCTCTGAAGAGCATCCCACCAAGACCCACTCCATCCCTGTAACCCTGCATTTCCCACAGCTAATACAACCATACTGCACATCCCTGGGCACCTTGGGCAATTTAGCATAGCCAATCCACCTAACTTTGGACTGTGGGAGGAAACCGGAGTACCCAGAGGAAACCCATGCAGTCAAAGGGAGAATATGCACACACCAGACACACAGTCACCCGAGGTTAGAATCAAACTCAAGTCCCTGGTGCTGTGAGGCAGCAGTGCTAACCACTGTGCCAACCCAGCCAACAGCTGTGAAACCTGAATAAAAACCAAAAGAACTGTGGATGCTGTAAGTCAGAACCAAAAATAGAAATTGCTGGAAAAGCTCAGCAGGTCTGGCAGCAACTGTGGAGAGAAATCAACATTTCGGGTCAAGTGCCCCTCAGAATCAGTAGAATCTGCCTTGCAGCTTAAATCTGAATTGTTTTTACAGACTAGTCCCAGATGACCCTCAACCTTCCCTGGCTAAATTGGCATAAGAGTGCTCACAGTGAGTTGGGGTTTGGTTTCCATTTCTAAGAAAAATTCTTCTCATCTCCCCTTACTCATTGTTCTGGGGCATTAAAGACTCCCCATATAGAATACAAAAGAACAAGTCAAATTAAACATTTATAAATCACTGGTTAGACCCTAGCTGGAGTATAATGAAAAATTCTGGGCATCACTGTCTAGAAAGAGTGGAAAAGACATTTACCAGAAAAGTGGCAAGGATATTACTGAAAATAATTATGTTGCCGAAGCTGTTCATCTTGTAACAATCAGGACAAATACAAGACTGCCAAATTTCGAACAATCACAGCTATACATACTATAAGATAAAAGGATGTTGATTGCAAATTGACTTTGATTGGCTGACAAATTGCAATGAGAAAATCAATAGGGAGCTAACTGTATCCAAGCTCCCAGGTAAATCAACAAAGGGAAAAGGTGGGCATATTCTTTTTTTCCTTTGTGAATTAATTGATGTTGCTTCTAGCAAGCATAAAATGAGACATACTGTGAGCTAAACTGATTATCTTCAATTGTTTTGGTGTATTAATCATGAGATATAGGAGAGGCAGTAGGCCATTCAGCCCAACAAGTCTGTTTTGTCATTCAATGAAATCATGCTGCTCTAATAATCCTCAACTCCACTCTGTAGCCTTTTACACATAACCCTCATTTCCCTTACTGATTAAAAATATGTTCACCTCAGCATTGACCTAGCCTCTGAGAGAAAAAAAATCCTCCTCATCGCCATCTTGGACAGGCCCCCTTGAGATTATTGCCTTTGGTCTTAGACTTTCCCATAATCTTGTATGTTTCAATAAGTTCACTCTCAATCTTCTAAATTCCAATGAGGCCCAACACACCCAACCTTTCCTCATAAGAAAATCCCTCCGGTGAATATTCCAAATAAGGGGTCCAGAACACATCATGATAATCTAGGTGTTGTCTTGCAAGTGCTTTGTGTAATACTTTTTTTTAAAATCCTGCATTCCTTTTGAAATAAATATGTAGCTATGTTCATGGTTGTTCAGCAAGTGCTGCCTAATCATGGGATCACAACCAACAGTAGATACGTTGGCTCATGTGGCTCTAACCTGGTAATAGCTTGAGTCAATTTCATCATCTTTGGCCATCCCTCACAGATGACTTCTCTTCCACTCTCAAGGTGAGTCCGTAAGTGACTGTACAGACAATGCCACTTCTGCAGGCTCAGTTACACTTGGAGGCAGAAGGTGGTCTTGGGAAGGGGTGGGTGGGGCGTTGGTGTTGCAGTGCGCCTGCTTGCACTGTTTTCATCTGGCTTCCACTTTTTCTCTCCAGCTCAACGTCTTCTTGGTTGCTGCTACTTCACTTTGGACAGTTATGGGCCAGTGATTCCTATGGCCTTTGGGGGAATGCTGTACTTCACCAGTGAGGCCTTGAGGGTATCACTGAAGTGCTTCCTCTGTCCACCTGGGGTTCGCCTGCCCGTTTGAAGCTAGGAGTAGAAAGCCTGCTTGGGGAGTCTCAGGTCGGTCATGCAGATTATGTGCCCAGCCCATTGTAGCCAATCAAGGGTGGTCAGTGCCCAGTGGTCAGGTGAGTTGGTTTACCAAACAACCAGCAGGCTTTTGTCCTGCAGAATTGATTGTTGTAATAATTTGAAATTTGGAATTCCTATGTTAGTCCTGTTGAGCACAAGACTAAAAGCTTCAGCAACATTTCTCTCTTTTCAGCCATATTCAAGTTCTGTTTGTTCCAAAGTTAAGGGAATTCACTTAAGTGAAGATTGAAATTGAAAACAATGAAATTATTTTTAGAACAGAAAAGGTCAAGAGGACATTTAAGTAGAAATTTTGAAATTTGAAATAATTAGGCATTTTGATATGGTAAATAAAGAGTAGCCATTTCAACTGGTAGGAAGGTTGGTAATTAGAAAATACAAATTTAAGGTAATTGGCGGATAAGGAAAATTGTTTTAACACAGTAAGTTGTTACGATTTAGAATGCAGTATCTGAAAGTAGTTGGCTTTGGTAAAAATTTAGTTCTATGCAGCAAGATTTAATTGCAATATTGATATATGTGAAATGTTCTCTATTGTAGTTTTATTTATTTAGGGGATATGGTCTTTACTAGCTGCGCCAGCATTTAATCTCCATCCCTAGTTGCCTTTGAGAAGATGGTGCTGAGCTGCCTTCTTGAACTATGGCATTCCAAGTGCTATAGATAGACCAATAATGCTGTTAGAGAGGGAGTTCCAGGATTTAAAACCTAGCAACACTGAAGGAATGATCATACATTTCCAAGTCAGGGTGGTGAGTGGCTTGGAAGTGAACTTGCATGTGGTGGTGTACCCATTTGTCTGCTGCCCTTGTCCTCCTAGGTGCTGGTTGAGGGCTTGAAAGATGGTTTTTAAGGAGCCTTGGAGAATTTTTGTAGTGTATCTTATGGATTGTGCACACTGCTGCTACTGGGCTTCAGTGATGGAGGGAGTGACATTTTCAGGATGTGGTGCCAATCCAGTTGGCTGCTTTGTCTCAAATGGGTCCAATTTCTTGAATCTTGTTGAATTTGCACTCATCCACGCAAGTGGAGAGCATTCCTTCACATTCCTTGTGCTTTGCAGATGGTAGATAGGTTTTGGGATATGAGGAGATGTGTTATTCACTACAGGACTAATATCCTTTGACCTGTTCTTGTAATCACAGTATTTATATGAGTAGTCCAGTTCAGTTCCTGATCAATGGTAACTCCCAGGATAAAACAATAATGGGCTATTCAACAATGCTGTGCCATTGAATGCCATGGGTGGATGGTAAGGTTGTCTCTTCTTACAGATGGATATTGCCTGGCATTTTTCTGATGTGAATGGACTTTTACAGCCTAAGCCTATTATCGAAGTGTTACTTCATTAGGACATGAACAGCTTCAGCCTTTAAGGAGTCACGAATGGTGCTGACACTGTGTAGTCATCAGTAAAGTTCCCTTTCTAACATTATGATGGAGGGAAGGTGATTGCTGAAGCAGCTGAAGGTGTTTATGCCTAGGGCACAACCTTGAGCCTGCAGCAAAGTCTTGGAGCTGCAATGACTGACTCGAACAACCACGACCATCTCCCTTTGTGCTTGCTAAAATTCTATCCAGCAGAGAGTTTTCCTATAATTCCCATTCAAATTAAGACTGTATTAAAGTTAGGAGCTAAACGGCCCTGGCTGTGAGCAGTTGTTGCTAAGAAAGTGCAGCTTAATAATATTGTGGATGACCGCTTTCATTCCATTGCTGATGTTTGAGAGTAAACAGGAGAGGTGGTAATTGACTGGTTTGGATTTGTTCTGCTTTTTATTTGTGTACAGGATTAACCTGTTCAGTTTTACACATTGTCGAGTAACTGCCAGTGAGAGGATACGGGTTGAAATGTGCTGGTGAAGGAGTTAATCCTGATTTGCTTTCTATTTCCTCGGTGCTGTGATTCAGTGCTCCCTCTTTGTAACCAAGCTGAGTGTGAAAAGTGAGTGCATCTCCCTTCAGTGGCCAATATTCAGTCCCACCTCTTCCTCCATTAATATCCTAGAATGCAAATATGACCACTGGACAGAAGAACAGCAAACAGTGTTCAGTGAAGAAGAAGAATGTTGGAAATTGAAGTGAAATACAACATTGATTCTGAAGGGCTTGTTCATGCAGATTCAATACAACTTGCAGAATGTTGACTGACTGAATTGTAATCCACTGAAGGACACCTCCCGAATGTAAGTTAAATAACACAGAGTGCTGTACAGTTGTGATTATTAATTTAAAATTTATAAATATATATTTCCATTTACCAAAGGTTCCACTTTGGATTTTTAATTTGCAATGTAAGACAGGTAAAAATCATATCTGTTTCAATTCTTTTGTGCAATTTTATATACATGATAATATTACACATGTTACAATGCGTTGTTTCATGCCCATATGTGATAGCGTTTTTGTTTAGAACACATCAATTTTTATGTGTTTTTACCTGTATGTATATGCCTGCATGGGGCTAGAAAAGAAAACCAAATGGTTCTGTTTCTGGATATAAAGAGGGAGATGGAAACAGATTAATATAAACAGTCAACAGAAAGCTGATTTAAAATGCATATGTAAAACCAATATAGGTACCTAGGTATACAAACGTACAGGAAGGTGAAACCAGTTGTGAGCCAAACCAATGTAATCCAATAACTAGATGAACATAGGAGCTAAATGTAAATCACGTTATTAGATGGAGATAGGATTGTGATGAGATTGAAGATAAAAAAAAACATTCGAGGGATTGAAAAGTAAACCTACTGTTGTTTAGTTGAGCACATCAGTGTTTCCTACTGTAACTTCACATTAAAGATTGAGTGTGGTTACCTTATTATTGTTGTTGCATCTGTAATAGAAACATTAAGTCAATTGTTGGAGTCCAGGCTTAAAGGAGAGGGACTCCGGTTTCAGTACTGTGTGAGCATTTGGTGTGAAATTCCAGACAAAGGTGATACAACAAGCCCATATTCCACTCTAGCCCCTCGCCCAATCTAACCTCTAGTCCATTCTAATCCCAGCCCACACTAGCCCCTAGCACACTTTAACCCCTTGCTGACTGTAGTCCCTCGCCGACTCTAGTCCATTGTCAACTCTAGTCCCTCGACCATTCTAGTCCTTCACCCACTTTGCCCCCTAGCCCATTCTAACCCCTAGCCCATTCTAATCAGCTATTCATACATGACCTCGCTTAGACATTCACCATTAACCAAATGATCAGCTCAAGAGCTGAGTGCAGGTCTGGGGGTATAATACATTTTTGACTGACTGTCCTCTGATATTGTAGTGTTACACTAGATTTGCTATACAACTGTTCGTAGTTAATAATGAAATATTGAGCAGTAGGTTTTAGAAATTCATCTCAGTTGATTGGTTATTTGTAATTTCTACTGCTTTCATTATGTGGTTCGACAGTATTTACGTGGCGAGGGATAAGTGCAGAAAGGAGAGGAAAATTGATGTCTACCAAATTCACTAAATGAGAAAAGGTGTTCTTAGTAAATCACAGGGTTTCTCTATCAGACTAATCAACAAAATGTGTTTCAATTAATTTATTAATTAGAACCACTGCTTTTGTGTTAGATGCTTAATGCTGAACATTGTAAAATAGTTCTAGACAAACAGAGCTATAAACTATCTTTAAATAAATTATGGTATTGAAATCATTTTAAGTTTAAAATCCTGTGTAAGTAATAAATGAAAGGCTGCTATTGGAGTGTGTAGGTGCGATTAACAGTATTACCCATCTGTTTCTCTCCTCTCCCTGAGGATGATCCATTCTTCTCAGGTTATCATTTCACTGATGTTGCCTGGTATCCAGCACTTGCCCACAGTGGCCATGTTGGGTGAGTGAGTCTGGGCATTGAGTTCTTGAAGGCTATTTGAGTGGGGAAGGCATCCCAATTCAGCTGGGCTTAATCCTCATCCAAAATCCATCCTCTTTATTAGGAGTACATTGCTAATGGCCTAGAGTAGGAATCTCAGTTGCTTTCTCTTCTGCTTAGATTATCGATGCTAGGACCGATTATAGAGCCATCCCAGCTTAAGGCCAGGTTATTGAACATGAACCGAGGCGCTCTTGTGGTGTAGTGGTAGTATCCCTCCCTCTAGCCCAGACTCTGTTCAAGTCCTAACTGCTCCACACATCATAATATGTCTGATTTTTAAAAATTAAATGTGAATTACAGATGAATCCAGGTCTCCTGTTCTGTACTGCTGAGCACCATCCATAATACTAGATCCTTTAACTCACTCGCTGAGGCATTTGTTAAGAAGAATGGAAGAATGTCGCTGTAAGATTCAGCTAATTGCCATTGTTTGTTTTAATTCTATTGTTACATGTATTTGCAGAATTTCATCAACATTTGCTTGGTAAAGCCATCCACCTGATACCAATATGGCGGATGACTGGAAGGTTTCTGAAAATCCAAATCACCTGCCTGCAAGCATCTTTGTTCCAATCATCTTTTCACTGATATTCCTACTCGGAACTATAGGGAACAGCCTTGTGCTGGCAGTGCTGCTGAGGAATGGCCAGATGAGTTACAACACAACCAATCTCTTTATCTTAAACCTAAGCATAGCCGATCTGTTCTTTATTATCTTCTGTGTTCCTTTTCAAGCCACCATCTATACACTGGACGGGTGGGTCTTTGGCTCAATCCTTTGCAAAGTGGTCCACTTTTTCATCTACCTCACCATGTATGCAAGTAGCTTCACGTTGGCTGCTGTGTCAGTCGACAGGTGAGTCTGCTTCCTGTGCTGTTTGTAACATGTATAGAATCATAGAGTCATACAACACCCTTTGGTCCAACCAGTCCATGCTGAACATAATCCCAAACTTAGTTGGTCCCACCTGCCTGCTCCTGGCCCATGTCCCTCCAAAGCTCTCCTATTTGTGTATTTATCCAAATGTTTTTTAAACGTTGTAATTGTACCCACTTCCTCAGCAAGTTCATTCCACACACAAACCACCCTCGGAGTAAAAACATCTGTTCCTCATGTCTTATTTAAAGTCTCTCTCCTCTCACTTTAAAAAATGTGTCCCCTAGTCTTGAAATCCCCCATCCTAGGAAAAAGACAACTGCCATTAACTCTATCTGTACCCCTCATTATTTTATAAACTTCTATAAGGTCTCCTCTCAATCTTTTACACCCCAGTGGAAAAACTCCCAGTCTATCTAGTCTTTCTTTATAACTCAAACCTTCTATTCCCAGCAACATCCTGTTAAATCTCTTCTGAACCCTCTCCAGCTTAATAATGTCCTTCCTATATTATAACTTCTGCATTCACAAAAGAGCTGTACATGAGTTCTCACTTGGTGGTTGTTTCCCAATATCTGCTGTTGCCTGGGCAGAGAAGTTCTTTCAATTTGCTTAGATGTCCAAAATTAGAATGACAGGATAGCTAGAGTGGCTACTACATGGGTCATTAAAGTGAATAGCACCAATGTTTTTAATGAGAGACTGGGTAATCACAAGGAGAAAATTAATGGAAAGACAGATGGGAGTCAGGGGATAAGGCGATAGGAAAGAAATGGAGTTGGGTTGGAAGATCTTCCATGGTTGTATTGAATGGTGTTGTGTCAAATTGAAGTGTCAATGGCCTAATCCTGCTCCTATTTCTTATGCTCTTATTATACTGGTGAGGGAGAAGGAAAAAAAGGTGGTAGGAGACTGGAGTGTAAAGGTTGGTGTGGTTCAGTTGGGCCAAATGGCCTGTGGTTTTCTGTAATTCTACAGCAAAGGAGGTAAGTGAACACAAAATGCTAAGAGCAGGAAGAGGTTAAGGCAACAACTCAATCACAGCTACTTGAAGAGTAGGTGGTCCGAATGCAGTGTAAACTCTTCTGTCTTCCCCATGTGAGGCACAAAGCAGGAAACTCTGAAGGAGGAAGGCTAAAAAAGAAGAAAAATAATATTGTGGTTTATACCCTGGATCTTGTTCGAAGTCCAGTTTCAGTGCCATAAAACTGTACTGCCCAATAGGAGGCTGTTCAGTCCATCATTTCTGTTTGAAAGAACAATCTAATTAGCCTTCTTTCTCTCATTTGTTCCCCAACGATCAGCAATTTTCTTCCCTTCAATTTAAAGTTACTGAATCTGCACACACCACTTTAATGACCCATGTAGTAGCCACTCTAGCTATCCTGTCATTCTAATTTTGGACATCTAAGCAAAGAGAATAATATTGACTGTGTGAAAGGAAATGCTCCAACTCGCCTTCTATTTCCTTTGCCGATGACCTGAAATGTTGAGGGGGTGGAGGACTTTGACTTTAAAAATCACCTTGGAACACAGTGCGATTGAGAACAGCAGCTCATCTATTCTCTTCCAACTTGACATAATCTGTGCACAATTGTCACGAAACTGACCTGCAGTGGGAATTATCAGGACTGCCACAAGATGCAAAGTGGCAGCATTTGCAATTCTACAGATTGTCATCGCCACCTTTGTTTGATAATTTCAGAAACAGAGAATGCTTATCACTGACCAATGGATAGTATTAAAATAAAATAATTTCAGCCACCATCTTTGAAATGATGATCACAAGTGGAATAAATTTTACCAACATTACTTGCTCTGGCATATAATTGATTCTCAAATCAGTGGCTTAGAATAGCAATACATTTCACCAAATCGCCATTAAATATTCAATTTTCGAGTTTGATTTAACAGTAAATTGCAATGCTCCTTCACTAGAAATATGTGGCACTTTCAGAGGAGCAGGAGTAGGCTGTTCAGCTTCTCAAGGCTATTCTGCCATTCACCCAGGTCAAGACACCGTTTCCCTGCACTATCGCCATATCCAATGCTGTTTAGCCTGTTCAATAACTGAGCTCCCACAATGCCCCGGGATGTGGAATTCCAAAGATTTACCACCTCTGAGTGAAAAAAATTGCTCCTCATTTTAATCATAAATGACCTCCTTTTTTAATACCATGTCCCTGGTTCTAAACTCACCCACCATTTAATTCCATCTGTTCCACATTGTAAAAATTTTGTAAGTTTCAATGAGATCGTTTCTCATCCTTTGAAATTCTTTAGAGCACAGACCCAGATTCCTCAATCTCTTCTCATAAGACAGAGGGGCATAATTTTAAAGTGGAAAGCAGGAATTTTGGAAAGGATTTGAAGAAAACCATTTTCACCCATCGGGTAGGGGTGGGTCCTGAAATGCACTGCCTGGGAAGGTAGTTGAGGTGGAAAATCTCACAAATTTTCAAAAGCCCTTGGATGATCACTTGAGTCAGCAAATTCTTCAATGTTCTGGGCCTAATGCTGGAAACTGAGACTAGTGTAGGTAGAAGCATATCTTTGGTGGTCCTGACTCAATAGGCCAAAGGGCCTTTTCTGTACCTTATGATTCCATGATTCTATGATAATACCACCATCCCAGGGAGTATCAGAGGGTGGCTCTTATACTGCCAGAAGAGGTTGTAGGTGGAGGTACAGTTACAACATTTAAAAGACATTTGGACAGGTACATGAATAGGAAAGGTTTAGAGTGATATGGGAGTTAAGTGGGACTAATTTAGTTTGGGAAATCTCGTTGGCATGGATGAGTTGGACTGAAGAGCCTGTTTCTGTGACTCGGTGAGTGTGTTGCACTCTACAATGGCAAGTATTCCTTCCGTAGAAAAGGAGAGTAAAACTGTACACAATATTCTCAATGACTTCTTACCAAAGCTCTATACGATTGCAGCAGGACACCTTTACTGCTTTCATCCAATGTTCTTGTGATGAAGGTCAGCATACTATTGCCTTCCTATTAGATTGCTGTGCCTTCCTGCTAACTTTTGGCCACCCATAAGCAAGGACATCCAGATCACTTTTGACCTCATCACTTTCCAACTTCTTAGCCTTGGGCCTTCTGAGTGATGTGCACAGTACATGGGATATCTGTCTCAGAAACATTTGACTTAACCCTGTCTTTGCTGGTGTTTATTAGATTAGATTAGATTAGATTACTTACAGTGTGGAAACAGGCCCTTCGGCCCAACAAGTCCACATCGCCCCGCCGAAGCGCAACCCACCCATACATTTACCCCTTACCTAACGCTACGGGCAATTTAGCATGGCCAATTCACCTGACCTGCACATCTTTGGATTGTGGGAGGAAACCGGAGCACCCGGAGGAAACCCACGCAGACACGGGGAGAACGTGCAAACTCCACACAGTCAGTCGCCTGAGGCGGGAACTGAACCTGGGTCTCTGGCGCTGTGAGGCAGCAGTGCTAACCACTGTGCCACCGTGCCGCCCCAATGTTCTGTTCCCTCCTCTACATCTACCATCATGACCCTTCTCCCTCAAATGTTTGACTGTTTCCCTTTAACTGCCTTCATATTATTTATTATAAACATTCCTTGGGGTAGCGGGTTCCATATTCTCATCATTTGGGGTAAAGACGTTATTTTCTATTGGATTTTTAAAATTTTAAAGAGTTCTGTTAGGTCACCTCTCAGCTATTCTTTTTCTCTACATGAGAAAAGATTTCCAGCCTGTCGATCTTTTCCTAATCTGTTTACCCACACATTTCTGGTCATCATCATCAGCTGGCCCCTGTTGATTTGAGGATGTTGACTCAGGATTGAGAGTTTTCTCCATGGTTCCATGCGACTAAATAGGCCCAAAGAGCTTATGCCCGAAATATTGATTCTCCTGCTTCTCGGATGCTGCCTGACTAGCTGTGCTTTTCCAACACCACACTCTTCGACTCAGAATAGGGGAATACTCAACCTGTAGGTCTTCGGTAGTGCGATGTGCTGTATTTGCTATATTTTCTTCATGTCTCTGTCATTGCTCTGCCTCATCGGGACTTGAAGCTTGGAGCAGCTTCATTGACAAATTGTTGCCATTTTGGACAATCGATAGTGAGCTCCTCGCAATCATTAACATCAATGTAGTGACCTTTCTAATATTATAAAGGGATATTTGCATTTTAATCTCATTAACTAATAGAGGGGTATCCTATATTGTTTTTGCATATCAATCAGCATCAATTCAACTTTTAAACAGTTTTTGAAGATTGATTTGGCTTAGTTTCATTTCAGTTTTGTCCATCTAAGGCAAATAGAATTGTTAATCAAAGTGTGGTGCTAGAAAAGCACAGCAGGTCAGGCAGCATCCAAGCAGCAGGGAAATTGACATCTCGGGCATAAGCCCTTCAAATAGAATTGTTAGCACTGCTGCCTCACAACACCAGGGATCCGGTTTGTTTCCATCCTTGGGCAACTGCCTGTGTGGATTTTGCACATTCTCCCCATGTCTGCATGGGTTTCCTCTGGGTGCTCTGGCTTCCTCCCACAGTCCAAACATGTGTAGTTTAGGTGGATTGGCCATGGGAAATTACCCATAATGTCCAGGGAAATCAGGCTAGGTGGGTTAGCCATGGGAAATGCAGGCTTACAGAGATAGGATGGGGGTGTGGGTTTGGGTGGGATGCTCTTTAGATGTTTGGAGTAGACTTGATGGACTGAATGGCCTGCTTCCAGACTGTAGGGATTCTATGATCTTCTATTCTGTGCTGGGTCCCTGGTGCCATAGACCTCAGTGACAATATTGTGTTCACTTCTGGGCACCAGACTTTAGCAAGGAAATCAAGACCTTAGCGATCAAGCAAGATATATTAAAGTGATACCAAGGATGAGGAATTTTAGTTATATGAAGTAATTAAAGTAACTGAGATTGTGTTCCAAAAAGCAGCATTGGTTAAGAAAAGAGTTAGCAGTGGTGCTCAAATGATGAAGGATCTCGACAGAGTGAATAAGGAGAAGCTGTTGCCGCTGGCAGGAGAGTCAATAACCGATGGTGACAAGCTGAAGTAATTGGTTAGAGAACCAAGGAATAAATGTGAATAGATTTTGTAGTATAATGAGAGGGCGATGTATATAATTATGGTGCAAGAGCAGGCAGGACAACTGAGGAAAGGACAAAATCATCTTTACTGGTGAGAGGTGTATTACAGAGTACAATGGTGTAAATAAAAGAGTTGGCATGCATCTATTGGTCAGACAACAGTCACTCTTGGATAAGGAGAAATGATTAAAGGCCACATACAAACAAGATCTCTCCAACATGCAAAATGGAACCCTAAGCTCTAAATCTTGTGTCTGCACAAGATAATTTTAAGTTGTAATTTGTTTGACTTGGAATGTGCTGTCTGAAAGCCTGCTGGAAGCAGACAATCAGCATTAGTTAGAAATTATTTATTACAATATGCTACACAGCAGTACCTGATTACAATACTGATCTTTGGGAAATAATCTCCACCAATACTTATGGCTTTTTAAATAGAGAATTCAGGCGAATCTAATCTGTTAATATTTCTTAGCTATAATGTCATGAATGGCACTATCCACAAACACGCAATAATTGTTTTTCACCATTGACACATTAATAAATTGACGAAAGAACCAATGATGAAATGAGAGCTGCTTTTTTCTTAACTCAAGTGTGATTTTGACCTAGAATGCACTGACTGAAAGCTGCCAGAGGCCGATTAAGTTTCTATGAAAAGGAATTAGTTAAATACTTGAAGGGACAACTATTTAAAAGGCTATTAGAAAAGAGATTAATCATATAGCTGTTTTGAAAAGCACACTGCAGCACGCTGAATCTAATGACATCCTGTGCTGCACAAAAACAGAAGTTACTGGAGAAACTCAGCAAGTCTGCCAGCATTTGTGGAGAGAAAGCAGAGCTAATGTTTTGGGACCAGTGACCCTTCTTCAGATTATACAATTAATGGTAGAACAGAGGGACCGAGGGGTTCAGGTACATAATTGTTTGAAGTTTGTATCAAAGGTAGATAGGGTAGTTAAAAAGGCGTTTGGCATGCTTACTTTCATTGCTCAGTCCTTTGAATAAAAGAGTTGGGATGTCATGTTGTGGTTGTACAAGACATTAGTGAGGTCTCTTCTGGAATACTGTGTCCAGTTCTGGTCGCTGTTTTGGAAGGATATTGTTAAGCTGGAGAGGGTTCAGAAAAGATGTACCAGAATGTTGGCAGGTATAGAGGTTTGAGTTATAAAGAAAGGTTGGGATATTTTTCACTGAAGCATAGGAAGTTGAGAGGTGACCGTATAGAAGTTTATAAAATAATGAGGGGTATAGATAGAGTTAATGAGAGTTGTCTTTTCCCATGGATGGAGGATTTCAAGACTATGGGGCTGGTTTTTAAGGTGCGTGGAGAGAGATTTTAAAAAGACCTGAGGGGAAAAGTTTTTACACAGCGGGTGGTTTGCCTGTGGAATGATCGTCCTGAGGAAGTGGTGGATTTGGATACAATTACGACATTTAAAAAACATTTAGATAAGTATGCAAGTAGAAAAGGTTTGGAGGGATATGGGCCAGGAGGAGACAGGTGGGACTAGTTTAGTTTGGGATTATGTTTGCCATGGATGGGCTGGACCGAAGGATCTATTTCCATGCAGTATGACTCTATGACTATAATTTATGTGCTACATTAGGGCTGATTTCTGAGCAAAGGGGATTTTCTTACTTCCCTCAATGCTGTTTGACTCCACAGAGGATATGTCTCTTTCTTTCCTGCACCCAGAAGCCAGCCTGACTGACAGACTGGGCTCATTGTCTTGTTCTGGCAAGAGCTGCTGGCCAGGAGTATGGAAGGAGCCTGCAGCATTGGAGGGTCAGGATTGCATTAGTATTGCAGCATTACAGTGGGTTCCAGGATTGGAAATGTTCTTAAACCTTGTAAAGACATCAACTAATTCAGGGACTAAAATGAAAGGCTGATGTATAGATGCAAATCCCTTGTTTCTTTATGTCTGTAGATATCTTGCTATTCGATACCCTTTGAAATCCCGAGATCTCCGCACAGCAAGGAACGCCACAGCTGCCATTGCTGTAATCTGGGCCTTGTCCATCATTCTAGCTGGACCATATTTGAGTTACTACCAGATTGTCCATTATGAGGGAATACCCATTTGCGTGCCAATATGGGAAGACAGAAAGAGAAAAATAATGGACGTTTCCTCGTTTGTTTTTGGCTTTTTAATCCCAGTTGCAATCCTGAGTCTTGCCTACGCCAGAACAATCAAGTATCTGTGGACATCAGTGGATCCCATTGAGACCATCTCAGAGTCCAAGAAAGCAAAGCGGAAGGTGACAAAAATGATCATCATTGTCGCTGTTCTGTTTTGCCTCTGTTGGTTGCCCCATCATGTTGTGATCATGTGCTTCTGGTTTGGTTACTTCCCCTTCAATAAAGCCACCTACGCTTTCCGCCTCATTTCACACTGCCTGTCCTATGCCAATTCCTGCCTCAACCCCATTGTGTACGCTTTGATATCAAAGCATTTTCGCAAGAGGTTCAGGCAGGTCTTCACTTGTCTCCTGAAGAAGCAAACCACCAATAAAGTCCATGTTGTCCACGTGGCCAACACTGTGACCGGCTTTCAGCCGCCGCCAACGGAAACCTCCCAGATAAATGAAGAAAACTGTAAAGTCGGACGCTCAGCTATGGCAGAAAGCAAGATGGGACGGAACAAGCCAAGGGCTGCACTGAGACAGCAGGCTCTGCATTATCCCTAAGGAACTCCTCAATTCTGATTTCAAAGCAGATCTCTAGAATATTGAAACTTTCACCTGGGTGTAGAGCCTGGTGCATTGAGAGAGTTGGTCGTTGATAATTAATTTTCAAGGAACCAACTACTTTGATTAAAGCAAGTTGCCATGATGATTGGAAAAAGTATACTGTATATGCCTTTTCAGAAACTGTTACAACCTTGAGTTATCTAAGGAACAGTCTATTAAATTTTCACTCTTAAATAACTGGACATGCGATGGCATTTTATGTACATTGTGCTAATTATGTAAGCACCAAGGTAACGTTACTCTTATGAGCTTCATTGTGACAGCTAGTCACTTTAGTATTTCTACTACTGTCAACTGTCAGAAATACTAGGAATTTCCTAATCCTTCAAACTGCTTCATAAAGCCAAATTCTGTACTTTGTTGTGAGTGTGTTTCCTGTCGAGCAATTCATTGTATTTTTGTGAAATGCCATTTTAAAAATTAATAATATTGGATTGATTGGATTCAATCTACTGTATTAATGTTTCAACTTTTACTTACCAAATTACTACTCAGTTCTTCTATGGGAAGAACATACAAGCAAACGTTCATTCCTATTTTCCTGTTCTTTAAGAATTTTAACCTGAGTTCATGCCCAGTATGAATTGTTACATAATGTTGCTACCTCCCTACCAAAGTCATGCCTTGGGAAGATTCCTAAACTGTTTTTATACCATTTTCAAGATGGTTTTACAGTACAAAATCTGTAAATAAAGCATTAGACTCATTAAAAATGTAAAACTAAATAAAGCTCTGACTTGAATTGCTGTGTTTTTTGCTTCTGGGTGTGACTTGTGCACAATTCAAGCTGCAGAAGTCTGGGCGATCTCTTTTACTCAACCAACAAGAGATTAACTGATTGTCAGTGTAATTGTGTTCGTTGTGTGCACATTGGTTTCTGTATTACAACATAATTACACCTCAAAAATAATTAATTGGATGTAACACACTTTTGGGTGTCCTGACGTTATGACAGATAAATGCAAGGATTTGTGTATATAGATTTGAGCATCATTGTAGCAACTTTTTGAACAACCTAATCTGCTTAGTTAAAAATCACACAACCCTAGATTATAGTCCAACGATGTGGTGTTGTATGATTTTTGACTTTGTCCACTCCAGTTCAACACTGGCACCCGCCACATCATAATCTGCTTAGGACATTTATTGTCAGAACTACATCCATTACAAAATCTCTGTCCAAGTGGCTGTGTAATATTTTTTCATGGTAAACCACTCTATGTCATAGGGTCATACAGTATGGAAACAGACCCTTTGGTCCAACTCATCCATGCCAACCAAGATTTCCCAAACTAAACAAGTCCAATTTGCCTGCATTTGGCCCATATCCCTCAAAACCTTTTCTATTCGTCAACCTGTCCAAACGTATTTTAAATTTTGTAATTGTACCAGCCTCCACCACTTCCTGTGGCAGTTCATTCCATATATGTGGGAATAGTTGCCCCCTCAGGTGCCTTTTAAATCATTCCCCTCTCACCTTAAACATGCGTTCTAGTTTTGAACTCCCCTATCCTAGGGGAAAGACCTTTACTATTCACCCTTATCTAGCCTTTCATGATTTACAAACCTCTATAAATTTAAAAACCTCCAATGGTCCAGGGAAGAAGTCCCAGCCTATCCAGTCTCTCCCTACAACTCAAACCCTCCAGTCCTAGTAACATCCTTGTAAATCTTTTCTCGGTCGTATGCATTTTAGTTGTGATTACAGTAAAGATTTAGTCATATTATATGATAAATTTCATCATTATATTCCAGGAACATGTACACGTGTAATATCTTGCATTTTAAAGGATAGGTTTGTTTGAGTGGGAAGAAAGTATTGTATATTGCAAGATGAATATTTTGTCATACTGCCCTGACTCTTTCTGGAGATGTATAAATAAAGCTAGTTCAATAACGGCTGTCTGAAATTCAGCACTTGTAACCTTATGGAATGAAATGAACAATACCTTCCTGTGTCCTCGTCTACCACCATCTAAATTATAAATTTCAATGTAAAAAAAGTGCTGCTTGTAAAGATTGTTGAAACAATGTTTTTTGAGACAGATATCAATGAGATAGAAGTGTCTACTTCTCACTGTAGAACTTTCCCAATTTGTGCAGGAGCTCAGGGAGGTGAAGAACAAGGACATATGTGTGAGTGACTGCGATGTAGTGGGTTCACCTCGTACCAATAGGTATCAGTAATACTAAATAACATCATAAGACAGGAACAGAACGAGGCCATTCAGTCCATTGTGTCTGCTCCACCATTTGATCATGGCTGGTATGTTTCTCAATCTGATTCTCCCGCTTTCTCTCTATAACTCCTTAATCCTCTTACCAAGCAAGAATCTATCTTCTCTGTCTTAAATACACTCAATGACCTGGCCTCCACAGTGTTCTGCAGCAGTGAGTTCTAAAGAATCTGGCTGAGGAAATTAATTCTCATCTCAGTTCTAATGGGTCATCCTTCGCTTTGAGGCTGTGCCCTAGGGTCCCAGCCTCTCCCACTAGTGGAAACATCTTCTCCGTGTCCCATCTATCCAGGCATCTCAGTATTCAGTAAGTTTCAATCTGATGTCCCCTCATCCTTCTCAACTCCATTGAGTGCAGACCCAGAGTCCTCAACCATTTCTTGGATAACAAGTCTTTAATCCCTGGAATAAAGTAAACATCCTCTGCACCCCCTCCAACACCAGCATATCTTTACTTAGAGCCCAAAACTACTCACTATATTCCAAATGTGGTCTGACCAGAACCTTATACAGCATCAACAATACATCCCTGCTCTTGTATTCTAGCCCTCCTCTCCAAATGAAAGTTAACATTGCAATTGCTTTCCTAACTGCCAACTGAATCTGCATGTTATCCTCAAGAGAATTCTGAACTAGGATTGTCAAGTCCCTTTGCACTTCAGATTTCCAAAGTCTTTCCCCATTTAGAAAATAGTCTACGATTCTTCCAATTGAAGTGTATCATCGCCTTGCACTTTCTCACACTGTATTCCATTTGCCACTTCTTTGCCCACTCTCTGAGCCTGTCCCAATGCTCCTGCAGTCTCCCCACTTCCTCAACATGACCTGTCCCATCAGATCACATGGAACTGAAACCTGATGGAGAAGTTTCTAATTGAACCTCTCCTTGGCCATGTCTCTGTAATAGGACCATGAATGAAGATTCATTAATTTGTACTAATATGGTGCTCAGCCCAGTCAGGATATTTATACACGGTGCCAGCAATTTATGAATCCTTTACTAAGGATTGGATCCAATGCTGATGAAGGCAGCAAAGTGAAAAGCCATTGGCCTGGAAGAACACACTTAAGAAAATAGTCAGAGCAATAATCAGAGGAATAGGGCCCACAACAGCTGGTTAGAGGTGTACAGAACAACAGAGAAAGCCCTATCCCTTCCCAAGCCCCCAGACCTCAAAATGTGCCACATATTGGATGGACTGCCATTGCTGCTTCAATTGAAGCTGGACAATCTCCAGACACAAAGAAACTGGGCAAGGAGCAGGTCAGTGCACTGTGCTCAATCTGCAGTAGGGCTGATGTTATCCTCATTCAAGGTAAAACTGCCATAGTCCTAGCAGACCAGAGGGTTGCTGTCTCAGACAGAGATGACTGGGTGGTGGTTTAACCTGAGGGTTAGCACATGACAGGAAAGGGAAGAACTCCTTCATGGAAACCTCAGCTGGTTTGGGAATTGATCCCATTCTGGTGGAACCAGCCAGCATTAGAAACCAGCCATCCAGCCAGCTGAGCTAACCAGCTGAAGGCACTATCCTAAATTCTGTACCTACATCTTCCTTCTCCAAACTGAAGACAGATGAAATACGCATGTAACATCCTACCACTCACAGCTGGTCTCCTTGTTCCTTCATGGGCACTATTCGAAATCCCGGTCTCAGCATGGACTCACACCCCTGGCCTCAGTGTGGTCTCGAACTCCCGGACTCAGAGCAGACCCACACCCCCAGCCATGAGGTGAAGCCCTGATTGGAAGGACTGTTATTCTGAACTCTTATTTCTCTATTTTTCTAATTTATTGCTGGTATTTTAATTTCTTTTTTTTTTACTTTTTTCCCTAAGAATTTGTACTTAAGACTCTGTACCTAGGAACGTTGTACCTAAAATGGCACCGTAAGTGGCAACTTGTAAACGTTTCACTATACTCATGAGAGTACATGTGATAATAAAGCTAATTCTAATACTCTTTTCCTGGTAATCCTCTGAATATTCCAGGACATTCAGGGTTCTCTGAGCTCATTGCTCCTACGTTTCACCAGAAAGGTAGCATGTATTCTGCCTTCTGAGCAGCCACCCATTGTTCTGTTGTAGGTCTAACCAGGAGGAGCTGTTCCCAGTGTCTTCTGGCCAGATCCTGTAGTATTTTACTAAAATCTGCCTTACCCCAATCCAAACCTTTTATTTTTAAAAAGGCTATCTTCTCCCTTTTCTAAAACAAATTTAAAACATATAGTGTTGCACTTGCTATCTCTAAACTGCTTCTCCACTTTTACCTGCAGAATTAGGTCCAGTTTTGCACCTTCCCCAAGGACCTTCTACAATAAGCTTTCCTGAATACATTACAAAAAATCTGCCCACTTTAAATCCTTGATGATATGACAATCCCAGCTAATATTGAGCTAGTTGAAATCCCCTAATACAATTATGTTCCTTTTGTTTTTTTTAAACACACCTCAATGAATTAACAACATATCTGCTCCTCAATTGCCCATTGACTGATTCAATAATACACTCCCAACAGTGTGACTGCCTCTTTTTTATTCCTAAGTCCTACCCACAAAGCCTCATTTGATGACTCCAAGATTTCACACCCCCCCCCGGGCTTATTGCATTAGCTGCCTCCCTAACTAAAGTGACACCACCTCCATTTCTTCTGCACCCTCCCTGTCCTACCTGAAGATTTGGTATCCCGGAATGTTAGTTTGCTAGTCTTGTCCATTCTTCAACTTGAGATAGCAACTCCAGTTCGATGTGTCAATTCATGCCCTTAATTCATCTGTCTTACCTGTAATATTCCTGACGTTAAAGTAAAGGCCATCCAGTCTCACCTTGCTCCCTTGAAGCTCAACATGGCTGAACTCCCTCTCTGCCTTGGTTCCTTTAATAAAGTATGCCATGTCCTTACTGAGCTAATATGGTATCCCCTTCTACAACTGCAAGTTTAAATTCCTCCCAACATTAGCAAACCCTCCTGCGAGAATGTTAGTCCCATTCTGGTTCAAATGCAGACCATCCCTCTTGTACAGGGTCCTACTTCCCAGAAACAGTCCCAAAGATCCAAGAGTCTAAGATCCTACACCCCTCCCGCCCCCGAGATGACTGACATCCAACAACCACAACCATCTTCCCTATGTGCCAGGTGTAACTCTAACCAGCAGGGAGTTATCCCCCCCGATACCCATTGATTCCAGTTTTACTAGGGCTCCTTGAGGTCACACTCAGTAGAATTTTCTCTCGAATGCAGTCTTCTTGACTTCAGCTCCCCCCTCCTTCTTGAATTCAACGTGTTTGTTCATGGCTGCAATGGAGTTAGGAACTGAGGGCCTGTTGGAATCCAAACTGAGTAGCAGTGTACAGGTTAATGCTGTGTAAGTAGCACTCACTGTGGATCACACCTTCAGTCACTTTACTGATGATCAGTATTGTGTACAGTTCTGGGCACTACACTGTTAGCCCAAGCCTGGATATTGTCCCAGTCTTATTGCATTTGAACATGGATTGCTTCAGTCTCTGAGGAGTCGCAAATGGTGCCGAACATTGTGCAATCAAAGCAAAAAAATTGGAGCAAGGCGTTTCTGATGTCGAGTTCCACTGCACTGGATTTCTTGCATAATTATGCTACAAAGCCTATATCACTTAGACCCCTAATAGATTCCACCCAACAGTTTCGCTTCTCTGCCATTTCCTTGTTCTCAACTAGAAAATCTCCAGTCTCCATCTAGAATGAGATGAAATTTGTTAATATGATATGGAGGTCCCAGTGTTAGACTGGGGTGGACAAAGTCAGAAGTCACCCGACACCAGATCGACAAATGATTTTCACTAAGGAAAGGGCAGCACTTTGAAAGCTTGTGATTTCAAATAAATCTGTTGGACTATAACCTAGTGTCATGTAACTTCTGAATTTGAATTGGAATTCTCTCGTTCCACCTGGTTGATCAATATTTGAAGAAGAAGATTGCATACATTTTTTACAAAGCACTGGAGCAATGCAGAAGTCCCTCAGTTTCACAAATGCCACAGAACAAAGAATTGAAATGAAATGGCAAGGTTTGAAGGAAAGAATAAATCAATTACAGCATCATCTCATACTTGAAGATGTGACAGTAGCTCATAGTCTGCCAACTCCGGTACAACACACCTCTGCTCCTGACAAGTACCAGATTAACTCGTGCAACTGGGAACAAAAGAGATTCTGCAGATGTTGGACATTGCTGCAAGCCATTTACCCACAGCAACTGGGAGCGTTTTTTTTCTTCTCAGATAGACATTTTGCTTCATAAATGTTCTTAACTTACAAGACGACTTTTATTTTTCTAGAAATGGGCAAATATACTGCTTTAAAACAAGGAGCTGTGGAAGATGAGGTTGCATTTTCTTAAAATCAAGTTTCAAATGTCTGTGTTAGGCTGTGAATACTTCTGAATTTTCAGAACTCAAAATCCAAATGCTTCATGAAAATTTGAAATCTATCCTCAGAGGTGACAGGTCATTGTTGAGCTCATTATACAATCTGCACCACTTTGGATGGAGATAACACCTTAAAGTCAAACCTATGGATCATTTGCAGCAATAACTGGATGTCATTGCATTGAGTCCATTTGGAGAGATGGTCTGAAGGTCTGAAACAAAAGCTGAATTTGCTGGAGTAACCCAACAGGTCTGGTAGCACAAATACTCAATGGACCCAAAACATTAACTCTGTTTCTCTCCTCACATGCTGCCAGACCTGCAGAGTTTAGCCTGCAATTTCTGTTTTTGTTTGTGTTCTGGAATTTTGGCTTCAAATCACACAATGACAGATGGTGACATTTGAATTTATTTTTTTTTTAAATTGTCTGGAGTTAAAAGCTGGTCTAATGGTGACAAAATAAAAACATCTGATTCATTAATATTCTTTGGGGAAGGAAATCTGCCATTCTTACCAGGCCTGGCCTATATGTGACTCCAGAGCCTCAGCAACGTGGCTGACTTTTAACTGCCCTCTGGGCAATTAGGGATGGGCAATAAATGATGGCCCAGCCAGTGATGCCCCCATCCCATGAATGAATAAAAAATTGAGACCAATCAGGGTGTCTGGACGCGAGAGAGGACAGAGCTGAAGGGCTGCCCCATGAAGGTAATATACAGTAGGATTCATAGACTGAGGGTCAGCTCCCTCGATCTGCCTCCAAAACCTGAGGCTTTTGGAGGGAGAGTCTGTGTCATTTCAAGTGGGATCGCACCTATTGCCTGGGAAGCTCAAAGTGACCGGAGCTTTGAACCTTTATGCCTATGGCTCATTCCGGGCCTTGGCTGTAGATATCTACAGAACGTCACACTTTGCAGCTCATAACCCAGAAGGAAAGACCAGTAAAACTGGTCAATGAGACAAACTGGCCTGACCCATGTTGTATACCTCAAAATGGAGCTCCTGTATGTTCAATTCTAACCCCATTCCTGCTTTCTTTTCACTCAGATACAGACCAGGTAACGGATGCCTCATATCAGGGGGTATTCCAGTACAGCAATGTAATGTTGGATGTGGTTAATTACAGATGAGGCATGGTCTTCTTCAAGCATCTTTGCTTCATGTGTCATTTAGGATTCATCAGATGGCATGGTGGCTCAGCAGTTAGCACTGCTGCCTCACAGTACCAGGGATCTGGGTTTGATTCCAGCCTCAGGCGACAATTTGTGTGGTCTGCGGGGATTTCCTCTGGGTGCTCTGGTTTCGTCCCACAGTCCAAAGATGTGCAGGTTAGGTGGACTGGCCATGCTAAATTATCCATAGTGTCCAGGGATGTGCAGGCTAGGTGGGTTAGTCATGAAAGTCATGAGAGTTACAGGGATTAGGTGATTAAGTTACCTACAGTGTGAAAATAGGCCATTCGGCCCAACAAGTCCACACTGAGCCTCCGAAGAGTAACCCACAAAGACCCATTCCCCTACCCTAAACATTCCCTTGACTAATGCACCCAACACTAAGGGACAATTTAGGATGGCCAGTTCAGCTGATCTGCACATCTTTGGGTTGTGGGAGGAAACCGGAGAACCACCATGCCAGGTGGCATGTTCTTTGGAGGAGCAGTGCAGACTTGATGGGCTGAACAGCCTGCTTCCACATTGTAAGGATTTTGTAATATATGCTTAAAATCTTTGGCAAATCATAGAGAGTTGATCTCTTTTTGCCAACTGTTGTCTGTGAGTTGACATGGATGAATGATTCACGCCATATGGCTGTGGCAGGGGGATATTTAATTCCAGTAGTTAGTAACCTGCTCCCCCCCTCCCAGTGACGCCCACTTCATTCTCCATTTCCAAAGTGTAGGCTCTCTGTTGTATCTCTGCAGTTTCTCAGTATAGAGACAGTGAGAGCATCAGCCCCAGCTCTGCGTCTCCCATGATTATGTGCCCCCACTTCCTGGGGGGGAGGGGGGAGGAATGAGAATAATGGAAATATTTGTTAAGGGACAGTCTGAGGCATTGACATGACATTGCATTAAAACAGTTTGCCAGTGTTCAATTCAAAGGGTTAAAATTCCATCCTTAATGACAGTGTTTGTCTATAACTGGAGGAACTGAATCTTCATCATGGTTCAGATATTCACATTTACACAATTCTAAATCTGCACCTTGACAGCAATAGCTCACGCTTTCAGCACTGTCGGAGGTGGGTGTTCACTCAGCAACAGTAACCACGGATTGTTTTTGCCAATGTGAATTTAAACATAGAAATCAAAGTGAAAGCCTGAGGCTCAGGTGGTGTCAAACTGAGGAGCACTGGGGAGAAGGCAAAATCAGGAAACAAGAAAGAGTTGCATTTATATAGTGTCCGTGCCAACCTCAGGATGCCTCCAAAATGCTCTGCAGCCAATGAATCACTTTTGATGTGGAGTCATTATTGTAATATTGAGATGTGGCAGCCAAAAATGCACACAGCAAGCAGCAATGTGTTTTCTGTTTCTGTGATATTGACTGAGGAAGGAGTATTGTCCGGGATACTGAGAGATCACTCCCCAGCTCTTCTTCCAAATCACCAGGGAGAACAGATAAAACCCTGAGTTTTAAATCTCACTTGAAAGAGAGCAGAGCAGTACTGCCTCATCACAGCACAACAGCATCAGTTTGCAAATTTGTGCTCATGTGCACAGAGTGAGTCTTGAACCCTCAATGGAGAATGACAGTGAGCTGCAGCTGACACTGCAGTAGTTTTGGATAGACAGGGACTTTGTAAAACCCAGAGGCTGTTAGGACAGAGGTAGGAGTGAAGGCTGAGAGAATGAGTGAGAAGAGCGAAGTGATGGTGAGGACAACCGATACTGTCGGGCTCAGTCGGACTCTCTAATAGCATTAAACCAAAAACAAGACCAAAGAGCTGCAGATGCTGGAAATCAGAAACAAAAACAGAAATTGTTGGGGAAACTCAGCAGGTCTGGCAGCATCCATAGAGCAAGCAGCCTGAAAGGTTAACTCTGCTTTCTCATCACAGATGCAGTCACACGTGCTACATTTTTCCAGCAATTTCTGTTTTCGTGTCTAATGGCATTGCCTGGGGAAAGAACGTGCAGAGGCCTGAGTGCAGTGACAGTGATGTAATTAATACATGGCAGTTTGGAAAGCAGCGGTTTGAGAATTGATGACTATCAGAGTGCTTGAAGTTCCATACGAGAGCTGATTTTCTGGCTGATCATGGTGGCAATCAACAATAGCAGAATAGACTATTCTGCTTGTGCAATACCCCCGCAGTTATTGAGTGACAAGAAGCAAATATCAGTTGTTAACAATTTAAGCAGCAATAATTTCTCTAATCATTGGCAAATTAAATCCCCAAAACGTCCTTTACCAAACTTATTTTACTAGCTTTAGGGGCATTTAAATGGTCAATGGATAAACATATGGATGATAATGGAATAGTGTCGATTAGATGGACTTCAGAATGGTTTCTCAGGTCGGTGCAACATCAAGGGCCGAAGGGCCTGTACTGCGCTGTAATGTTCTATGTTCTATGAACTGAGGAAAGTTCAATTATTGAAATAACCGGTTCAAGGCCAGTGAAGTGAAATACCTTTCATTATAAAGATTTATAATGGAGCTCAGCTCTTTCCGTGGAAGCTAACTGGTACACTGAGTAATCAGCAAACTCCCCAGGATTGTTCTAGAACAGAGAGACCAAGGGGTTCAGGTACTTATTTCTTTGAAGTTTGCAACACATGCTGATAGGATGCTATAGAAAGCATTTAGCACTCTTGCCTTCATTGCTTTGATTATAGGATTGGGACGTCATGTTGAGGTTGTACAAGGCATTGGTGAGGCTTCATCTGGAGTACAGTGTGCATTTCTGATCTCCCTGTTACAGAAAGGATATTATTAAGCTGGAGTAAGTTCAGAAGAGATTTACCAGGATGTTGCTGGGAATGGAAGGTTTGAATTATAAAGGAGAGGCTGGTTAGATTGGGACTTTTTTCACTGGAGGGTTGAGGGGTGACATTATAGAGGCTTAAAAAACCATGAGGGGCATGGATAAGTGGGTGGCATGGTGGCACAGTGGTTAGCACTGCTGCCTCACAGCGCCAGAGACCCGGGTTCAATTCCCGCCTCAGGCGACTGACTGTGTGGAGTTTGCACATTCTCCCCGTGTCTGCGTGGGTTTCCTCCGGGTGCTCCGGTTTCCTCCCACAGTCCAAAGATGTGCAGGGTCAGGTGAATTAGCCATGCTAAATTGTCCGTAGTGTTAGGTAAGGGGTAAATGTAGGGGTATGGGTGGGTTTCGCTTCGGTGGGTCGGTGTGGACTTGTTGGGCCGAAGGGCCTGTTTCCACACTGTAATCTAATCTAATAAATCTAATCTAATCTAAAATAAGATGAGTAGCAAAGATCTTTTCCCTAAGGTGGATGAGTTCAAATCCAGGGGCATATATTTAAGGGTGAGAGGAGAAAGATTTTAAAAAGACATGAGGGGCAACGTTTTTATACAGACTATGTTTCAGGTGTGGAATGAACTGCCAGAGGAAGTGGTGGGTGTGGGTACAGTTACAACATTTAAAAGACATATGGATGAGACCAGGAATAGGAAAGGTTTGGAGGGATATGGGCCAATCGCAGGCAGGTGGGACTGGTTTGGTTTGGCATTATGGTCAGCATGGACTGGTTGGACCAATGGGTCTGTTTCCATGCTGGATGACTTTATGATTCTTTGACTCAAAGGGGCTTGAAACTTGTCCTGCCCTGAATTGTGAGAAATTCGGGCAGCGTACAGTGAAGACTGAGATCATAGTCACCCATTGAAGCCAGTAATAGATTATGTAGCTCTGTACAGACAGTCCAGATTTAAGTCCCACCTCTCCTATAGGTGTCTCATAGCCTGCCTGAACAGATTGATTCAAATAGCTATAAGGCCTGAGAAGGTTTGATAGGATGGATTATAAATAGATATGACCCCCATAGGGGACCCTGGAAACCAAATTTAAAGATGAGGGTTCCTGTCACTTAAGATTAATTTTCTCAGTTTGTCATTTGGTTCTGAAATTCCCTTCAGCAGTGAGTAGTCGAGGCTGGGGTCATTTGATATATTCAAGGCTAAGTTGGACAGATTCTTGATCTACAAGCAAGTCAATGGTTATGGAGGAGGTACGGCAGGCAGGAAAGTGGAGTTAAGGCCACCATCATAGAACATAGAACATTACAGCGTGGCACAGGCCCTTTGGCCCTCAATTATGCACCAATCTGTGGAACCTATCTGAAGCCTATCTAATGTACACTATTCCATTTTCATCCATATGTTTAGCCAACGACCATGTAAATTGCCTTAAAGTTGGCGAGTTTACTACAGTTGTAAGCAGTGCATTCCACACCCCTACTACTCTCTGAGTAAAGAAACCACCTCTGACATCTGTCCTATATCTGTCATCCCTCAATTTAAAGCTATGTCCCCTCATACTAACCATCACCATCCAAGGAAAAAGGCTCTCACTGTCCACCCTATCTAATCCTCTGATTATCTTACATGTCTCAATTAGGTCACCTCTCAACCTTCTTCTCTCTAATGAAAACAGCCTCAAGTCCCTCAATCTTTCCTCATAAGACCTTCCCTCCATAGCAAGCAATATCCTAGTAAACCACCTCTGAACACTTTCCAAAGCTTTCGCGTCCTTCCTATAATGCAGTGACCAGAACTTTATGCAATACTCCAAGTGCGGTCGCACCAGAGTTTTGTACAGCTGCAGCATGACTTCATGGCTCCGAAGCTCAATTCCTCTACCAATAAAAGTGAACACACCGTATGCCTTCTTAACAACCCTATCAAACTGGGTGGCAACTTTCAAGGATCTATGTACATGGATACTGAGATGTCTCTGCTCATCTACATTGCCAAGGATCTTACCATTAGCCCAATACTCTTTATTCCTGTTGCTCCTTCCAAAGTGAATCACCTCACACTTTTCCAAATTAAACTCCATTTGCCTCCTCTCAGCCCAGCTCTGCAGCTTATCTATGTCCCTCTGTAACCTTTGGCACTGTCCTCAACTGTACTGACCTTAGTGTCATCCGCAAATTTACTAACCCATCCTTCTATGCCCTCATCCAGGTCATTTATAAAAATGACAAGGAGAGTGGCCTCAAAACACATCCTTGCAGTACACCACTAGTAACTGAACTCCAGGATGAACATTTCCCATCAACCAGTTCTTTCAGTTAGCCAATTTCTGATCCAAACCGCTAAATCACCCTCAATCCCATGCCTCCTATTTTGTGCAATAGACTCCTTTGGGAAATCTTCTCAAACGCCTTACTGAAATCCATATACACCACATCAAACTGCTTTACCATCATCCAGCTGTTTGGTCACCTTCTCAAAGAACTCAATTAGATCTGTGAGGCATGACATCAGATCAGCTGAAGCAGCCCATTTCAAATGCAACAAGACCTGGATGATCTCCAAGCTCAGCCTGACAAGTCGTGAGTAAAATTCATGCTACACAAATGCTGAGCAATGGCCATCTCCAATAAGAGTCGAGATTAGAGTGATGCTGGAAAAACACAGCAGGTCAGGCAGCATCCGAGGTGCAGGAAAATCGATGTTTTGGGCAAAAGGTCTTCATCAGGAATGAAGGGCTTTTGCTTGAAACATTAAGCTTCATTCCTGATGAAGGGCTTTTGCCCACAACATCGATTTTCCTGCTCTTCGAATGCTGCCTGACCTGCTGTGCTCTTCCAGCACTACTCTGATCTAGACTCTGACCTCCAGCATCTGCAGTCCTCACTTATGCCATCTCCAATAAGAGACAATCTAACCACCCCTTGACATTCATACCTCACTAACAGCATCCTGGGGGCGACCATTGACCAGAAACTCAACTATTGTTAGGGGAGCAAATACTGTTCTCTGCAGTAAAGACAGGGAATCCTGGGACAAAGTTAAGGACATCTCTTTGGCATTGAAGAGGAACTCAGATTGGAAGGGGAAGGATTGAATTGTGTTGCTCAAATGACATATAAAGGACAAAGAAAATTATTCTGCCGAGGGATTAGGGCTAAATTAAAAAGCAGAACTATAAGGTAATAATCTCCAGATTACTACCTGAGCCACATGGGAATTGGTATATGGTCAAAGCTTGGTGTGGGAGAAATGTGTTCCAATTCATAGGCCACTGGTACCAGTGCTGGGGAGTGGGGGGAACATGCTTAATTAGAACAGGGACCAGTGTCCCGATGGAACTAGAAATATAAATGAGGCTTTAAACTAATTAGTGAGGGAATGGGTTCAATTGAAGAGAAGATTTTTTAAAAATCCAAAAGAAACAAGAGAGTGGAACATAGAACATAGAACAGTGCAGCACAGAACAGGCCCTTCAGCCCACGATGTTGTGCCGACCATTGATCCTCATGTATGCACCCACGAAGTTCTGTGACCATATGCATGTCCAGCAGTCTCTTAAATATCCCCAATGACCTCGCTTCCACAACTGCTGCTGGCAACGCATTCCATGCTCTCACAACTCTCTGTGTAAAGAACCCGCCTCTGACATCCCCTCTATACGTTCCTCCAACCAGCTTAAAACTATGACCCCTCGTGTTAACCATTTCTGCCCTGGGAAATAGTCTCTGGCTATCGACTCTATCTATGCCTCGCATTATCTTGTATACCTCAATTAGGTCCCCTCTCCTCCTCCTTTTCTCCAATGACAAAAGTCCGAGCTCAGTCAACCTCTCTTCATAAGATAAACCCTCCAGTCCAGGCAGCATCCTGGTAAACCTTCTCTGAACCCTCTCCAAAGCATCCACATCTTTTCTATAATAGGGTGACCAGAACTGGACGCAATATTCCAAGTGCGGTCTAACCAAAGTTTTATAGAGCTGCAACAAGATCTCACGACTCTTAAGCTCAATCCCCTGTTAGAGGTGCAGGGTAGTGAAGAAGCACATGATAAAATCAAATAACATGGGGCAGAAGAGTGTAGCAGTAATTAGAATCAGAATAAGTAATAATGGGGAAAAGTCAAAATTAAAGGCTATTTATCTGAATGCTCACAGCATTAAGGAACTGGCTAGATGAGTTGACACCACAAGTAGAAATAAATGGATATGACTTCATTGATTTGGTTGCAGGGTGACCAGGACTAGAAACTCAACATTCAAAGGTCTTCAGCCTTCCAGAAAGAAAAGGAAAACATAGAACATAGAACATGGAAAAGTACAGCACAGAACAGGCCCTTTGGCCCACGATGTTGTGCCGAGAGTTAATCCTACTGTAAAATAAAATAACTTAACCTACACATCTCAACTCATTGCTATCCATGTGCATGTCCAGCAGTCGCTTAAATGTCCCTAATGACTCTGCTTCCACCACCACCACTGGCAACGCATTCCATGCATCCACAACTCTCTGCGTAAAGAACCTTCCTCTGACATCCCCTCTATATCTTTCTCCTAATATCTTAAAACTATGATCACTTGTACCAGTCAGTCCCGCCCTGGGGAAAAGTCTCTGACTATTGACTCTATCCATTCCTCTCATTACCTTGTATACCTCGATCAGGTCACCTCTCTTCCTCTTCCTCTCCAGAGAGAAAAGTCTGAGCTTATTCAACCTCTCTTCATAAGGCAAGCCCTCCAGTCCAGGCAGCATCCTGGTAAACCTTCTTTGCACCCTCTCCAAAGCCTCTGTATCTTTCCTAGTAGGACGACCAGAACTGGACACAATATTCCAAATGTGGTCTCATCAGGGACTTGTAGAGCTGTAGCAAAACCTCGCAGCGCTTAAACTCAATCCCCCTGTTAATAAAAGCCAAAACACCATATGCTTTTTTAACAACCCTATCCATTTGGGTGGCAACTTTGAGGGATCTATGTACTTGCACACCAAGATCCCTTTGTTCCTCCACACTGCCAAGAATCCTCTCTTTAATCCTATATTCAGCATTCGAGTTCAACCTTCCAAAATGCATCAATTCATATTTATCCAGGTTGAACTTCATCTGCCATTTCTCAGCCCAGCTCTGCATCCTGTCTATGCTACGCTGCAGCCTGCAATAGCCCGCGATACTATCGACGACACCTCCAACCTTTGTGTCATCTGCAAATTTACTAACCCACCCCTCAACCAGGTTATTTATAAAAACTACAAAGAGCAGAGACCCAAGAACAGACCCTATGGGTCCCCACTCAACACTGACCTCCAGGCAGAATATTTTCCACCTACAACCACTCTCTGCCTTCTGTCAGCCAGCCAATTCTGAATCCAAATAGCCAAATCTCCCTGTATCCCATACTTCCTGACTTTATGAATGAGCCTACCATGGGGAACCTTATCAAATGCCTTGCTGAAGTCCATATACACCACATCCACTGCTCGACCTTCGTTGACCTGTCTTGTCACCTCCTCAAAGAACTCAATAAGGTTTGTGAGGCATGACCTGTTCCTCACAAAGCCATGCTGACTGCCTTTAATCACGCTGTACTTTGCCAAATAGTCATAAATCCTATCTCTCAGAATTCTTTCCAAAACTTTGCTGACCACAGACGTAAGACTGACTGGTCTGTAATTGCCAGGAATTTCCCTATTACCCTTCTTGAAAAGAGGAACAACATTCGCCTCCTTCCAACCCTCTGGTACGACTCCCGTGGAGAGGGAGGAGGCAATGAGCTTTGCCAGCGGCTTAGCAACCTTCCTTCTTGCTTTCCGGAGCAGCCTAGGGTAAATCTGGTCTGGCCCTGGGGACTTATTAATCTTAATGTTTTCCAAAATGTCCAGCACATCAACTTCATCAATCTTGATCTGGTCACACCTGTATCCCAGCTCCTCAAAGTTCTCATTCACAACAAGGTCCCTTTCCTTCAAGAAAACTGAAGCAAAATACTCATTTAGGGCTTCCCCTATCTGATCAGACTCCACGCACAAGTTCCCTACGCTGTCCCTGATCAGCCCTATCTTCTCCCTGATCTTTCTCTTATTCCTTGCGTATGAGTAAAATGCCTTTGGGTTCTCCCTAATCCTTCCAGCTAAGCCTTTTTCGTGCCCCCTCCTGGCTCTCCTCAGTCCATTTCTGAGCTCCTTTATAGTAAGTCTGTAATCCTCTAAAGATGTGTTAGATCCTTGCTTCTTCCACCATATGTAAGCTGTCGTGTTACTTTTGATAAGATGCTCCTCTGTTTTCATCATCCAAGGTTCCTTAATCTTACCCCTTCTTACCTGTCTCAGAGGAACAAATTTATGCATCACTCGCAACAACTACTCCTTAAACAGTCTGCACATGTCTGCTGTGCCCTTTCTGTGGAACAATTGCTCCCAGTCTATACTTCCCAACTCCTGTCTGATAGCATCATAATTTCCTTTTCCCCAATTAAATATCTTCCCTCGGTAACTGCTCCTTTCCCTCTCCAAGGCTATGGAGAATGTAAGGCAGTTGTGATCACTGTCACCAAAGTGTTCTCCCACCACAAGATCTGACACCTGTCCTGGCTCATTGCCAAGCACCAAATCCAAAATGGCCTCTCCCCTTGTCGGCCTGTCTACATACTGAGTAAGGAAACCCTCCTGAACACACCTGACAAAAACGGCTCCATCAAAACCATCTGCACGTAGGAGATTCCAGTCGATATTGGGAAAGTTGAAGTCATCCATAACAACAGCCCTGCTACATCTGCATTTTTCCAGAATCTGCCCGCCTATGAATTCTTCAATTTCCCTATTGCTATTAGGGAGTCGGTAGAAAACCCCCAATGCGGTGGCTGCTCTGTTGCTGTTCCTAACTTCCACCCATACTGACTCAGTAGACAAATCTTCCTCAATAACCTTCGTTTCTGTAGCTGTGATGCACTCTCTGATTAGCAATGCTACACCCTTTCCTCTTTTTCCACCCTCCCTGTTCTTTTTAAATGTTCTAAATCCTGGAACATCTAGCAACCATTCCTGCCCCCCCCCCACGCCTTCAAAAAGAAGACAGGACGATGTTGAAAGGCAATCCCACAGTTAAGGTGCCTGTTAGGAGAGAGTGATCACAAAAGTGATAGAATTTCAAATTCAGTTGGAGGGAGAGCAACTTACAACTCAAGCCAGTGTCCTCGACTTCAATAAGGGCAATTGCAGAGGTATGAAGAAAGAGTTAACTAAAGCAGGCTGAGAATATCAATGAAAGGAAAGGTCAGTAGATGAGCAGCGGCTGATATCTAAACAGATGTTTCATAATGTTCAACAAAAATTTATTCTGGTTAAAAAGAAGGACCTTTAAGAAGGAAGAATCTCTTGTGGTTACCAAAAGAGATCAAGGAGAGTATCCAATCAGAAATTAAGGCATATAAAACAGCACAAAGTAGCAGTAGGCCAGAGAATTGGGAATATTTTTTAGGAACCAGCAGTAGATGACTTAAAAGTCTAATAGAGAGGGAGGAAGTTGATTCTGAAAGTAAACTGGCAAGAAATATAAAAACAAATAGCAAGTGCTTCTACAAGTATATGAAAAGAAAGAAAGTAGCTAAAGTGAATACTGCATCCTTGGAAGATCAACTGCAGAATTAATAACAAGAAACAAGGAAATGGCAAATAATTTGAACTAATATTTTGCATCAATCTTTATGGTGGAAGACACTGTACACACCCCAAAGGTAACAGATAAGCAAGGTGTTAATGGGAGGAAAGATCTTATAATAACTCTATATAGAGGGATAGAATATTTAACAAACTAATGGGACCAAAGGAAGATGAGTCACCAGGACCTGATGGTTTGCATCCAAGGGAGTCTCTGCAGACAGAGTGGAGACATTGGTTGACATATTCCAGAAGTCACTGGATTTCAGGAGGGTTCCAGCAAATAGAAAAACCATTCAAGTGACACCATGTTCAAGAAGGGAGGCAGACAGAAACCAGGAACTGGTGTTGGTCAGCGTAGCCTCTGTAATTGAGAAAATGCTACAGCCCATTACTACAGACAAAAATGGCAGGACATATAAAGAAACCTAACATAATCAAACAAAGTTAAAAATCACACAACACCAGGTTATAGTCCAACAGGTTTAATCGGAAGCACACTAGCTTTTGGAGCAACGCTCCTTCATCAGGCATCTCCAAATCATAATCAAACAAAGTCAACATGGCTTTGTGAAAGGGAAATCATGTTTGACAAATTTGTTAGAGATCTTGGAGGATTTGTAAATAGAGTCTAAGTAGAATTCTACTTTAAGTAGAATTGATAAAGGAGAACCAGTCGATGTCTTGTATTTCCAGAGGGCCTCCAGTCTGGTGCCATATAAAATGTTATTTCACAGGATAGGAGCTCACGGTATTGTGGGTAATGTATTAGCATAGACTGAGAATTAGATAACACACTCATATCGAACAGACTGTGCATCACAACAGTTTTGCCTCTCTGAACCAGTAGGCAGTATCACCTTCATATGAATTGATACAGTTCTTTTGACAGATGTCATGCTCCCTGGTCAAACATGCTCCAAACCACAGTCTCTGGACATTTCCAGTTCCAAGGCAGTATGATCTACCTCAGAATGACAGCTTACATTGCCATAGCTACTTTAATGCAGTGGGATATCTCAGGTGACATATCAAGAGCATTATTAAGCACATATCCTACATATTATCCATATGTGCTCCTCCAGAAAACAGGCACCATGAGCAGACAGCTGACTAGTAAGATGAAAAGGCCATTGCCTCAGAGTATTGAATGCCATCTCTCACTAGTTCACCACTGGTCAAATATCACAGAGTGGGGCTAGTGGAAACTTTTAAAGATATCTGAAAACCCACTTGGAGAGAATTGGTTTTGATCCCAACAACTGAGAAGAGAGTACACAACACTGCTGCTGATAATGGTCCCGTTTCATCAAGATGTTGCTGGCTCTGAAGCAGGGCTAGTAATCAGGCTGAACATGCTGTGATAACCCTAGCTGATGGTTGTACTGGATAAGTCATATTCCAGTGTGAAACTTGGTTTGATAGACCATAGGTTTTGTTTCTGCAATTTAGCTAACAACGTGGTCACTCACTGAACACATTCTTATAAGGACTTTTAACAAAGAACATGCATTTATTATACAAAACAAAAAAGTAGAAATATGACAATTTAGAAAGATGTTATCTTTTACAGCAAAAAGAAACACCTAACTTTCTTTTTCCCAGCAGTATGCTTTACAGATACTCAACCCCAGTGAAATATCACTCGTATCTTCTTTAATTTTTTTCCTCAAGTTATGAGTTCTGAAATTCCATCTCTGAATCTCTTTCTTTCTCCATTGGCTCTCCTTTTTCTTGAGATGTTACCCTTATGACGTTTTTGATTGCCTCTGACAATATCTCATTTGTTTGGGTGTCAAATGTTGCTTTCTGATACTCCTTTCAAGTGCCTTAGAATGTTTTAGTGTATTAAAGGTGATAAAGAAATTTAAATTGCTGGAGTGTGATTGGATTGAGTGCTTTGCCCACCTCCTGCTGACTGTAAAATTGTAGGAGTCACATTTGACATGAAAGCTTAAGATTGATTAATGAACTTACTCAGTTGGAAGCTCAAGAGTTCTACTAAATCAGCCCACTATGTGATTACAGACCCAGATGACCAATTTGAACCTGTAGACTTCTGATATTTGTTATTCTTTCATGGGATCTGGGTTATGCTGGCAAAGCCAACACACATTGCCCATCCCCTGAGCTAAGAGAGGTTGCCAACTGTGAATAACTACATTCCTAGAGGATACATCACAAGATTTGCCCCCTACCCTCCAGACAGTGTCTGCCAATACATTGATCTTGCGACAGCTTCCCTGCTTACATCAACTAGAAAGCAAAAGACTTAATACCCAATTGGATGGTGTTTGATTGGCGGTCAAACAGTCCTCCCCACCCCTACAATTTTCAACATTTTTACATATGATAAAGAGAAAAGGTCAAAGAAACAGGCAAAAATATATCTTTTCTCATGTCCCTACACTAAGAGCCAAGGCAGAATTACATTGAGCTTTCTGCAGACTCAAGGAAGAGGCAATTTTGCCGTTTTGTTTCAGTCATTTCCCCCAGTTAGCCATAAGCTCTGAAGGAGCACAGAAGGATTCTCTCATTCCTTTTCATTGAAGCTCATTCTTTTCATTTTGCTGCAAGTAGCAGGCGAAAGTAAATCTCTCCATCAACTTGATATCTTCGTTGACCACAACCATGATTTCTGAGAGGGAGGAATTTCAAATGGAGTTTGCTGTTAATTACTGTCGATCAAAGAGCCTGTCTGATATATCCCTGTGGGAGCCCTGAGCTCATATGAAAATAACTTGTGACTGAGTTGGGAAGGAATTAATTTTCCAGACTGAATTGGGATCAGAAATAAACAGGGAATGCAGCAGGGAGAATGATGTAAAAAAAAATCCCTTGCAGTCATCCAGGTGGCGGGGTCAGGGGGTCACCCATTTTCATGATATTCCTAAACACACAAACACACTCTCACTCTCACACTCATTCGCAGTCTCAGACTCTCTCACACTCACTCTCAAATATATCCAATCTGACACACATACACACACACACACACACACAGCTGTGGGCTCCCTAAAAGCTGTCCAGTATCTTCAAGGTACAACTCAGCAATAGCTCTCCACTTGCCTGGGATGGGTGCAGCTCCAACACCACTCAAAAAAACTTCACACCCCCATGGAAAAGCAGCTCACTTGACCAATACCCATCCACACCTTCAACCCTTACATTTATGCATAATCACAGCAGGGTATGCCGTCTACAAGATGCACTGCAGCAACTCATGAAGTCTCCTTTAACAGTAACTACCAACTTCAGAAGCTCTACCGCCCAGAGGACAAGGGCAGTGGATTCGTGGTACATTGCCACCTGCAGGTTGTCGTCCAGACCACTCACATCCTGACTCCTGACTTTGAGGTTGATGATAACCTAGTGGTATTATCACTAATCTATTAATCCAGTAACCCAGGTAATGTTCTGGGGACCTGGGTTTGAATCCTGCCATGGCAGATGATGGAATTTGAATTCAATGAATATCTGCAATTAAAGGTCTAATGATAAGAATGAATCCATTGTCAGGCAAGACCCATCTGGTTCACTAATATCCTTTAGGGAAGGAAACTGCTGGTCTGGCTTACACCTGACTCCAGGCTTGCAGTGATGGGGTTGACAATTAACTGCCTTAGCAGGTAATAAATACAGTGATACCCACATCCTGTGAGTTTTTTTTAAAAAACTTGGAAATATATTGTCATTCCTTCAGAGTCACTGGGTCAAAATCCTGGAACTCCTTCCAAGTGGCACTGTGTTTGTTCTTGTGTCCGATGGACCTCAATGGTTCAGGAAGGCAATTCAGCAATTGGGGATGGACAATGGCTTTGCAGCGAGTCCAGACAATGTAAAGTTGGTTGGATTTCTGTCCCTAAAGGGTATTAGTGCAGCAGATTGATTTTTATGGCAATCAATGAGCTTTCAATATTTTAAATAAAGAAATTGATTCATTAATTAATTGAATTTAGATAATATCAGCTACAGAATGAACTTTTTGAACTCATGTGTGCAAGGAATTAGCCTGGATCTCTTATTTTGTTTCGTCCAGTGACATCATCACTGCCCACCATTTACCCTTGCTTGGTGCAAGCTGATGTGAAGTATGTAAATCCAACATTATGTGATTGGGCTTCAGTAAAGAGCAAACAAATCCTTGAGGGAATTACAGAGCTATGCATGAAAGCACAGAAACTGCAGGCTCTAGGCACAGACTGGCTTATTTTGGAAAAGCAGCAGTCAGGGAAGATCATTCTTCAACTTTGATGGGACAACTTCTGTACTTAAATAAAAAAAAGTACTGCAGATGCTGGAGATGTAAACTGTTAATCAGAGAATACTGGAGAAACCCAACAGGTCTGTTTCGAATCTAATGGGACTGAGTCATAGAGTCAAAAAGCATGGAAACAAACCTTTCCATCCAACTCGTCCACATCAACCAACTCTCCCAAGCTAAACTAATTCCATTTGCCTGTGTTTGACTCATATCTATCTCAGGCGACCGAATCAACACGGACATCTACTACAAACCGACCGACTCCCACAGCTACCTGGACTACACCTCCTCCCATCCTGCCCCCTGTAAAAACGCCATCCCATTCTCCCAATTCCTTCGACTCCGCCGCATCTGCTCCCAGGAGGACCAGTTCCAAAAACGCACAACCCAGATGGCCTCCTTCCTCAAGGACCGCAATTTCCCCCCCGACGTGGTCGACGATGCCCTCCACCGCATCTCTTCCACTTCCCGCTCCTCCGCCCTTGAGCCCCGCCCCTCCAACCGCCACCAGGACAGAACCCCACTGGTCCTCACCTACCACCCCACCAATCTCCATGTACAGCGCATCACCCGCCGTCATTTCCGCCACCTCCAAACGGACCCCACCACCAAGGATATATTTCCCTCCCCTCCCCTATCAGCATTCCGTAAAGACCACTCCCTCCGTGACTCCCTCGTCAGATCCACACCCCCCACCAACCCAACCTCCACTCCCGGCACCTTCCCCTGCAACCACAGGAGGTGCAAGACTTGCGCCCACACCTCGCCCCTCACCTCCCTCCAAGGCCCCAAAGGAAACTTCCATATCCGCCACAGATTCACCTGCACCTCCACACACATCATCTATTGCATCCTCTGCACCCGATGTGGCCTCCTCTATATTGGGGAGACAGGCCGGCTACTTGCGGAGCGTTTCAGAGAACACCTCTGGGACACCCGGACCAACCAACCCAACCACCCTGTAGCTCAACATTTCAATTCCCCCTCCCACTCCACCAAGGATATGCAGGTCTTTGGACTCCTCCATCGTCAGACCACAACAAAACGACGGTTGGAGGAAGAACGCCTCATCTTCCGCCTAGGAACCCTCCAACCACAAGGGATGAACTCGGATTTCACCAGTTTCCTCATTTCCCCTACCCCCACCCTGTCTCAGTCAAATCCATCGAATTCAGCACCGCCTTCCTAACCTGCAATCTTCTTCCCGACATCTCCGCCCCCACCCCAGTCTGACCTTTCACCCTCACCTTGACCTCTTTCCACCTATCACATTTCCGACGCCCCTCCCCCAAGTCCCTCCTCCCTACCTTTTATCTTAGCCTGCTGGACAAACTTTCCTCATTCCTGAAGAAGGGCTTATGCCCGAAACGTCGATTCTCCTGTTCCCTGGATGCTGCCTGACCTGCTGCGCTTTTCCAGCAACACATTTCCAGCTTTGACTCATATCCCTCTAAGGAGAAAGTGAGGACTGCAGAGGCTGGAGGTCAGAGTCAAAAGGTGTGGTGCTGGAAAAGCACAGCAGGTCAGGCAGCATCCCGAGGAGGAAGGTCATAAGCCTTTCATCAGGAATATCCAGGGAAGGGGGCTGAGAGATAAATAGGATGGTGGGCATGGGTTGGGGGGGAAGGTAGTTGGGAATGAGATAGGTAGATGAAGGTGGGGGTTGATGATGATAGGCCGGAGAGGAGGGTGGGAAGGAAGATGGACAGGTGGAACAGTTCGAGAGGGTGGTACAAAGTTGAAAGGTTGGATCTGGGATGAGGTAGGGGGAAGGGGGGAGGTGAGGAAACTGGTGAAATCGACATTGATGCCATGTTGTTGGAGGATCCCAAGGGAGGAAGGTGACACATTTACCGAAGACTGATCCTTCATCCACAGTGAGGAGGCGGTCGGGCTGAATGGTAAAAACTTCAGCAGGTCTGGGGGCTCGGACCTAGCGTAGAGTTGATGTTAGGAGTGGGGTCGGAGACTGTCTCTGGAGTGGGTGTGGTAATGGGTGACGTCACCAAAGGAAGTGATCTACAAATACAATGGGTGGAGGTGCAGGTGATCGGGTGGAGGTGCAGGTGTGGTGCAGGTGTGGTGCAGTCGGTGGCATCTGTGGGGGGGTGGAAGTGACTTTGCGTGTGACGGCCACGGTGTCTTCGCAGCAGCTGCGTGTTTATCGGTGGTGTTCTGGTGAGTGACGTCGGGGAGGGTAGGTCTAGGGTCCCGTTCTGATCTGCTGCCCTTGGTCTGCTATCCAGACCATTTCACTTGTAAGAACTAACCTTTTGTAAGTCACACTGAAGTTTCTACATGACAAATATGAGATGTAATGAGACAACGCCTCGAGCTCAAATTAAAACAACAATGTTTCTGTTAGATTTGAACAATATAAGATGCTTTTTACAATATATTGCAGACAGCTGTAAATGTGCTGCAAGAACACATACAGCAAAATTCCTATAAGCTGCATGTACTGGGCAGTATTGGCAAATACAAAGGCCTATTCATTCATCGCAGTTTGTGGTAATGGGAGGTATCAAACATTAACATGTCTTGATAAACCTCTCCACTTTTGATTCTTTTCACTGTAAACACTGAGGGAAAGTATACTTCAATCTTCAGTCAGTTCTTTTACAACTAGTTCAGATAACATCAACATTTTATGCTAAAACAGTGATGCCTGTGGGGGAGTATTGATATTCCAGTTTGTGGAGCACTCTGTTTGATGATCAACCAGATAATGCGGACTGTGTGTACATACAACTACCCTGTGAATAGTGAACTGCCTGACCCATTGTATTTGTAGCAGCTGGCCAGGTTGTACGGCTAAGATCTGGATCCCCTTTTGCATCAATTTTACATGTTTCTCTGCAAGGCAGGATTTAATCATTAACAAGGTCATACTATTTTGTCAAAATCCAACTGAAGCTACAATTGTACAATGAAGCATCCAATTCTTTGTTCACCTCATGATATTAGACCTTCCTCTGACAATCTGAAAACCTGAGAATTTTCAATTGCACAGTCCTTCAGAAATTTCCATCCTTCTGCTATAGCCTTTGATTTGTTCATTTGATTTATTATTTATTATTGTCACTAGGTACAGTGAAGAGTTTTGTTCTGCGTGCAGTACAGGCAGATCATACCACACAAAGATCACAGAGTGACTGAACAGAGTGAGGATTACAATGTTACAGCTGCAAAGACGGTGCACAAAAAGCAAGATCAACATTAGATTTGAAATTTGAGGGGTCCATTCGGGCGTCTAACAACAGCGGGGAAGAAGCTGTTCTTGAATCTTTCGGTACGTGTGCCTCGGCTTTTGCATTTGCTGCCTGATGGAAGAGTTTGGAAGAGATTATTACTGGGATGGGAGGGATCTTTGATGACATTGGCTGCCTTTCTGAGGAAGCGGGAAATATAGATAGAGTCAATGAATGGGAGGTTGGCTTGTGTGATGGACTAGGCTATGTTCACAAGTCTCTGCAGTTTCTTATGATCCTGGGCAGAGCAGTTGCCATACCAAGCCATTGTTCATCCAGATAAAATGCTTTCTGTGATGCATCTATAAAAGTTGGTGAGAGTCCCTATAAAGATATGCTAATATTTCCTTAGCTTCCTGAGGATGTTGAGGTATTGTGCCTTCTTAACCATCACATCCATGTGGGTGGTCGATGACAGATTGTTGCGATTGTCACTCCGAGGAACTGGATGCTGTCGATCATCTCCAGCTCAGATCCATTGATGTAGATAAGGGCAGCCCTCCACCTTGCTTCCTGAGATCGATGATCAGCTCTTTAGTTTTGATGGAGCGATTGTTATCTTTATAATATGCTACCAATATCACCTTCCTTTGCTTTCAATGTACCCAAGCAATAACTTATTCCTTGGGTACAGGACAATTGAGCAGTTTCTGTGTGTGGTGGGGGTTGGGGGTTGAAGCAGATGCATTGGGGTAATGCCAGTGGGCTGGTAATCTAGAGACTGCAACTAATGCACTGGAGACATGGGTTCAGATCTTACCCAGCAGCTGCTGGGCTTTAAATTCACTGAATAAATTGGGAATGGAAAGTTGGTCTCGGTGAGAGTGACAATGAAATTATCATCAGTTGCTCCATTTTGTTCACTAATGTCCTTCCGGGAAGAAATCTGCCACTCTTACCAATCTGGTCGACATGTGATCTACTCATGGCAATTGTTTGTCACTTAACAGCCCCCGAAAATAGTCAGGCCTGACTCAGGCCAAGGGCTAGGAGAGAAGGCCATGGGAAATCATGTCTCACTAACTTGAATGAGAATTTTGAAGAAGTGACAAAGAAGATTGATGAAGGCAGAGGATGGATGTTGTCTATGTGGACTTAAGCAAAGTGTTCAACAAGATTCTATATGGTAGACTAGTTAGCAAGGTTAGATCACTTGGAATACAGGGACGACTAGCCATTTGGATACAAAATTGGCTCAAAGATAGGAGACAGAGGCTGGTGATGGAAGTTTGTTTTTCGGATTGAAGGACTTTGACCCAGTGGTGTACCGCAATGCTAGGTCCACTGCTTTTTGTCATTTATGTCAATGAAATGGATGTGAATGTATCAGGTATAGTTAGTAAGTTTGCAGATGACACCATAATTGGAGATGTAGTGGACGGCAAAGAGGGTTACCTCAGAGTACAATGGGATCTCGATCAGATGGGCCAATGGGCCAAGGAGTTCATTCAGATAAATATAAGGTGCTGCATTTTGGAAAAGCAAATCAGGACAAGACTTATATACTTAATGGTAAGGTCCTAGGGAGTGTGGCCAAACAAAGAAACTCTGGAATGCAGGTTCATAGCTCTTTGAAAGTGAACTCACAAATAGACAGAATGGTGAAGAAGGCGTTTGGTTCACTTGCCTTTATTGGTCAGTGTATTGAGTATAGGAATTGAGATGTCATGTTGAAGCTCTACAGGACATCGTTTAAGCCATTTTTGGCACACCACTGGTCAGAGGCCTCCAGTCTGAAAACTCTCTACCACCACCTCCCGTCTCCTACCTTCAAGCCAATTTTATATCCAACTGGCTAGCTCTCCCTGGACCCCATGTGATCTAACCTTACTAACCAGTCTAACATACCATACCTTGTTGAACGCTTATAGATAACATCCATCGCTCTGCCTTCCTCAGTTTTCTTTGTCACCTCTTCAAAAAACTCAACCAAGTTAGTGAGAGACAATTTCTGACACACAAAGCCATGTTAACTATCCCTAATCAGTCCTTGCCTTTCCAAATACATGTAAATCCTGTCCCTCAGGATTCCCTCCAACAACTTGCTGATGTCAGGCTCATAGGTTTATAGTTCCTGGCTTTTCCTTACCACCTTTCTTAAATTGTGGTACCATATTAGCCAACCTCCAATCTTCCAGCACCTCATCCATGGCTGTTGGTGATAAATATCTCAGCAAGGGGCCCAGTAATCACTTGCCTAGCTTCCCACAAAGGTTTGGAAAACACCTGATCAGGTCCTGTGGATTGATCTACCATTATGTGTTTTAAGACTTCCAGCATGCTCTCTTTTGTAACATGAACTCTTTTTAAGACATCACTATTTATTTCCCCAAGTTCCCTAGCTTCAATATTCTTCTCCACAGTAAATGCTGATGGAAAATATTCGTTTAGTATCTCCCCATCTCTTGTTGTTACACACAGAGATATCCACGTCAACCTTTAAGGTGCACATTGTGTCCCTCGTTAATCTTTTCCCCTAACTGTATTTATAGAATCTCTTTGAATTCTCCTTAACTCTATTTGCCAAAGCTATCTCATGTCCCTTTTTTGCCCTCCTGATTTCCCTCTTAAGTATACTCCTACTGCCCTTATACTCCTGTAGGGATTCACTCGATCCCGACTGTCTATGCCTGATGAATACCTCCTTCTTTTTCTTTTTTCTTGACCAGAGCCTCAATTTCTCTAATCTTCCAGCATTCCCTACACCTGCCAGCCTCAGCCTTCACACTAAGGGGAACATACTGTCTCTAAACTTTCACTATCTCATTTATAAAGATCTCCCACTTCCCAACCATCCCTTTACATGTCAACATCAATTTCACCAGTTTCCTCATCTCCCCTCCCCCCACCTCATCTCGGATCCATCCTCCAACTCGGCACCACCTTCTTGAACTGCCCTACCTGTCCATCTTCCTTCCCAGATATCCGCTCTGCCCTCCCCTCTGACCTATCACCATCACTCTCCACTTTCATCTACCTATCGCCTTCCTAGCAACTACCTTCCCTCCAGCCCCACCCACCCCCACACTGATTTATCTCTCAGCTCCTTTCCCAACACCCCCCCCCCCCCCACCCCACCCCCAAAACCCCAACATACCAGATGAAGGGCTTATGCTAGAATTGTCAACTCTCCTGCTCCTCGGATGCTGCCTGACCGGCTGTGCTTTTCCAGCACCACACTTGTCGACTCTGATCTCCAGCATCTGCAGGCCTCACTTTCTCCTAGTTCTTTGCATGTGAAAAGGTCCCCCAATCACCTTTTGAATGTTCCTAACATCTTCAAAACTGGCCTTACCCTCATTTAGAATTGTAATGTTTTGATTGTTCTATCCTTTTCCATAACTATTTTAAAGCTAACAGAATTTAGATTAGATTAGATTAGATTAGATTACTTACAGTGTGGAAACAGGCCCTTCGGCCCAACAAGTCCACACCGACCCGCCGAAGCGTAACCCACCCATACATTTACCCCTTTACCTAACACTACGGGCAATTTAGCATGGCCAATTCACCTGACTTGCACATCTTTGTGACTGTGGGAGGAAACCGGAGCCCCCGGAGGAAACCCACGCAGACACGGAGAGAACGTGCAAACTCCACACAGTCAGTCGCCTGAGTCGGGAATTGAACCCGGGTCTCTGGCGCTGCGAGGCAGCAGTGCTCACCACTGTGCCACCGTGCCGCCCATTATGATCACTTGTCCCAAAAGTGCTCCCCCATTGATGCCTCAGTCACTTGCCCTGCCTTATTTCTAATTAGAAGCTCACATTTTGCTCCTTTTCTAGTAGGTACTTCCACATGCTGAATAAAAAAGAGATGGGAAGGGAAACCATGTGACATCCTTCTGCCCAATGAAATGCCCCAGTCCCCTCTAAACCTGTCTCAGGGGATGGGAAGGGGACATTACATTCTGTCCAATGTCTTCTGTGAAAATGAAAAATGCCTTCTCAACATCACAGCTTGCTTGAATTATTGATCACATTTTCATACACATTTTCTTTCTGAGGGAAGTGTCGCCATCATTTTCTCTGTGGACCTGCCTTGAGAAATAATCCTTGTTTGTTACAGTCAGCAGTATTGTGTATTTAAGCTGTGGGTGCTCCCCCCTGGGTTTTTATGGCTTCTGTACGTCTCAACTGCAAATGTTCATTAAAAATGTGATTAAATCAGCCAAACATATCCAGCCTTGCACAGAGTGCAACTCCGATGACCCACAAATAACTTAGTCACATTCCCAGCCATACGGGATTGAGTGCTCACTTTGTAATTCAACCCTGGGCACTGTCAGCAAATTCTACAGAGAATGGGAGTGAGCTCACAACTAAATCACTGACTTGGGCTCCTTTCCAGTGGCCGTTTTGCTATTGTTAGTCCTGAGCTCCATTTGTCAATGATGTGCAAACGTGGACAACGAGAACACAGTTAGGAAAGGAAATTGCAATTGGAATGAGTCACTAATGAATTCAGTTGCTGAATAACTACACAAGAGGCTGGTATCCTGTCAATGAGTCACCCTTTACTTACCCACAGTATATGGGCTCTGACCAGCCAGTACCTAGGCAAAAGTGAGGACTGCAGATGCTGGAAATCAGAGTCAAGATTAGAGTGGTGCTGGAAAAGCACAGCAGGTCAGGCAGCATCCGAGGAGCAGGAAAATCGACGTTTCAGGAGACATTCTGAATTTTTTCTTTCATTTGGAACCTCAGTTTTCATAATCATTTTTCAAAAATTTAACTGAAAAGGATGAAGATAAAAAGAATGAGGCTGATATGTTCAGAATGTCTCTTTAACAGAAATGTAACAAATGGATCCTGAATTGAGTTTTACCAAACCACCCCCACATGAAAAGAATCAGAAATAATCCCTGAGTGTTATTGTTTGAAAGACAAAGTATTAATGAAGAAAAAGAGCCTGCCTCAAATACCAGGTGATGAGGGGTGGGCAGTGGTCCATTAGGTGGTCGCTACATCTGAGATCAGAATGAAATTTTATAAATTAGCTCATGAAGTTCCAATGGCAAGTCATTTATGGATGAGGAACATACAACCAAAACTACTAAAGCAATTTTATTGGTCAGGATTATTGAAATAACTGCTCAGAGGCTGGTATCCCGTCACCAAGTCACCCTTTATTTACATGTGAACAGTACATGGGCTCTGACCAGTCAGTTCCAAGCCAGTCTCAAGACTGAGGAGACCTCCTGAATCTCCTGTTTGTTTTTTTCACTTTCCTTTTTTTTTTCTTCTTTTCATTATTTCCCCCACCAGGAAGAAAGGAAACACCCAAGTGGCCAGTGACAAGCAGTGCCCTTCTTTGAGGGTAATGCTGTGTGATCAAACGGGGAGGGGAGGGAAATTAATACACTCCACTCCCTGCAGTGCACATAAATCTCTTTTTTTTAATCTCCTGGTTTATTTTCTGTTCTTTTTTCTCTCAGAGTCAGTAGGATGTCTGTCATTCCTGTTCTTTTTCTTTCAGAACCTCTGATATTCCTGTTTATGTTTATTTTTGTTTTTTGTTCAGTTTGAACAGGATGTCTGACCCTCCTGTTTTTTTTTAATAATGTCCCACACTCCTGCCTAACTGCGGTAGCGCTTATTTATTCCCCCGCACCCATGTTGTGTGTGTGCAGGTGTGAAACACAGTGAAAGACACAAGGTGCACAAATCTTTATTCAGTTTCTCCCACTAGGAAGAAAGGAAACACCCGAGTGGCCAGTGACAAGCAGTGCCCTTCTTAGAGGGTAATGCTGTGCGATCAAACAGGGAGGGGAGGGGAGGGAAATTAATACACTCCACTCCCTGCAATGCCCATAAATCCTTTTTTTTAATCTCCTGTTTTTTTTCTTTTTCAGGAATCTCCTGTTTATCATTTTTTTTTGTTTTATTAAAAAATTACAAAACAGTTTACAAAAGAAAACAGTTAACATTTACAGCTGTATACAGAGAACCAGCAATTTTCCAAGGGAGAGGAGCAGCAAAGCCAGGCCCCAAACCCTATCGTTCCACCAGTTTACAGAGAGATGAGGACAAACCTCAAATCCCAGTTTCAAATATGACAAGACAGCAACAATGACATTTGTACACAAGACAACCCTGTTACATAAAAGAGTGCAGACAATACAGACCCAGCAAGCCCCCGGCCCTCCCAGCTTCCCTCCACTGTAAGGCAGCCCGCCCCTACGTATCTTCCAGCTCTCGGTCCACCTGTTTATTTTTTTTTCTTTGAACAGTACAACCGACACTCTTATTGTTTTTTTTCCAGAACTCTGACACTCGTTTATTTTTTTAACCCTCTTTTTTACCCCCAAACAACCGCCTAACTGTGGTACTGCTTATTTTTTCCCCAGCACCCGTGTGTATGTGTGCAGGTGTGAGACACAGTGAAAGAGACAAGGTGCATGAATCTTTATTCAAATTTCCACCACCAAGAAGAAAGGAAACACCCAAGTGGCCTGTGACAAGCAGTGCCCTTCACATCAAAGGCAATGCTGCGTGATCAAACAGTGATGGAGAGAGCAGGGATTAAATAATTTCCTGTTTATTTTTTTTTATCTGTGACACTCCTCTTTCTATTTTTTCCTTTTTACCCCCACACTACCACCTAACTGCGGTAGTGCTTATTTTTCCCCAGCACCCGTGTGTGTGCGTGCCAGTGTGAGACACAGTGAAAAACACAAGGTGCATGAATCTTTATTCAAATTTTGACCACCAGGAAGAAAGGAAACACCCAAGTGGCCAGTGACAAGCATCAAAGGGCAATGCTGCGTGATCAAACAGTGAAGGGGAGGGCAGGGATTAAATAATCTCCTGTTTATTTTTTTTTGTTTTTTTTACATTAATTTTAATAAGTCTTAACAATGCTATAAATGTCCCAGACATTTTAAGGGTCTGGGATTTCTCTCTTCAGAATATGTGCCTGACCACTTAGGAGGATAACATTTATTTCAATTATAACAAACTTAAATGATTTATAATTTTAGTCAAAAATTCAGCAGTATACTTTCAGCAGATATGTAAACTGCTAGGCTAAAAACGTAATATCAAAATTAATAGAATACAACTTAATGTCATTTCTTACTATTTCAGATTGCTGGTATGAATATATTAGAATCAGCAGTTAAAGAAAAGTTTTACTGTAAAGCTCTGAGCTGAACCCAAAAGACTGTCCACCGGCCGGCCGGCGCCCATGCCTCCCACCTGCAGGTCAACCTGGCACCGGGTAAATCTCCTGTTTATTTTTTTTTGCTCTCAGAGTGAGCATAACCTCTGACACTTCCTTTTTTTTGTCTGAGTGCACAGGATGTTTGACACTTTCTTTTCTTTTTTATTTTAACCTCCACATTACTGCCTAACTGCGGTAGTACTTTTCCCCCCACCCCCCCCAAACACCCATGTTGTGTGTGCAGGTGTGAGACACAGTGAAAATCTGTTTTTTTTTTATTTTATGAAACAATTACAGAAATGTTTACAAAAAAGTTAACATTTACAGCTGTATACAACAGCAATTTTACAAGGGAGAGGAGCAGCAAAGCCAGGCCCCAAACCCTACCGTTCAACCAGTTTACAGAGAGGAGCACAAACCTCAAATCCCAGTTTCACATATAAAAGACAGTGACAATGACATTTGTACATAAAAAGCCAATCCAGTTACATTAAAAAAGTGCATACAATACAGACTCAGCAAGCCCCCAGCCCTCCCACCTTCCGCCCACTCTAAGGCAGCCCGCCCCTACACACCTTCTGGCTCTCGGTCTACCACATGCCCCTTCCAGTTAATCTCCTGTTTATTTTTTTTTTAAAAAGAATGTCTGACACTCCCTATTTTTTAAAAATAAAACCCCCCACACTACACGTAACTGCAGTAGGCGGCACTGTGGGCGGCACGGTGGCACAGTGGTTAGCACTGCTGCCTCACAGCGCCAGAGACCCGGGTTCAATTCCCGCCTCAGGCGACTGACTGTGTGGAGTTTGCACATTCTCCCCGTGTCTGCGTGGGTTTCCTCCGGGTGCTCCGGTTTCCTCCCACATCACAAAGATGTGCAGGGTCAGGTGAATTGGCCATACTAAATTGCCCATAGTGCTAGGTAAGGGGTAAATGTAGGGGTATGGGTGGGTTTCGCTTTGGCGGGTCGGTGTGGACTTGTTGGGCCGAAGGGCCTGTTTCCACACTGTAATCTAATCTAATCTTACCCGGGTTTAATTCCCGCCTCAGGCAACTGACTGTGTGGAGTTTGCACGTTCTCCCCGTGTCTGCGTGGGTTTCCTCCGGGTGCTCCGGTTTCCTCCCACAGTCCAAAGATGTGCAGGTCAGGTGAATTGGCCATGCTAAATTGCCCGTAGTGTTAGGTAAGGGGTAAATGTAGAGGTATGGGTGGGTTGCGCTTCGGCGGGGCGGTGTGGACTTGTTGGGCCGAAGGGCCTGTTTCCACACTGTATGTAATCTAATCTAATCTAGTGCTTATTTTTTCCCCAGAACCCACACTGCGTGTGCGCGACACAGTGAAAGACACAAGGTGCATGAATCTTTATTCAGTTTCCACCACCAGGAAGAAAGGAAACACCCAAGTGGCCAGGGACAAGCAGTGCCCTCCACATCAGAGGGCAATATTGTGTGAATCTCCTGTTTATTTTTTTAAAGGAAACATCCAAGTGCCCAGTGACAAGCAGTGACCTTAGCTCCTGTTTATAATATTTTATTAAACAAATTACAAAATACAGTTTACAAAAAAAGTTAACATTTACAGCTGTATACAATAGCAATTTTACAAGAGAGAGGAGCAGCAAAGCCAGACCCCAAACCCTACCGTTCAACCAGTTTACAGGAAGATAAGGACAAACCTCAAATCCCAGTTTCACATATGAAAGACAGCGACAATGACATTTGTACATAAAAGGACAATCCAGTTACATAAAAAAGTGCATACAATACAGACCCAGCAAACCTCTGTCCCTCCCACCTTCCGCCCACTCTAAGGCAGCCGGCCCCTACACACCTTCCAGCTCTCGCTCCACCCCATGCCCCTTCCAGTTCTCAGTCCCCGACACACCTTTCAACCACCTCTAGGACAGTGCGCCCCGGTAGCCGGCCGGGGTGACAGAGGTCAGGGCGGCCTACCCACCTTCTGGCTCTCAGTCTGCCCCTACGTACCATTGGGTTCTCACCCATCCCGATGCACCATCTGGCCAGTGAGCTATCCAGGCACATCTTCCAGCCACCTCTAGGACAGCCTGTCTCCTTCCCTGGGATGACAACATGCAGGGTAGCCCACAAGCCTTCCAGATCTCAGCCTGCCCCTACGTGCCTTCTGACCCTCGGCTGCTCGGACACCTTTCGGCTGATTACCCCTTCTCGGGACGACAGCGCTCAGAACAGCCTACCCACCATCTGGCTCTCAGGGCAACTGGCATCAGGGTGGCCTACCCACCCGCTGGCTTTCGGGACAGCCTACCAACCTTCAGGTTCACAGGATGGCCTACCCACCCTCCGGCTCTCGGGGTGACAGCTTTCAGGATGACCCATGAGCCTCCCAGCTCACATTGAGGCCTGCCAGACCCAGGGACACACAGGACAGTGCAAGTGATAGACCCAACAAACAACACAATACACAGATAATTACCAAAAAACAGAGTCCTTTCTGGTGCACAGAGTCCAGATATAGAATCTTCTAAATGTAGAGTCCATTCTCAGGAACAGAGTCTACTCCAGTTTGAGGTGCACTGTCCAAAATGGAGTCCACTCCAAAATGTAGAGTCCATTCCTGAAGGCAGCAAACGCACAGCCCACACCCCACAGGTGTTCAGTCTCCTTGGAGTCCTGGCCCAGCCTTGGAAAACCAGGCCCACTCACAGGAACATAGTACAGGAGCAGAAACCAACTGCAACAGTAACATACTGACTGTAGCACCAGCCGGCACAGTCAGTCCCCTAAACTGAGAAGACGCTGAATCTCCTGTGTTTTTTAAATGAAACAGCTGCGTGGCCCGTGACAAGCAGTGCCCTTCACAGCAGAGGGGCAATGCTATGAGATTCTCCTGGTTATATTTTTTTCTCTTTTTTTTAAATATTAACCCCCACACTACCACCTAAGTGCGGTAGTGCTTATTTTTTCCCCAGCACCCATGGTGTGTGTGTGTGCAGGTGTGAGACACAGTGAGAGACACAAAGTGCACGAATCTTATTCAAATTCCACCACCAGGAAGATAGGAAAACACCCGGGTGGCCAGTGACAAACACTGCCCTTAATCTCCTGTTTATTTTTTTTATCAAAAGGGAGTGCAAACGCCCACACCCAATATATATGTGGTCCACGGACTCCACAGCGCCACAGAACAAGCAGTTGGGCTGGGAGTCCGTGAACCACCGCAACCTGCGGTTGCAGGGGACTGCTGCGTGCAGCACCCTCCACCCCAGATCCCCGAGAGAAAGGGGGAGGTATAGCACTTTATTTTTTTTTTTTATTATTATTTTTTTTTTTAACCCCCACACTACCACCTAAGTGCAGTACTTTCCTGGATTTTTTTTTTTCCCCACACTACCACCTAAGTGCGATAGTGCTTATTTTATCCCCAGCACCCATGGTGTGTGTGTGCAGGTGTGAGACACAGTGAAAGACACAAAGTGCACCAATCTTTATTCAATTTCCACCACCAGGAAGATAGGAAAACACCCGGGTGGCCAGTGACAAACACTGCCCTTCACATCAAGGGACAGTGCTGTGTGATCAAAACAGTGAAGGGGAGGGTAGGGACTAAATCAAAATAGAGTTGGAGGGAGAAATGATGCACTCCACTCCCTGCGGCGCCCACCTCTCCCTGAACAACTCCAGGGTGTTGGTGGACACCGCGTGCTCCTTCTCCAAGGACACCCGGGCTCTAACGTAACCGCGGAAGAGGGGCAGGCAGTCGGCCCTAACGACCCCCTCCACGGCCCGCTGCCTGGACCTGTTGATGGCCAGTTTGGCCAGGCCCAGGAGCAGACCCACGAGGAGGTCTTCAGACCTGCCCTCCTTCCTCCGTACCGGGTGCCCAAAGATCAGGAGCGTGGGACTGAAGTGCAGCCAAAAACAGAGGAGAAGGTTTTTCAGAAAATCAAAAAGGGAGTGCAAACGCCCACACCCAATATACACGTGGTCCACGGACTCCACAGCGCCACAGAACAAGCAGTTGGGCTGGGAGTCCGTGAACCACCGCAATCTGCGGTTGCAGGGGACTGCTGCGTGCAGCACCCTCCACCCCAGATCCCCGAGAGAAAGGGGGAGGACTCCCGCGTAGAGAGCCCTCCACTGGGGATCCCCACCGCCCGGTGGCAAATGGGCACGCCAAGGCGTGTCCGGACGGTGGATGAGGGAGAAGAGGTGGACGGTGTGCAGCAGCAGTCTGTACAGGGCTCTCCTGTTCACCTCCCTAAACGAAACAAAGTTAAAATTTCGGAGGCGGCTCAGGTTGTGGGGCACAGGCTCCCGCGGGAAGTACGGGACCTTGGGGCCAATGTGAAATTCCGTCCGGGCTGGGGTGAGCTCGGACGGGATCCCACCGCACACCTGAGCGTCCTCCAACTGGTGTACTACGTCGGGTCCGAGCACCGCCGTTTTGAGGCGTCGGATGGCGGTGGCCACGTACTGGACGTCTACCGCCGCCCTGCCTGCTATGTCCTGCGGCAGCGTCCAGCCCAGGCCCCCGGCACCCAGCACGTCCCCGACCCTGGTCACCCTCGCCGCCGCGGCCCTCTCCTCCGACAGCCACTCGAACCCGCGAGTACGGAGGTGCGGATTCCTGAGCAACGGCTCCCTGACGACAGCCGCTACTCCAGCCGGAGGGTAGGCGCGACGCGATTCGACCATGTTCCAGACAGTGATCAGGTCCTGGTAAAAGACAGGCAGCGTCTTGAGGGCGACCTGCAAACCGTCACGGTCGACGAACAGGAGCTGCGTGTCGTAGTTGAGGTTACGCACCTGGCGGAAAAAATACGTCGCCAGGGCGCACCATCTAGGAGGAGGCTCGACGTAAAGGTATCGCCGCAAGGTCTGAAGGCGGAACGTCGCGACCTGGGTGCGGGCGCACACCAGCGACTGACCGCCCTCCTCAATAGGGAGACTCAGAGCCTGCGCGGCGACCCAGTGCATCTTTTTGTCCCAGAAGAAATCGACCAACGTTCTCTGGATGCCAGCGACAAAGCCAAGAGGAGGGACCAAAGTGACCAGCCGGTACCACAGCATGGCGGCCACCAGCTGGTTTATGACCAGCACTCGACTCCTGTAAGATAGCACTCGGAGCAGTCCTGTCCAGCGGCCTAGGCGAGCCGAGACTTTGGCCTCCAGCTCCTGCCAGTTGGCCGGCCAGGATTCCTCAGCCGGGCTGAGGTAGACCCCCAGGTAGAGGAGATGGGTGGTACTCCAGCTGAACCCCCGTAACTCCTCCGGCAGAGAGTCCACCCGCCACGGGCCGACCAGTAGTCCGGAACATTTGGCCCAGTTGATCCTGGCGGAAGACGCCGCCGAGTACACGGCCTGGCACTCGCGCATCCTCCCCAGGTCAGCCGGGTCGGTGAAAGTGAGGAGCACGTCGTCGGCGTAGGCCGAGAGGACCACCCCCGTGCCCGCGCCGCGCAGAACCAGCCCCGACAACCTCCTCCGCAAGAGGCGCAGGAAAGGCTCCACGCACAGGGAATACAGCTGGCCGGACAGGGGGCAGCCTTGACGCACTCCTCTCCCGAAGCGAAGGGGCGCCGTCAGGGACCCGTTAACTTTAACCAGACACTCTGCGGCGGCGTACAAAAGTCGGATCCGGGCGACGAACTGCGCCCCGAACCCGAATGCCCGCAGAGTCCCGAGCAGGTACTCGTGATCGACCCTGTCGAACGCCTTCTCCTGGTCGAGAGACAGGAAGGCGCTCGGCAGACCAGCCCGTCGACAGAAATGGATCAGGTCCCGGACCAGGTGGACGTTATCGTGTATCCTCCGGCCCGGGACCGTGTAGGACTGGTCCGGGTGGATCATGTGGGCCAGCACGGAGGCCAGGCGAGAAGACAACACCCTGGCGAAGATTTTGTAATCCGTGCCGAGGAGGGAGACCGGACGCCAGTTCTTTAAGGAACGAAGGTCCCCCTTCTTTGGCAGCAGGACGATGACCGCCCTGCGCCAAGAAAGGGGCAGCTGTCCGGCATTTAAACACTCCCCCAGGACCTGTGCGTAGTCGCTCCCCAGGACGTCCCAGAACGCCCTGAAGAACTCCACAGTCAGCCCGTCCAGCCCCGGGGTTTTGCCCCTCGAGAGCCGGTCGAGGGCGCCGGTCAGCTCCTCCAAAGTGACGGGAGCGTCGAGCCTTCCGGCGTCCTCCGGGCCGAGCTGCGGCAGGTCCTCCCACAGAACTCTGCGAGCATCCTCGCTGGACGGATCCGGAGAGAACAGGGCTGTGTAATAGTTTCGGACGTGGGCCCTGACGCCCTCCGGATCCGAGACGAGGGACCCGTCGTCGGCCAGCAGCACAAGGAGCTGCTGACGGGTGCCACGCCTTTTTTCCAGCGAGTAGAAGAAGGGGGAGCCGCGGTCCAGGTCCTGGAGGAGCTGGATCCGCGACCTCACGTACGCGCCCCGAGCCCCGACGAGCTGCAGGTCCCGGAGCGCGGCCTTCTTCTCTTCGTACACCCCGCGCAGGGCCGGGTCCGCGTCGGGCTGACCGAGGCGTGACTCCAGGTCGAGCAACTCCCTCTCCAACTCCCCGATCCTGGATTTCCGCCTCTTCGTCGACCCCCTCGCGTACTCCTGACAGAAGACGCGGACGTGAGCCTTGCCCACGTCCCACCATAGCCTCAGGGAGGGGAAGCTTCCCCGCTTCCTTCTCCAGCCGGCCCAGAAGCGACGAAACGAGTCCCGGAACCGCTCGTCCTCCAGCAGCAGGTTGTTAAAGTGCCAGTACGCGGAGCCGAGCCTGGCGCCGAACGGAAGGAGTTCCGCCCACACCAGGTGGTGGTCCGTGCACGACACCTGCCGCATGGAGGCCTTCGGGAAACAGGAGGCGTACGCCCGCGAAACGTACAGGCGGTCGATTCTGGACACTCCGACCCCAGGCCTCACGAAGGTGAAGGCGATGGAGTCGGGATGGAGATTCCGCCAGACGTCCACCAGGTCGAAGGATTTGACCAAGTCCCCCAACCTCTTCCCCGACGCGCAGCCAGTGCGGGCACCGCCGTGGTCCCTGCCCTCGAGGACGCAGTTAAAATCTCCCCTGAGGACGACGCACTGGTTCTCGTCGATGGAAGCAAGATGAGCGGACACTTCTTCAAAGAAGCTCGCTTGCCTCGGCCCGGCCAGGGGAGCGTAGACGTTCACCAGGTGAAGCACCGCGCCCCCCAGCCGAACTGTCAGGTGAAGCAAACGGCCTGGCACTGGCTCCCTGACCCCCAAGATCTCCGGCTGAAAATGCGGGGCCAACAGGATAGCCACCCCGCCAGATCTGCGGGTGAGGTGACTCATGTAGACCCCCCCCTCGCCACTCCAGGAGCCAGGTGGCTTCGTCTCCCGGGGTAGTGTGGGTTTCTTGCAGGAAGCACACCGCATACCTCCCGTCCCGGAGGACCGAGAGGGTCTGGAATCTGCGCTGCGACTCCCTGCTGCCGTTGATGTTGAGGCTGGCTATAGTCGTCTCCATGTCGGAAGCTTTGTGCAACCACCACCAGTACAATTAACAAACCCGTGTATATATTTACAGGGAGGACGAGGGAGGGGCACTGAAGTCCCTCGCCCTCACCAGGAGTGCCCCCAGGAAGTTCCTGACTCGCTTTCGCTCGTTAATGTCGAGCCCAGGCGCCTGGCGGGCAGCGAGGGTCGACCAGTAAACCTTTTCAAAAGAGCTCCAGCGGTCGAGCGCCAGTTGGGCTCCATCCCGGCGACTCCGAGTTTCCTCGACAAATTCCCGGAGTTCCTCGAGGGGGATGAGGGGGAGATCGGTGGGGGGCACACGGGACTCAAAAAAGTCACTGCAGACGGAGTCCGCGTCGTCCCCGGTGTCCGCCACCGATCCCGAACCCTCCTCCGGGTGGTCGCCCTCGGTCACCGACCCCTCCCCCACCGAGAGGATGGGGGCTGGTCCGGCGCCGCCAACCGGCCTCAAACCCCCGGCGACCCCACCCCCAGGGTCACCGGCGGTACCTTCCTCGGCGCACCCCTTCCCGGAACGCCCCGAGTTCGGGTCGTCGGGCGGCAGAGGCTCGGGGCCCCGCTCCTCTCCCGACACCGGGACGCCTGGCTCCTCGGGGAAAAGGTCATCCCCCAGGAAAAGGTCATCCCCCAGGGCCAAGGCCCCCGGAAAAACAGTCTGGGAGGGAGGAGCGAGGATAACACCCTCCTCCCCTCGACGACCCAGCAGAGGGTCCTCCGTCGTCGCCCGCACCACGGCCCTCGTGGTTCTTAAGGTCCTCCCCAGGGGCCGGAGGAGTCGAGGCAGCAGGACGCCCTGCTGTAGCCCCTGGGGGTTTGGGCGAGTCGGGCCGCGGTGCGGGACAGTCGTGGGGCACTGTTGGTTCGTCACCCGGAGAGGGGCAGCACCACCGGCGCGCTGCAGGAGAGACCCTCCCCTCCAAGGGCCGGTGCCTCTTCCCCAGAGAGACCGAGGGGGGATTTATTTTTTTTTTTTTTTTTTTCTTTTTTTTTTTTAAGGTCATCCCCCAGGGCCAAGGCCCCCGGAAAAACAGTCTGGGAGGGAGGAGCGAGGATAACACCCTCCTCCCCTCCACCGCTCGACGACCCAGCAGAGGGTCCTCCGTCGTCGCCCGCACCACGGCCCTCGTGGTCATCGAGGTCCTCCCCAGGGGCCGGAGGAGTCGAGGCAGCAGGAGGCCCTGCTGTAGCCCCTGGGGGTTTTGTCAAGTCGGGCCGCGGTGCGGGACAGTCGAGGGGCACCGTTGGTTCGTCCCCCGGAGAGGGGCAGCACCGCCGGCGCGCTGCAGGAGAGTCCCTCCCCTCCGAGGGCCGGTGCCTCTTCCCCAGAGAGACCGGGGGGGATTTTTTTTTTTTTTTTTTTTTTTTTTTTTTTTTTTTTTTCGAGGGGCACCGTTGGTTCGTCCCCCGGAGAGGGGCAGCGCCGCCGGCGCGCTGCAGGAGAGTCCCTCCCCTCCAAGGGCCGGTGCCTCTTCCCCAGAGAGACCGGGGGGGATTTATTTTTTTTTTTTTTTTTTTTTTTTTTTTCTTTACCCTACACTACCACCTAACTGCGGTAGTGCTTATTTTATCCCCAGCACCCATGGTGTGTGTGTGCAGGTGTAAGACACTGTGAAAGACACAAAGTGCACGAATCTTTATTCAGTTTCCACCACCAGGAAGACAGGAAAACACCCGGGTGGCCAGTGACAAACACTGCCCTTCACATCAAAGGACAGTGCTGTGTGATCAAAACAGTGAAGGGGAGGGTAGGGACTAAATCAAAATAGAATTGGAGGGAGAAATGATGCACTCCACTCCCTGCGGCGCCCACCTCTCCCTGAACAACTCCAGGGTGTTGGTCGACGCCGCGTGCTCCTTCTCCAAGGACACCCGGGCTCTAACGTAACCGCGGAAGAGGGGCAGGCAGTCGGCCCTAACGACCCCCTCCACGGCCCGCTGCCTGGACCTGTTGATGGCCAGTTTGGCCAGGCCCAGGAGCAGACCCACGAGGAGGTCTTCAGACCTGCCCTCCTTCCTCCGTACCGGGTGCCCAAAGATCAGGAGCGTGGGACTGAAGTGCAGCCAAAAACAGAGGAGAAGGTTTTTCAGAAAATCAAAAAGGGAGTGCAAACGCCCACACCCAATATACACGTGGTCCACGGACTCCACAGCGCCACAGAACAAGCAGTTGGGCTGGGAGTCCGTGAACCACCGCAATCTGCGGTTGCAGGGGACTGCTGCGTGCAGCACCCTCCACCCCAGATCCCCGAGAGAAAGGGGGAGGACTCCCGCGTAGAGAGCCCTCCACTGGGGATCCCCACCGCCCGGTGGCAAATGGGCACGCCAAGGCGTGTCCGGACGGTGGATGAGGGAGAAGAGGTGGACGGTGTGCAGCAGCAGTCTGTACAGGGCTCTCCTGTTCACCTCCCTAAACGAAACAAAGTTAAAATTTCGGAGGCGGCTCAGGTTGTGGGGCACAGGCTCCCGCGGGAAGTACGGGACCTTGGGGCCAATGTGAAATTCCGTCCGGGCTGGGGTGAGCTCGGACGGGATCCCACCGCACACCTGAGCGTCCTCCAACTGGTGTACTACGTCGGGTCCGAGCACCGCCGTTTTGAGGCGTCGGATGGCGGTGGCCACGTACTGGACGTCTACCGCCGCCCTGCCTGCTATGTCCTGCGGCAGCGTCCAGCCCAGGCCCCCGGCACCCAGCACGTCCCCGACCCTGGTCACCCTCGCCGCCGCGGCCCTCTCCTCCGACAGCCACTCGAACCCGCGAGTACGGAGGTGCGGATTCCTGAGCAACGGCTCCCTGACGACAGCCGCTACTCCAGCCGGAGGGTAGGCGCGACGCGATTCGACCATGTTCCAGACAGTGATCAGGTCCTGGTAAAAGACAGGCAGCGTCTTGAGGGCGACCTGCAAACCGTCACGGTCGACGAACAGGAGCTGCGTGTCGTAGTTGAGGTTACGCACCTGGCGGAAAAAATACGTCGCCAGGGCGCACCATCTAGGAGGAGGCTCGACGTAAAGGTATCGCCGCAAGGTCTGAAGGCGGAACGTCGCGACCTGGGTGCGGGCGCACACCAGCGACTGACCGCCCTCCTCAATAGGGAGACTCAGAGCCTGCGCGGCGACCCAGTGCATCTTTTTGTCCCAGAAGAAATCGACCAACGTTCTCTGGATGCCAGCGACAAAGCCAAGAGGAGGGACCAAAGTGACCAGCCGGTACCACAGCATGGCGGCCACCAGCTGGTTTATGACCAGCACTCGACTCCTGTAAGATAGCACTCGGAGCAGTCCTGTCCAGCGGCCTAGGCGAGCCGAGACTTTGGCCTCCAGCTCCTGCCAGTTGGCCGGCCAGGATTCCTCAGCCGGGCTGAGGTAGACCCCCAGGTAGAGGAGATGGGTGGTACTCCAGCTGAACCCCCGTAACTCCTCCGGCAGAGAGTCCACCCGCCACGGGCCGACCAGTAGTCCGGAACATTTGGCCCAGTTGATCCTGGCGGAAGACGCCGCCGAGTACACGGCCTGGCACTCGCGCATCCTCCCCAGGTCAGCCGGGTCGGTGAAAGTGAGGAGCACGTCGTCGGCGTAGGCCGAGAGGACCACCCCCGTGCCCGCGCCGCGCAGAACCAGCCCCGACAACCTCCTCCGCAAGAGGCGCAGGAAAGGCTCCACGCACAGGGAATACAGCTGGCCGGACAGGGGGCAGCCTTGACGCACTCCTCTCCCGAAGCGAAGGGGCGCCGTCAGGGACCCGTTAACTTTAACCAGACACTCTGCGGCGGCGTACAAAAGTCGGATCCGGGCGACGAACTGCGCCCCGAACCCGAATGCCCGCAGAGTCCCGAGCAGGTACTCGTGATCGACCCTGTCGAACGCCTTCTCCTGGTCGAGAGACAGGAAGGCGCTCGGCAGACCAGCCCGTCGACAGAAATGGATCAGGTCCCGGACCAGGTGGACGTTATCGTGTATCCTCCGGCCCGGGACCGTGTAGGACTGGTCCGGGTGGATCATGTGGGCCAGCACGGAGGCCAGGCGAGAAGACAACACCCTGGCGAAGATTTTGTAATCCGTGCCGAGGAGGGAGACCGGACGCCAGTTCTTTAAGGAACGAAGGTCCCCCTTCTTTGGCAGCAGGACGATGACCGCCCTGCGCCAAGAAAGGGGCAGCTGTCCGGCATTTAAACACTCCCCCAGGACCTGTGCGTAGTCGCTCCCCAGGACGTCCCAGAACGCCCTGAAGAACTCCACAGTCAGCCCGTCCAGCCCCGGGGTTTTGCCCCTCGAGAGCCGGTCGAGGGCGCCGGTCAGCTCCTCCAAAGTGACGGGAGCGTCGAGCCTTCCGGCGTCCTCCGGGCCGAGCTGCGGCAGGTCCTCCCACAGAACTCTGCGAGCATCCTCGCTGGACGGATCCAGAGAGAACAGGGCTGTGTAATAGTTTCGGACGTGGGCCCTGACGCCCTCCGGATCCGAGACGAGGGACCCGTCGTCGGCCAGCAGCACAAGGAGCTGCTGACGGGTGCCACGCCTTTTTTCCAGCGAGTAGAAGAAGGGGGAGCCGCGGTCCAGGTCCTGGAGGAGCTGGATCCGCGACCTCACGTACGCGCCCCGAGCCCCGACGAGCTGCAGGTCCCGGAGCGCGGCCTTCTTCTCTTCGTACACCCCGCGCAGGGCCGGGTCCGCGTCGGGCTGACCGAGGCGTGACTCCAGGTCGAGCAACTCCCTCTCCAACTCCCCGATCCTGGATTTCCGCCTCTTCGTCGACCCCCTCGCGTACTCCTGACAGAAGACGCGGACGTGAGCCTTGCCCACGTCCCACCATAGCCTCAGGGAGGGGAAGCTTCCCCGCTTCCTTCTCCAGCCGGCCCAGAAGCGACGAAACGAGTCCCGGAACCGCTCGTCCTCCAGCAGCAGGTTGTTAAGGTGCCAGTACGCGGAGCCGAGCCTGGCGCCGAACGGAAGGAGTTCCGCCCACACCAGGTGGTGGTCCGTGCACGACACCTGCCGCATGGAGGCCTTCGGGAAACAGGAGGCGTACGCCCGCGAAACGTACAGGCGGTCGATTCTGGACACTCCGACCCCAGGCCTCACGAAGGTGAAGGCGATGGAGTCGGGATGGAGATTCCGCCAGACGTCCACCAGGTCGAAGGACTTGACCAAGTCCCCCAACCTCTTCCCTGACGCGCGGTCAGTGCGGGCACCGCCGTGGTCCCTGCCCTCGAGGACGCAATTAAAATCTCCCCCGAGGACGACGCACTGGCCCTCGTCGATGGAAGCGAGATGAGCGGACACTTCTTGGAAGAAGCTCGCTTGCCTCGGCCCGGCCGGGGGAGCGTAGACGTTCACCAAGTGAAGCACCGCGCCCCCCAGCCGAACCGTCAGGTGAAGCAAACGGCCTGGCACTGGCTCCCTGACCCCCAAGATCTCCGGCTGAAAATGCGGGGCCAACAGGATAGCCACCCCGCCAGATCTGCGGGTGAGGTGACTCATGTAGACCCCCCCCTCGCCACTCCAGGAGCCAGGTGGCTTCGTCTCCCGGGGTAGTGTGGGTTTCTTGCAGGAAGCACACCGCATACCTCCCGTCCCGGAGGACCGAGAGGGTCTGGAATCTGCGCTGCGACTCCCTGCTGCCGTTGATGTTGAGGCTGGCTATAGTCGTCTCCATGTCGGAAGCTTTGTGCAACCACCACCAGTACAATTAACAAACCCGTGTATATATTTACAGGGAGGACGAGGGAGGGGCACTGAAGTCCCTCGCCCTCACCAGGAGTGCCCCCAGGAAGTTCCTGACTCGCTTTCGCTCGTTAATGTCGAGCCCAGGCGCCTGGCGGGCAGCGAGGGCCGACCAGTAAACTTTTTCAAAAGAGCTCCAGCGGTCGAGCGCCAGTTGGGCTCCATCCCGGCGACTCCGAGTTTCCTCGACAAATTCCCGGAGTTCCTCGAGGGGGATGAGGGGGAGATCGGTGGGGGGCACACGGGACTCAAAAAAGTCACTGCAGACGGAGTCCGCGTCGTCCCCGGTGTCCGCCACCGATCCCGAACCCTCCTCCGGGTGGTCGCCCTCGGTCACCGACCCCTCCCCCACCGAGAGGATGGGGGCTGGTCCGGCGCCGCCAACCGGCCTCAAACCCCCGGCGACCCCACCCCCAGGGTCACCGGCGGTACCTTCCTCGGCGCACCCCTTCCCGGAACGCCCCGAGTTCGGGTCGTCGGGCGGCAGAGGCTCGGGGCCCCGCTCCTCTCCCGACACCGGGACGCCAGGCTCCTCGGGGAAAAGGTCATCCCCCAGGAAAAGGTCATCCCCCAGGGCCAAGGCACCCGGAAAAACAGTCTGGGAGGGAGGAGCGAGGATAACACCCTCCTCCCCTCGACGACCCAGCAGAGGGTCCTCCGTCGTCGCCCGCACCACGGCCCTCGTGGTTCTTAAGGTCCTCCCCAGGGGCCGGAGGAGTCGAGGCAGCAGGACGCCCTGCTGTAGCCCCTGGGGGTTTGGGCGAGTCGGGCCGCGGTGCGGGACAGTCGTGGGGCACTGTTGGTTCGTCCCCCGGAGAGGGGCAGCACCACCGGCGCACTGCTGGAGAGTCTCTCCCTTCCAAGGGCCAGTGCCTCTTCCCCAGAGAGACCGAGGGGGGATTTATTTTTTTTTTTTTTTTTTTTTTTTTTTTTTTTTTTTTTTGTGAAAGACACAAAGTGCACGAATCTTTATTCAGTTTCCACCACCAGGAAGACAGGAAAACACCCGGGTGGCCAGTGACAAACACTGCCCTTCACATCAAAGGACAGTGCTGTGTGATCAAAACAGTGAAGGGGAGGGTAGGGACTAAATCAAAATAGAATTGGAGGGAGAAATGATGCACTCCACTCCCTGCGGCGCCCACCTCTCCCTGAACAACTCCAGGGTGTTGGTCGACGCCGCGTGCTCCTTCTCCAAGGACACCCGGGCTCTAACGTAACCGCGGAAGAGGGGCAGGCAGTCGGCCCTAACGACCCCCTCCACGGCCCGCTGCCTGGACCTGTTGATGGCCAGTTTGGCCAGGCCCAGGAGCAGACCCACGAGGAGGTCTTCAGACCTGCCCTCCTTCCTCCGTACCGGGTGCCCAAAGATCAGGAGCGTGGGACTGAAGTGCAGCCAAAAACAGAGGAGAAGGTTTTTCAGAAAATCAAAAAGGGAGTGCAAACGCCCACACCCAATATACACGTGGTCCACGGACTCCACAGCGCCACAGAACAAGCAGTTGGGCTGGGAGTCCGTGAACCACCGCAATCTGCGGTTGCAGGGGACTGCTGCGTGCAGCACCCTCCACCCCAGATCCCCGAGAGAAAGGGGGAGGACTCCCGCGTAGAGAGCCCTCCACTGGGGATCCCCACCGCCCGGTGGCAAATGGGCACGCCAAGGCGTGTCCGGACGGTGGATGAGGGAGAAGAGGTGGACGGTGTGCAGCAGCAGTCTGTACAGGGCTCTCCTGTTCACCTCCCTAAACGAAACAAAGTTAAAATTTCGGAGGCGGCTCAGGTTGTGGGGCACAGGCTCCCGCGGGAAGTACGGGACCTTGGGGCCAATGTGAAATTCCGTCCGGGCTGGGGTGAGCTCGGACGGGATCCCACCGCACACCTGAGCGTCCTCCAACTGGTGTACTACGTCGGGTCCGAGCACCGCCGTTTTGAGGCGTCGGATGGCGGTGGCCACGTACTGGACGTCTACCGCCGCCCTGCCTGCTATGTCCTGCGGCAGCGTCCAGCCCAGGCCCCCGGCACCCAGCACGTCCCCGACCCTGGTCACCCTCGCCGCCGCGGCCCTCTCCTCCGACAGCCACTCGAACCCGCGAGTACGGAGGTGCGGATTCCTGAGCAACGGCTCCCTGACGACAGCCGCTACTCCAGCCGGAGGGTAGGCGCGACGCGATTCGACCATGTTCCAGACAGTGATCAGGTCCTGGTAAAAGACAGGCAGCGTCTTGAGGGCGACCTGCAAACCGTCACGGTCGACGAACAGGAGCTGCGTGTCGTAGTTGAGGTTACGCACCTGGCGGAAAAAATACGTCGCCAGGGCGCACCATCTAGGAGGAGGCTCGACGTAAAGGTATCGCCGCAAGGTCTGAAGGCGGAACGTCGCGACCTGGGTGCGGGCGCACACCAGCGACTGACCGCCCTCCTCAATAGGGAGACTCAGAGCCTGCGCGGCGACCCAGTGCATCTTTTTGTCCCAGAAGAAATCGACCAACGTTCTCTGGATGCCAGCGACAAAGCCAAGAGGAGGGACCAAAGTGACCAGCCGGTACCACAGCATGGCGGCCACCAGCTGGTTTATGACCAGCACTCGACTCCTGTAAGATAGCACTCGGAGCAGTCCTGTCCAGCGGCCTAGGCGAGCCGAGACTTTGGCCTCCAGCTCCTGCCAGTTGGCCGGCCAGGATTCCTCAGCCGGGCTGAGGTAGACCCCCAGGTAGAGGAGATGGGTGGTACTCCAGCTGAACCCCCGTAACTCCTCCGGCAGAGAGTCCACCCGCCACGGGCCGACCAGTAGTCCGGAACATTTGGCCCAGTTGATCCTGGCGGAAGACGCCGCCGAGTACACGGCCTGGCACTCGCGCATCCTCCCCAGGTCAGCCGGGTCGGTGAAAGTGAGGAGCACGTCGTCGGCGTAGGCCGAGAGGACCACCCCCGTGCCCGCGCCGCGCAGAACCAGCCCCGACAACCTCCTCCGCAAGAGGCGCAGGAAAGGCTCCACGCACAGGGAATACAGCTGGCCGGACAGGGGGCAGCCTTGACGCACTCCTCTCCCGAAGCGAAGGGGCGCCGTCAGGGACCCGTTAACTTTAACCAGACACTCTGCGGCGGCGTACAAAAGTCGGATCCGGGCGACGAACTGCGCCCCGAACCCGAATGCCCGCAGAGTCCCGAGCAGGTACTCGTGATCGACCCTGTCGAACGCCTTCTCCTGGTCGAGAGACAGGAAGGCGCTCGGCAGACCAGCCCGTCGACAGAAATGGATCAGGTCCCGGACCAGGTGGACGTTATCGTGTATCCTCCGGCCCGGGACCGTGTAGGACTGGTCCGGGTGGATCATGTGGGCCAGCACGGAGGCCAGGCGAGAAGACAACACCCTGGCGAAGATTTTGTAATCCGTGCCGAGGAGGGAGACCGGACGCCAGTTCTTTAAGGAACGAAGGTCCCCCTTCTTTGGCAGCAGGACGATGACCGCCCTGCGCCAAGAAAGGGGCAGCTGTCCGGCATTTAAACACTCCCCCAGGACCTGTGCGTAGTCGCTCCCCAGGACGTCCCAGAACGCCCTGAAGAACTCCACAGTCAGCCCGTCCAGCCCCGGGGTTTTGCCCCTCGAGAGCCGGTCGAGGGCGCCGGTCAGCTCCTCCAAAGTGACGGGAGCGTCGAGCCTTCCGGCGTCCTCCGGGCCGAGCTGCGGCAGGTCCTCCCACAGAACTCTGCGAGCATCCTCGCTGGACGGATCCGGAGAGAACAGGGCTGTGTAATAGTTTCGGACGTGGGCCCTGACGCCCTCCGGATCCGAGACGAGGGACCCGTCGTCGGCCAGCAGCACAAGGAGCTGCTGACGGGTGCCACGCCTTTTTTCCAGCGAGTAGAAGAAGGGGGAGCCGCGGTCCAGGTCCTGGAGGAGCTGGATCCGCGACCTCACGTACGCGCCCCGAGCCCCGACGAGCTGCAGGTCCCGGAGCGCGGCCTTCTTCTCTTCGTACACCCCGCGCAGGGCCGGGTCCGCGTCGGGCTGACCGAGGCGTGACTCCAGGTCGAGCAACTCCCTCTCCAACTCCCCGATCCTGGATTTCCGCCTCTTCGTCGACCCCCTCGCGTACTCCTGACAGAAGACGCGGACGTGAGCCTTGCCCACGTCCCACCATAGCCTCAGGGAGGGGAAGCTTCCCCGCTTCCTTCTCCAGCCGGCCCAGAAGCGACGAAACGAGTCCCGGAACCGCTCGTCCTCCAGCAGCAGGTTGTTAAGGTGCCAGTACGCGGAGCCGAGCCTGGCGCCGAACGGAAGGAGTTCCGCCCACACCAGGTGGTGGTCCGTGCACGACACCTGCCGCGTGGAGGCCTTCGGGAAACAGGAGGCGTACGCCCGCGAAACGTACAGGCGGTCGATTCTGGACACTCCGACCCCAGGCCTCACGAAGGTGAAGGCGATGGAGTCGGGATGGAGATTCCGCCAGACGTCCACCAGGTCGAAGGACTTGACCAAGTCCCCCAACCTCTTCCCTGACGCGCGGTCAGTGCGGGCACCGCCGTGGTCCCTGCCCTCGAGGACGCAATTAAAATCTCCCCCGAGGACGACGCACTGGCCCTCGTCGATGGAAGCGAGATGAGCGGACACTTCTTGGAAGAAGCTCGCTTGCCTCGGCCCGGCCGGGGGAGCGTAGACGTTCACCAAGTGAAGCACCGCGCCCCCCAGCCGAACCGTCAGGTGAAGCAAACGGCCTGGCACTGGCTCCCTGACCCCCAAGATCTCCGGCTGAAAATGCGGGGCCAACAGGATAGCCACCCCGCCAGATCTGCGGGTGAGGTGACTCATGTAGACCCCCCCCTCGCCACTCCAGGAGCCAGGTGGCTTCGTCTCCCGGGGTAGTGTGGGTTTCTTGCAGGAAGCACACCGCATACCTCCCGTCCCGGAGGACCGAGAGGGTCTGGAATCTGCGCTGCGACTCCCTGCTGCCGTTGATGTTGAGGCTGGCTATAGTCGTCTCCATGTCGGAAGCTTTGTGCAACCACCACCAGTACAATTAACAAACCCGTGTATATATTTACAGGGAGGACGAGGGAGGGGCACTGAAGTCCCTCGCCCTCACCAGGAGTGCCCCCAGGAAGTTCCTGACTCGCTTTCGCTCGTTAATGTCGAGCCCAGGCGCCTGGCGGGCAGCGAGGGCCGACCAGTAAACTTTTTCAAAAGAGCTCCAGCGGTCGAGCGCCAGTTGGGCTCCATCCCGGCGACTCCGAGTTTCCTCGACAAATTCCCGGAGTTCCTCGAGGGGGATGAGGGGGAGATCGGTGGGGGGCACACGGGACTCAAAAAAGTCACTGCAGACGGAGTCCGCGTCGTCCCCGGTGTCCGCCACCGATCCCGAACCCTCCTCCGGGTGGTCGCCCTCGGTCACCGACCCCTCCCCCACCGAGAGGATGGGGGCTGGTCCGGCGCCGCCAACCGGCCTCAAACCCCCGGCGACCCCACCCCCAGGGTCACCGGCGGTACCTTCCTCGGCGCACCCCTTCCCGGAACGCCCCGAGTTCGGGTCGTCGGGCGGCAGAGGCTCGGGGCCCCGCTCCTCTCCCGACACCGGGACGCCAGGCTCCTCGGGGAAAAGGTCATCCCCCAGGAAAAGGTCATCCCCCAGGGCCAAGGCACCCGGAAAAACAGTCTGGGAGGGAGGAGCGAGGATAACACCCTCCTCCCCTCGACGACCCAGCAGAGGGTCCTCCGTCGTCGCCCGCACCACGGCCCTCGTGGTTCTTAAGGTCCTCCCCAGGGGCCGGAGGAGTCGAGGCAGCAGGACGCCCTGCTGTAGCCCCTGGGGGTTTGGGCGAGTCGGGCCGCGGTGCGGGACAGTCGTGGGGCACTGTTGGTTCGTCCCCCGGAGAGGGGCAGCACCACCGGCGCACTGCTGGAGAGTCTCTCCCTTCCAAGGGCCGGTGCCTCTTCCCCAGAGAGACCGAGGGGGGATTTATTTTTTTTTTTTTTTTTTCTTTCTCGAGGGGGATGAGGGGGAGATCGGTGGGGGGCACCTGGGACTCAAAAACATCACTGCAGACGGAGTCCGCCTCGTCCCCGGTGTCCGCCACCGATCCCGAACCCTCCTCCGGGAGGTCGCCCTCGGTCACCGACCCCTCCCCCACCGAGAGGATGGGGGCTGGTCCGGCGCCGCCAACTGGCCTCAAACCCCCGGCGACCCCACCCCCATGGTCACCGGCGGTACCTTCCTCGGCGCACCCCTTCTCGGAACACCCCGAGTTCGGGTCATCGGGCGGCAGAGGCTCAGGGCCCCGCTCCTCTCCTGACACCGGGACGCCTGGCTCCTCGGGGAAAAGGTCATCCCCCAGGAAAAGGTCATCCCCCAGGGCCAAGGCCCCCAGAAAAGCAGTCTGGGAGGGAGGAGCGAAGATAACACCCTCCACCGCTCGACAACCCAGCGGAGGGTCCTCCGTCATCGCCCGCACCACGGCCCTCGTGGTTCTTAAGGTCCTCCCCAGGGGCCGGAGGAGTCGAGGCAGCAGGAAGCCCTGCTGTAGCCCCTGGGGGTTTTGTCAAGTCAGGCCACGGTGCGGGACAGTCAAGGGGCACCATTGGTTCATCCCCTGGAGAGGGGCAGCACCGCCGGCGCGCTGCTGGAAAGTCCCTCCCCTCCAAGGGCCGGTGCCTCTTCCCCAGAGAGACCGAGGGGGATTTATTTTTTTTTTTTTTTTTTTTTTTTTTTTTTTTTTTTTTTTTTTCCCCTTTAACCCCCACACTACCACCTAAGTGCGGTAGTGCTTATTTTTTCCCCAGCACCCATGGTGTGTGTGTGCAGGTGGGAGACACAGTGAAAGACACAAAGTGCACCAATCTTTATTCAATTTCCACCACCAGGAATATAGGAAAACACCCGGGTGGCCAGTGACAAACACTGCCCTTCACATCAAAGGGCAGTGCTGTGTGATCAAAACAGTGAAGGGGAGGGTAGGGACTAAATCAAAATAGAGTTGGAGGGAGAAATGATGCACTCCACTCCCTGCGGCGCCCACCTCTCCCTGAACAACTCCAGGGTGTTGGTGGACACCGCGTGCTCCTTCTCCAAGGACACCCGGGCTCTAACATAACCGCGGAAGAGGGGCAGGCAGTCGGCCCTAACGACCCCCTCCACGGCCCGCTGCCTGGACCTGTTGATGGCCAGCTTGGCCAGGCCCAGGAGCAGACCCACGAGGAGGTCTTCAGACCTGCCCTCTTTCCTCCGTACCGGGTGCCCAAAGATCAGGAGCGTGGGACTGAAGTGCAGCCAAAAACAGAGGAGAAGGTTTTTAAGGAAATCAAAAAGGGAGTGCAAACGCCCACACCCAATATATACATGGTCCACGGACTCCACAGCGCCACAGAACAAGCAGTTGGGCTGGGAGTCCGTGAACCACCGCAATCTGCGGTTGCAGGGGACTGCTGCGTGCAGCACCCTCCACCCCAGATCCCCGAGAGAAAGGGGGAGGACTCCCGCGTAGAGAGCCCTCCACTGGGGATCCCCACCGCCCGGTGGCAAATGGGCACGCCAAGGCGTGTCCGGACGGTGGATGAGGGAGAAGAGGTGGATGGTGTGCAGCAGCAGTCGGTACAGGGCTCTCCTTTTCACCTCCCGAAACAAAACAAAGTTAAAATTTCGGAGGCGGCTCAGGTTGTGGGGCACAGGCTCCCGCGGGAAGTACGGGACCTTGGGGCCAATGTGAAATTCCGTCCGGGCTGGGGTGAGCTCGGACGGGATCCCACCGCACACCTGAGCGTCCTCCAACTGGTGTACTACGTCGGGTCCGAGCACCGCCGTTTTGAGGCGTCGGATGGCGGTGGCCACGTACTGGACGTCTACCGCCGCCCTGCCTGCTATGTCCTGCGGCAGCGTCCAGCCCAGGCCCCCGGCACCCAGCACGTCCCCGACCCTGGTCACCCTCGCCGCCGCGGCCCTCTCCTCCGACAGCCACTCGAACCCGCGAGTACGGAGGTGCGGATTCCTGAGCAACGGCTCCCTGACGACAGCCGCTACTCCAGCCGGAGGGTAGGCGCGACGCGATTCGACCATGTTCCAGACAGTGATCAGGTCCTGGTAAAAGACAGGCAGCGTCTTGAGGGCGACCTGCAAACCGTCACGGTCGACGAACAGGAGCTGCGTGTCGTAGTTGAGGTTACGCACCTGGCGGAAAAAATACGTCGCCAGGGCGCACCATCTAGGAGGAGGCTCGACGTAAAGGTATCGCCGCAAGGTCTGAAGGCGGAACGTCGCGACCTGGGTGCGGGCGCACACCAGCGACTGACCGCCCTCCTCAATAGGGAGACTCAGAGCCTGCGCGGCGACCCAGTGCATCTTTTTGTCCCAGAAGAAATCGACCAACGTTCTCTGGATGCCAGCGACAAAGCCAAGAGGAGGGACCAAAGTGACCAGCCGGTACCACAGCATGGCGGCCACCAGCTGGTTTATGACCAGCACTCGACTCCTGTAAGATAGCACTCGGAGCAGTCCTGTCCAGCGGCCTAGGCGAGCCGAGACTTTGGCCTCCAGCTCCTGCCAGTTGGCCGGCCAGGATTCCTCAGCCGGGCTGAGGTAGACCCCCAGGTAGAGGAGATGGGTGGTACTCCAGCTGAACCCCCGTAACTCCTCCGGCAGAGAGTCCACCCGCCACGGGCCGACCAGTAGTCCGGAACATTTGGCCCAGTTGATCCTGGCGGAAGACGCCGCCGAGTACACGGCCTGGCACTCGCGCATCCTCCCCAGGTCAGCCGGGTCGGTGAAAGTGAGGAGCACGTCGTCGGCGTAGGCCGAGAGGACCACCCCCGTGCCCGCGCCGCGCAGAACCAGCCCCGACAACCTCCTCCGCAAGAGGCGCAGGAAAGGCTCCACGCACAGGGAATACAGCTGGCCGGACAGGGGGCAGCCTTGACGCACTCCTCTCCGGAAGCGAAGGGGCGCCGTCAGGGACCCGTTAACTTTAACCAGACACTCTGCGGCGGCGTACAAAAGTCGGATCCGGGCGACGAACTGCGCCCCGAACCCGAATGCCCGCAGAGTCCCGAGCAGGTACTCGTGATCGACCCTGTCGAACGCCTTCTCCTGGTCGAGAGACAGGAAGGCGCTCGGCAGACCAGCCCGTCGACAGAAATGGATCAGGTCCCGGACCAGGTGGACGTTATCGTGTATCCTCCGGCCCGGGACCGTGTAGGACTGGTCCGGGTGGATCATGTGGGCCAGCACGGAGGCCAGGCGAGAAGACAACACCCTGGCGAAGATTTTGTAATCCGTGCCGAGGAGGGAGACCGGACGCCAGTTCTTTAAGGAACGAAGGTCCCCCTTCTTTGGCAGCAGGACGATGACCGCCCTGCGCCAAGAAAGGGGCAGCAGTCCGGCATTTAAACACTCCCCCAGGACCTGTGCGTAGTCGCTCCCCAGGACGTCCCAGAACGCCCTGAAGAACTCCACAGTCAGCCCGTCCAGCCCCGGGGTTTTGCCCCTCGAGAGCCGGTCGAGGGCGCCGGTCAGCTCCTCTAAGGTGACGGGAGCGTCGAGCCTTCCGGCGTCCTCCGGGCTGAGCTGCGGCAGGTCCTCCCACAGGACTCTGCGAGCATCCTCGCTGGACGGATCCGGAGAGAACAGAGCCGTGTAATAGTTCCGGACGTGGGCCCTGACTCCCTCCAGATCCGAGACGAGGGACCCGTCGTCGGCCAGCAGCACAAGGAGCTGCTGACGGGTGCCACGCCTTTTTTCCAGCGAGTAGAAGAAGGGGGAGCCGCGGTCCAGGTCCTGGAGGAGCTGGATCCGCGACCTCACGTACGCGCCCCGAGCCCCGACGAGCTGCAGGTCCCGGAGCGCGGCCTTCTTCTCTTCGTACGCCCCGCGCAGGGCCGGGTCCGCGTCGGGCTGACCGAGGCGTGACTCCAGGTCGAGCAACTCCCTCTCCAACTCCCCGATCCTGGATTTCCGTCCCTTCGTCGACCCCTCGCGTACTCCTGACAGAAGACGCGGACGTGAGCCTTGCCCACGTCCCACCATAGCCTCAGGGAGGGGAAGCTTCCCCGCTTCCTTCTCCAGCCGGCCCAGAAACGACGAAACGAGTCCCGGAACCGCTCGTCCTCCAGCAGCAGGTTGTTAAAGTGCCAGTACGCGGAGCCGAGCCTGGCGCCGAACGGAAGGAGTTCCGCCCACACCAGGTGATGGTCCGTGCACGACACCTGCCGCGTGGAGGCCTTCGGAAAACAGGAGGCGTACGCCCGCGAAACGTACAGGCGGTCGATTCTGGACGCTCCGACCCCAGGCCTCACGAAGGTGAAGGCGATGGAGTCGGGATGGAGATTCCGCCAGACGTCCACCAGGTCGAAGGACTTGACCAAGTCCCCCAACCTCTTCCCCGACGCGCAGCCAGTGCGGGCACCGCCGTGGTCCCTGCCCTCGAGGACGCAGTTAAAATCTCCCCTGAGGACGACGCACTGGTTCTCGTCGATGGAAGCAAGATGAGCGGACACTTCTTCAAAGAAGCTCGCTTGCCTCGGCCCGGCCAGGGGAGCGTAGACGTTCACCAGGTGAAGCACCGCGCCCCCCAGCCGAACTGTCAGGTGAAGCAAACGGCCTGGCACTGGCTCCCTGACCCCCAAGATCTCCGGCTGAAAATGCGGGGCCAACAGGATAGCCACCCCGCCAGATCTGCGGGTGAGGTGACTCATGTAGACCCCCCCCTCGCCACTCCAGGAGCCAGGTGGCTTCGTCTCCCGGGGTAGTGTGGGTTTCTTGCAGGAAGCACACCGCATACCTCCCGTCCCGGAGGACCGAGAGGGTCTGGAATCTGCGCTGCGACTCCCTGCTGCCGTTGATGTTGAGGCTGGCTATAGTCGTCTCCATGTCGGAAGCTTTGTGCAACCACCACCAGTACAATTAACAAACCCGTGTATATATTTACAGGGAGGACGAGGGAGGGGCACTGAAGTCCCTCGCCCTCACCAGGAGTGCCCCCAGGAAGTTCCTGACTCGCTTTCGCTCGTTAATGTCGAGCCCAGGCGCCTGGCGGGCAGCGAGGGTCGACCAGTAAACCTTTTCAAAAGAGCTCCAGCGGTCGAGCGCCAGTTGGGCTCCATCCCGGCGACTCCGAGTTTCCTCGACAAATTCCCGGAGTTCCTCGAGGGGGATGAGGGGGAGATCGGTGGGGGGCACACGGGACTCAAAAAAGTCACTGCAGACGGAGTCCGCGTCGTCCCCGGTGTCCGCCACCGATCCCGAACCCTCCTCCGGGTGGTCGCCCTCGGTCACCGACCCCTCCCCCACCGAGAGGATGGGGGCTGGTCCGGCGCCGCCAACCGGCCTCAAACCCCCGGCGACCCCACCCCCAGGGTCACCGGCGGTACCTTCCTCGGCGCACCCCTTCCCGGAACGCCCCGAGTTCGGGTCGTCGGGCGGCAGAGGCTCGGGGCCCCGCTCCTCTCCCGACACCGGGACGCCTGGCTCCTCGGGGAAAAGGTCATCCCCCAGGAAAAGGTCATCCCCCAGGGCCAAGGCCCCCGGAAAAACAGTCTGGGAGGGAGGAGCGAGGATAACACCCTCCTCCCCTCCACCGCTCGACGACCCAGCAGAGGGTCCTCCGTCGTCGCCCGCACCACGGCCCTCGTGGTTCTTAAGGTCCTCCCCAGGGGCCGGAGGAGTCGAGGCAGCAGGACGCCCTGCTGTAGCCCCTGGGGGTTTGGGCGAGTCGGGCCGCGGTGCGGGACAGTCGTGGGGCACTGTTGGTTCGTCACCCGGAGAGGGGCAGCACCACCGGCGCGCTGCAGGAGAGACCCTCCCCTCCAAGGGCCGGTGCCTCTTCCCCAGAGAGACCGAGGGGGGATTTACTTTTTTTTTTTTTTTTTTTTTAAAGTCCCTCCCCTCCAAGGGCCAGTGCCTCTGCCCCGGAGAGACCGGGGGGGGGTTTTTTTTTTTTTTTTTTTTTTTTTTTTTTTTTTTTTTTTTTCTTTACCCTACACTACCACCTAACTGCGGTAGTGCTTATTTTATCCCCAGCACCCATGGTGTGTGTGTGCAGGTGTAAGACACTGTGAAAGACACAAAGTGCACGAATCTTTATTCAGTTTCCACCACCAGGAAGACAGGAAAACACCCGGGTGGCCAGTGACAAACACTGCCCTTCACATCAAAGGACAGTGCTGTGTGATCAAAACAGTGAAGGGGAGGGTAGGGACTAAATCAAAATAGAATTGGAGGGAGAAATGATGCACTCCACTCCCTGCGGCGCCCACCTCTCCCTGAACAACTCCAGGGTGTTGGTCGACGCCGCGTGCTCCTTCTCCAAGGACACCCGGGCTCTAACGTAACCGCGGAAGAGGGGCAGGCAGTCGGCCCTAACGACCCCCTCCACGGCCCGCTGCCTGGACCTGTTGATGGCCAGTTTGGCCAGGCCCAGGAGCAGACCCACGAGGAGGTCTTCAGACCTGCCCTCCTTCCTCCGTACCGGGTGCCCAAAGATCAGGAGCGTGGGACTGAAGTGCAGCCAAAAACAGAGGAGAAGGTTTTTCAGAAAATCAAAAAGGGAGTGCAAACGCCCACACCCAATATACACGTGGTCCACGGACTCCACAGCGCCACAGAACAAGCAGTTGGGCTGGGAGTCCGTGAACCACCGCAATCTGCGGTTGCAGGGGACTGCTGCGTGCAGCACCCTCCACCCCAGATCCCCGAGAGAAAGGGGGAGGACTCCCGCGTAGAGAGCCCTCCACTGGGGATCCCCACCGCCCGGTGGCAAATGGGCACGCCAAGGCGTGTCCGGACGGTGGATGAGGGAGAAGAGGTGGACGGTGTGCAGCAGCAGTCTGTACAGGGCTCTCCTGTTCACCTCCCTAAACGAAACAAAGTTAAAATTTCGGAGGCGGCTCAGGTTGTGGGGCACAGGCTCCCGCGGGAAGTACGGGACCTTGGGGCCAATGTGAAATTCCGTCCGGGCTGGGGTGAGCTCGGACGGGATCCCACCGCACACCTGAGCGTCCTCCAACTGGTGTACTACGTCGGGTCCGAGCACCGCCGTTTTGAGGCGTCGGATGGCGGTGGCCACGTACTGGACGTCTACCGCCGCCCTGCCTGCTATGTCCTGCGGCAGCGTCCAGCCCAGGCCCCCGGCACCCAGCACGTCCCCGACCCTGGTCACCCTCGCCGCCGCGGCCCTCTCCTCCGACAGCCACTCGAACCCGCGAGTACGGAGGTGCGGATTCCTGAGCAACGGCTCCCTGACGACAGCCGCTACTCCAGCCGGAGGGTAGGCGCGACGCGATTCGACCATGTTCCAGACAGTGATCAGGTCCTGGTAAAAGACAGGCAGCGTCTTGAGGGCGACCTGCAAACCGTCACGGTCGACGAACAGGAGCTGCGTGTCGTAGTTGAGGTTACGCACCTGGCGGAAAAAATACGTCGCCAGGGCGCACCATCTAGGAGGAGGCTCGACGTAAAGGTATCGCCGCAAGGTCTGAAGGCGGAACGTCGCGACCTGGGTGCGGGCGCACACCAGCGACTGACCGCCCTCCTCAATAGGGAGACTCAGAGCCTGCGCGGCGACCCAGTGCATCTTTTTGTCCCAGAAGAAATCGACCAACGTTCTCTGGATGCCAGCGACAAAGCCAAGAGGAGGGACCAAAGTGACCAGCCGGTACCACAGCATGGCGGCCACCAGCTGGTTTATGACCAGCACTCGACTCCTGTAAGATAGCACTCGGAGCAGTCCTGTCCAGCGGCCTAGGCGAGCCGAGACTTTGGCCTCCAGCTCCTGCCAGTTGGCCGGCCAGGATTCCTCAGCCGGGCTGAGGTAGACCCCCAGGTAGAGGAGATGGGTGGTACTCCAGCTGAACCCCCGTAACTCCTCCGGCAGAGAGTCCACCCGCCACGGGCCGACCAGTAGTCCGGAACATTTGGCCCAGTTGATCCTGGCGGAAGACGCCGCCGAGTACACGGCCTGGCACTCGCGCATCCTCCCCAGGTCAGCCGGGTCGGTGAAAGTGAGGAGCACGTCGTCGGCGTAGGCCGAGAGGACCACCCCCGTGCCCGCGCCGCGCAGAACCAGCCCCGACAACCTCCTCCGCAAGAGGCGCAGGAAAGGCTCCACGCACAGGGAATACAGCTGGCCGGACAGGGGGCAGCCTTGACGCACTCCTCTCCCGAAGCGAAGGGGCGCCGTCAGGGACCCGTTAACTTTAACCAGACACTCTGCGGCGGCGTACAAAAGTCGGATCCGGGCGACGAACTGCGCCCCGAACCCGAATGCCCGCAGAGTCCCGAGCAGGTACTCGTGATCGACCCTGTCGAACGCCTTCTCCTGGTCGAGAGACAGGAAGGCGCTCGGCAGACCAGCCCGTCGACAGAAATGGATCAGGTCCCGGACCAGGTGGACGTTATCGTGTATCCTCCGGCCCGGGACCGTGTAGGACTGGTCCGGGTGGATCATGTGGGCCAGCACGGAGGCCAGGCGAGAAGACAACACCCTGGCGAAGATTTTGTAATCCGTGCCGAGGAGGGAGACCGGACGCCAGTTCTTTAAGGAACGAAGGTCCCCCTTCTTTGGCAGCAGGACGATGACCGCCCTGCGCCAAGAAAGGGGCAGCTGTCCGGCATTTAAACACTCCCCCAGGACCTGTGCGTAGTCGCTCCCCAGGACGTCCCAGAACGCCCTGAAGAACTCCACAGTCAGCCCGTCCAGCCCCGGGGTTTTGCCCCTCGAGAGCCGGTCGAGGGCGCCGGTCAGCTCCTCCAAAGTGACGGGAGCGTCGAGCCTTCCGGCGTCCTCCGGGCCGAGCTGCGGCAGGTCCTCCCACAGAACTCTGCGAGCATCCTCGCTGGACGGATCCGGAGAGAACAGGGCTGTGTAATAGTTTCGGACGTGGGCCCTGACGCCCTCCGGATCCGAGACGAGGGACCCGTCGTCGGCCAGCAGCACAAGGAGCTGCTGACGGGTGCCACGCCTTTTTTCCAGCGAGTAGAAGAAGGGGGAGCCGCGGTCCAGGTCCTGGAGGAGCTGGATCCGCGACCTCACGTACGCGCCCCGAGCCCCGACGAGCTGCAGGTCCCGGAGCGCGGCCTTCTTCTCTTCGTACACCCCGCGCAGGGCCGGGTCCGCGTCGGGCTGACCGAGGCGTGACTCCAGGTCGAGCAACTCCCTCTCCAACTCCCCGATCCTGGATTTCCGCCTCTTCGTCGACCCCCTCGCGTACTCCTGACAGAAGACGCGGACGTGAGCCTTGCCCACGTCCCACCATAGCCTCAGGGAGGGGAAGCTTCCCCGCTTCCTTCTCCAGCCGGCCCAGAAGCGACGAAACGAGTCCCGGAACCGCTCGTCCTCCAGCAGCAGGTTGTTAAAGTGCCAGTACGCGGAGCCGAGCCTGGCGCCGAACGGAAGGAGTTCCGCCCACACCAGGTGATGGTCCGTGCACGACACCTGCCGCGTGGAGGCCTTCGGAAAACAGGAGGCGTACGCCCGCGAAACGTACAGGCGGTCGATTCTGGACGCTCCGACCCCAGGCCTCACGAAGGTGAAGGCGATGGAGTCGGGATGGAGATTCCGCCAGACGTCCACCAGGTCGAAGGACTTGACCAAGTCCCCCAACCTCTTCCCCGACGCGCAGCCAGTGCGGGCACCGCCGTGGTCCCTGCCCTCGAGGACGCAGTTAAAATCTCCCCTGAGGACGACGCACTGGTTCTCGTCGATGGAAGCAAGATGAGCGGACACTTCTTCAAAGAAGCTCGCTTGCCTCGGCCCGGCCAGGGGAGCGTAGACGTTCACCAGGTGAAGCACCGCGCCCCCCAGCCGAACTGTCAGGTGAAGCAAACGGCCTGGCACTGGCTCCCTGACCCCCAAGATCTCCGGCTGAAAATGCGGGGCCAACAGGATAGCCACCCCGCCAGATCTGCGGGTGAGGTGACTCATGTAGACCCCCCCCTCGCCACTCCAGGAGCCAGGTGGCTTCGTCTCCCGGGGTAGTGTGGGTTTCTTGCAGGAAGCACACCGCATACCTCCCGTCCCGGAGGACCGAGAGGGTCTGGAATCTGCGCTGCGACTCCCTGCTGCCGTTGATGTTGAGGCTGGCTATAGTCGTCTCCATGTCGGAAGCTTTGTGCAACCACCACCAGTACAATTAACAAACCCGTGTATATATTTACAGGGAGGACGAGGGAGGGGCACTGAAGTCCCTCGCCCTCACCAGGAGTGCCCCCAGGAAGTTCCTGACTCGCTTTCGCTCGTTAATGTCGAGCCCAGGCGCCTGGCGGGCAGCGAGGGTCGACCAGTAAACCTTTTCAAAAGAGCTCCAGCGGTCGAGCGCCAGTTGGGCTCCATCCCGGCGACTCCGAGTTTCCTCGACAAATTCCCGGAGTTCCTCGAGGGGGATGAGGGGGAGATCGGTGGGGGGCACACGGGACTCAAAAAAGTCACTGCAGACGGAGTCCGCGTCGTCCCCGGTGTCCGCCACCGATCCCGAACCCTCCTCCGGGTGGTCGCCCTCGGTCACCGACCCCTCCCCCACCGAGAGGATGGGGGCTGGTCCGGCGCCGCCAACCGGCCTCAAACCCCCGGCGACCCCACCCCCAGGGTCACCGGCGGTACCTTCCTCGGCGCACCCCTTCCCGGAACGCCCCGAGTTCGGGTCGTCGGGCGGCAGAGGCTCGGGGCCCCGCTCCTCTCCCGACACCGGGACGCCTGGCTCCTCGGGGAAAAGGTCATCCCCCAGGAAAAGGTCATCCCCCAGGGCCAAGGCCCCCGGAAAAACAGTCTGGGAGGGAGGAGCGAGGATAACACCCTCCTCCCCTACACCGCTCGACGACCCAGCAGAGGGTCCTCCGTCGTCGCCCGCACCACGGCCCTCGTGGTTCTTAAGGTCCTCCCCAGGGGCCGGAGGAGTCGAGGCAGCAGGACGCCCTGCTGTAGCCCCTGGGGGTTTGGGCGAGTCGGGCCGCGGTGCGGGACAGTCGTGGGGCACTGTTGGTTCGTCACCCGGAGAGGGGCAGCACCACCGGCGCGCTGCAGGAGAGACCCTCCCCTCCAAGGGCCGGTGCCTCTTCCCCAGAGAGACCGAGGGGGGATTTATTTTTTTTTTATTTTTTTTTTTCTGGTGCCCCTTCCCCAGCGACCGGGGGGGATTTTTTTTTTTTTTTTTTTTTTTCTTTTCTTCCCCCACACTACCGCCTAAGTGCGGTAGTGCTTATTTTATCCCCAGCACCCATGGTGTGTGTGTGCAGGTGTAAGACACTGTGAAAGACACAAAGTGCACGAATCTTTATTCAGTTTCCACCACCAGGAAGACAGGAAAACACCCGGGTGGCCAGTGACAAACACTGCCCTTCACATCAAAGGACAGTGCTGTGTGATCAAAACAGTGAAGGGGAGGGTAGGGACTAAATCAAAATAGAATTGGAGGGAGAAATGATGCACTCCACTCCCTGCGGCGCCCACCTCTCCCTGAACAACTCCAGGGTGTTGGTCGACGCCGCGTGCTCCTTCTCCAAGGACACCCGGGCTCTAACGTAACCGCGGAAGAGGGGCAGGCAGTCGGCCCTAACGACCCCCTCCACGGCCCGCTGCCTGGACCTGTTGATGGCCAGTTTGGCCAGGCCCAGGAGCAGACCCACGAGGAGGTCTTCAGACCTGCCCTCCTTCCTCCGTACCGGGTGCCCAAAGATCAGGAGCGTGGGACTGAAGTGCAGCCAAAAACAGAGGAGAAGGTTTTTCAGAAAATCAAAAAGGGAGTGCAAACGCCCACACCCAATATACACGTGGTCCACGGACTCCACAGCGCCACAGAACAAGCAGTTGGGCTGGGAGTCCGTGAACCACCGCAATCTGCGGTTGCAGGGGACTGCTGCGTGCAGCACCCTCCACCCCAGATCCCCGAGAGAAAGGGGGAGGACTCCCGCGTAGAGAGCCCTCCACTGGGGATCCCCACCGCCCGGTGGCAAATGGGCACGCCAAGGCGTGTCCGGACGGTGGATGAGGGAGAAGAGGTGGACGGTGTGCAGCAGCAGTCTGTACAGGGCTCTCCTGTTCACCTCCCTAAACGAAACAAAGTTAAAATTTCGGAGGCGGCTCAGGTTGTGGGGCACAGGCTCCCGCGGGAAGTACGGGACCTTGGGGCCAATGTGAAATTCCGTCCGGGCTGGGGTGAGCTCGGACGGGATCCCACCGCACACCTGAGCGTCCTCCAACTGGTGTACTACGTCGGGTCCGAGCACCGCCGTTTTGAGGCGTCGGATGGCGGTGGCCACGTACTGGACGTCTACCGCCGCCCTGCCTGCTATGTCCTGCGGCAGCGTCCAGCCCAGGCCCCCGGCACCCAGCACGTCCCCGACCCTGGTCACCCTCGCCGCCGCGGCCCTCTCCTCCGACAGCCACTCGAACCCGCGAGTACGGAGGTGCGGATTCCTGAGCAACGGCTCCCTGACGACAGCCGCTACTCCAGCCGGAGGGTAGGCGCGACGCGATTCGACCATGTTCCAGACAGTGATCAGGTCCTGGTAAAAGACAGGCAGCGTCTTGAGGGCGACCTGCAAACCGTCACGGTCGACGAACAGGAGCTGCGTGTCGTAGTTGAGGTTACGCACCTGGCGGAAAAAATACGTCGCCAGGGCGCACCATCTAGGAGGAGGCTCGACGTAAAGGTATCGCCGCAAGGTCTGAAGGCGGAACGTCGCGACCTGGGTGCGGGCGCACACCAGCGACTGACCGCCCTCCTCAATAGGGAGACTCAGAGCCTGCGCGGCGACCCAGTGCATCTTTTTGTCCCAGAAGAAATCGACCAACGTTCTCTGGATGCCAGCGACAAAGCCAAGAGGAGGGACCAAAGTGACCAGCCGGTACCACAGCATGGCGGCCACCAGCTGGTTTATGACCAGCACTCGACTCCTGTAAGATAGCACTCGGAGCAGTCCTGTCCAGCGGCCTAGGCGAGCCGAGACTTTGGCCTCCAGCTCCTGCCAGTTGGCCGGCCAGGATTCCTCAGCCGGGCTGAGGTAGACCCCCAGGTAGAGGAGATGGGTGGTACTCCAGCTGAACCCCCGTAACTCCTCCGGCAGAGAGTCCACCCGCCACGGGCCGACCAGTAGTCCGGAACATTTGGCCCAGTTGATCCTGGCGGAAGACGCCGCCGAGTACACGGCCTGGCACTCGCGCATCCTCCCCAGGTCAGCCGGGTCGGTGAAAGTGAGGAGCACGTCGTCGGCGTAGGCCGAGAGGACCACCCCCGTGCCCGCGCCGCGCAGAACCAGCCCCGACAACCTCCTCCGCAAGAGGCGCAGGAAAGGCTCCACGCACAGGGAATACAGCTGGCCGGACAGGGGGCAGCCTTGACGCACTCCTCTCCCGAAGCGAAGGGGCGCCGTCAGGGACCCGTTAACTTTAACCAGACACTCTGCGGCGGCGTACAAAAGTCGGATCCGGGCGACGAACTGCGCCCCGAACCCGAATGCCCGCAGAGTCCCGAGCAGGTACTCGTGATCGACCCTGTCGAACGCCTTCTCCTGGTCGAGAGACAGGAAGGCGCTCGGCAGACCAGCCCGTCGACAGAAATGGATCAGGTCCCGGACCAGGTGGACGTTATCGTGTATCCTCCGGCCCGGGACCGTGTAGGACTGGTCCGGGTGGATCATGTGGGCCAGCACGGAGGCCAGGCGAGAAGACAACACCCTGGCGAAGATTTTGTAATCCGTGCCGAGGAGGGAGACCGGACGCCAGTTCTTTAAGGAACGAAGGTCCCCCTTCTTTGGCAGCAGGACGATGACCGCCCTGCGCCAAGAAAGGGGCAGCTGTCCGGCATTTAAACACTCCCCCAGGACCTGTGCGTAGTCGCTCCCCAGGACGTCCCAGAACGCCCTGAAGAACTCCACAGTCAGCCCGTCCAGCCCCGGGGTTTTGCCCCTCGAGAGCCGGTCGAGGGCGCCGGTCAGCTCCTCCAAAGTGACGGGAGCGTCGAGCCTTCCGGCGTCCTCCGGGCCGAGCTGCGGCAGGTCCTCCCACAGAACTCTGCGAGCATCCTCGCTGGACGGATCCGGAGAGAACAGGGCTGTGTAATAGTTTCGGACGTGGGCCCTGACGCCCTCCGGATCCGAGACGAGGGACCCGTCGTCGGCCAGCAGCACAAGGAGCTGCTGACGGGTGCCACGCCTTTTTTCCAGCGAGTAGAAGAAGGGGGAGCCGCGGTCCAGGTCCTGGAGGAGCTGGATCCGCGACCTCACGTACGCGCCCCGAGCCCCGACGAGCTGCAGGTCCCGGAGCGCGGCCTTCTTCTCTTCGTACACCCCGCGCAGGGCCGGGTCCGCGTCGGGCTGACCGAGGCGTGACTCCAGGTCGAGCAACTCCCTCTCCAACTCCCCGATCCTGGATTTCCGCCTCTTCGTCGACCCCCTCGCGTACTCCTGACAGAAGACGCGGACGTGAGCCTTGCCCACGTCCCACCATAGCCTCAGGGAGGGGAAGCTTCCCCGCTTCCTTCTCCAGCCGGCCCAGAAGCGACGAAACGAGTCCCGGAACCGCTCGTCCTCCAGCAGCAGGTTGTTAAGGTGCCAGTACGCGGAGCCGAGCCTGGCGCCGAACGGAAGGAGTTCCGCCCACACCAGGTGGTGGTCCGTGCACGACACCTGCCGCGTGGAGGCCTTCGGGAAACAGGAGGCGTACGCCCGCGAAACGTACAGGCGGTCGATTCTGGACACTCCGACCCCAGGCCTCACGAAGGTGAAGGCGATGGAGTCGGGATGGAGATTCCGCCAGACGTCCACCAGGTCGAAGGACTTGACCAAGTCCCCCAACCTCTTCCCTGACGCGCGGTCAGTGCGGGCACCGCCGTGGTCCCTGCCCTCGAGGACGCAATTAAAATCTCCCCCGAGGACGACGCACTGGCCCTCGTCGATGGAAGCGAGATGAGCGGACACTTCTTGGAAGAAGCTCGCTTGCCTCGGCCCGGCCAGGGGAGCGTAGACGTTCACCAGGTGAAGCACCGCGCCCCCCAGCCGAACTGTCAGGTGAAGCAAACGGCCTGGCACTGGCTCCCTGACCCCCAAGATCTCCGGCTGAAAATGCGGGGCCAACAGGATAGCCACCCCGCCAGATCTGCGGGTGAGGTGACTCATGTAGACCCCCCCCTCGCCACTCCAGGAGCCAGGTGGCTTCGTCTCCCGGGGTAGTGTGGGTTTCTTGCAGGAAGCACACCGCATACCTCCCGTCCCGGAGGACCGAGAGGGTCTGGAATCTGCGCTGCGACTCCCTGCTGCCGTTGATGTTGAGGCTGGCTATAGTCGTCTCCATGTCGGAAGCTTTGTGCAACCACCACCAGTACAATTAACAAACCCGTGTATATATTTACAGGGAGGACGAGGGAGGGGCACTGAAGTCCCTCGCCCTCACCAGGAGTGCCCCCAGGAAGTTCCTGACTCGCTTTCGCTCGTTAATGTCGAGCCCAGGCGCCTGGCGGGCAGCGAGGGTCGACCAGTAAACCTTTTCAAAAGAGCTCCAGCGGTCGAGCGCCAGTTGGGCTCCATCCCGGCGACTCCGAGTTTCCTCGACAAATTCCCGGAGTTCCTCGAGGGGGATGAGGGGGAGATCGGTGGGGGGCACACGGGACTCAAAAAAGTCACTGCAGACGGAGTCCGCGTCGTCCCCGGTGTCCGCCACCGATCCCGAACCCTCCTCCGGGTGGTCGCCCTCGGTCACCGACCCCTCCCCCACCGAGAGGATGGGGGCTGGTCCGGCGCCGCCAACCGGCCTCAAACCCCCGGCGACCCCACCCCCAGGGTCACCGGCGGTACCTTCCTCGGCGCACCCCTTCCCGGAACGCCCCGAGTTCGGGTCGTCGGGCGGCAGAGGCTCGGGGCCCCGCTCCTCTCCCGACACCGGGACGCCTGGCTCCTCGGGGAAAAGGTCATCCCCCAGGAAAAGGTCATCCCCCAGGGCCAAGGCCCCCGGAAAAACAGTCTGGGAGGGAGGAGCGAGGATAACACCCTCCTCCCCTCCACCGCTCGACGACCCAGCAGAGGGTCCTCCGTCGTCGCCCGCACCACGGCCCTCGTGGTTCTTAAGGTCCTCCCCAGGGGCCGGAGGAGTCGAGGCAGCAGGACGCCCTGCTGTAGCCCCTGGGGGTTTGGGCGAGTCGGGCCGCGGTGCGGGACAGTCGTGGGGCACTGTTGGTTCGTCACCCGGAGAGGGGCAGCACCACCGGCGCGCTGCAGGAGAGACCCTCCCCTCCAAGGGCCGGTGCCTCTTCCCCAGAGAGACCGAGGGGGGATTTTATTTTTTTTTTTTTTTTTTTTTTTTTTTTTTTTTCAAGATCAACAAATATCTTTATTTCAATTTGCACAGAACAGTAATTGGATTTGTTCTAAGTTCCTTCTTCCTGGGAAGATTTCAATAATTCTCTGGGAGGCAGAAGCAATCAAACTAGGGATTACATACACAGTACCCCATGCCCCACTAACTGCTGTCCTCCAGCGAGAGCCTGTCAAACAGGTACTCTCCCAGCCCATTCTCAGGAGCTCCCAGACGCTTCAGGTTGGTGATGTAGTCCCCAAGTCGCTGGATGATCTCAACCTCCTCATCCAAATAGTGAGTCTCCAGGAAGTCACACAGATGAGGGTCAGTCTGGGCAGTGGCAAGTTGGTGTAGATCCAGCAAACTCTGGTTCACATTCTTCTCCAGATCCAGGGCAACCTGCATTGCCTGCAGCCCGTTACCCCACTCATCCCTCTCTGGCTTCTTCACATCCTGGAGGAGGACTCTGCCTCCACGCTGATTCTGGAATTTCAGCAGCTTCTCTGCATGTTCCTGCTTCTCCTGGGACTGAGCTTTGAAGAACTGAGAGAAATGGTGCAGGGCAACATCATCCCGGTCAAAGTACAACATCAAAGACTGATAGAGATAGGAGGCAGTGAGCTCCAGGTTAATCTGCTTATTAACAGCAGCTTCACAATCCTGGTGATAGTTTTGACAAACCTGGGAATCCATTTTCCGAGGGGGGATTTATGGGCCTTCCCCTCCCCGCCCGCCTCGGTGGTCATGGGACCCGGGGTCCCTCCCCCCAGCCTTTCCAGGAATACGAATGGCTGGGGGAAGACAGGGGGCGTGGCCAGGGTGGGGAGGGCCAGCTGTGTCACTTCCTGCCCCGCCCTGGGTTTATCAGGGGGGTGGGGGAGTGGGGGGGTGAGGGGGTGACGGAGGGCGGGCAGGCAGGGCAAGGGCCCAGTTCCCCCTCCGGGGCCCGGAGACATGGCCGCTGCAGGAGGCGGAGCAGCGGTGGTTCCCCCCAGGTTGGTGCCAGGGCGTGGCTGGGTTGGGCAGGGCTCGGGCTCAGGGGCCCCCGGTCCAGGTGTTAAAGCCCGAGGGGTTTCTCCATCGGGGTGGGGAGTGGGTGTGGTGTCAGTGGGGTCAGGGTCAGGTACAGGTTCGGGAGTGTGGGGGTCAGGGGTCCCGCGCCGGGGCGACGCTGGCACGGCCGCAGGGGCATTGTCGTGCCGGGGCGGGGTAGGTCGTGGGCTAGGTTCCGGGGAAGGGGATAGGGTGGTCTCCCCGTGGGCAGGCCTGACGCGTCTCATCTTTTTCTGCGCCTTCTGGCCGGCCGGACGCTCACCCCCCTCCCTGCCAGAGGCTGGAACGTTGCAAGCCCCTGGCTTAGCCTCCGGTGCCGGGGCCTGTGGTGTTGACTTCGGGGGAGGGGGAGTGGGTGCGGCGGCACCACCATCAGCCATCGGCACGGGCTGGGCATCCTTCTGGGTGGGGCAGTTTTTTCTTATGTGCCCCACCTCGCGGCACAGGTGGCACCGCACGCCGTCCGCCGTCCAGAAGGCGTGATAGGCCGCGCCCTCATGGAGGACAGTGAAAGTGCCCTCGGTGACCTCCTCCTGGGCCAGGCAAATGAATACCTGGCGCCGGAAGGAGTATACGTGTCGGAGGGCAGGGTCCTTCAGGCCGAGCAGGAGCGGCTGGACACCCGACCGGATTTCCCCCAGGGTGGTGAGGTGGGGGAGAAGGAGCTCGCTGGCAATGAAGGGCGGGACGTTAGAGATCACGACCCTCTGGGCCGTAACCTCCAGAGGGTCGACGGGCAGATGTGTCCCGCCCACAGCGAGCCCCCTCTCCACGGCCAGGTGGACCGCCTGTTCGGTCTTCAGGAAGAAGACGGCCTTCCCGTACATCCGGGCCGCAGCGACGATGGCCAGTGGGCCGACCACACTAGCCATGGCCTTGCTGCAGGCCTCGATGGACATATTAGGGTGGGGATAGGCCTTGACCCCCAGGTGTTTGGTCAGGTGCCTGAAGGGGGTTGACGTCGCAGCTGGGGTTGGGACAGCCGAGCCCAAGGCAGCGGCTACCCCGGCGTAGGTGCGGCTGGGCCCCGCGACCTTCGGGCTCGCCATACTCTGCTGCCGAATGTTAGGCCCCAGGCAGCAGTAGCGACGGTGGAGGCAGGCCTCGGACAACAGCAGCGGTGGAGGCAGGCCTCAGGCGAGTCTACGGTAGGCCTTCGGTCGCAGTGTGGGGGAAGACCTGTTCGGGAGAGTCCCCAAGGCAAGTCCCAGGCAGTAGTGGTGGAGGAGCCCAAGGAGAGTCTCAGGCAGCGGCAGCAGTGGAGGCAAGCCTCAGGCAAGTCCCAGGTAGGCCCTTGGTCGCAGCAGTAGGGGGGCAGACCTGTTTGGGGAGGGTCCCCAAGGCAAGTCCCAGGCAGCCCCAAAATTGAATCCCAGGCAGCAGCAGTGGAGGTCCTGGGGAGGGGTCCAAGGCGAGTCCCCGGCAGCAGTGGTGGAGGCGGGCCTCAGATAACAGCAGCAGTGGAGGCAGGCCTCTGGCAAGTCCTGGGCAGGCCCTTGGTCGCAGTGGTGGGGGCAGACCTGTTGGGGAGAGTCCCCGAGGCAAGTCCCAGGCAGCCCCAAAATTGAGTCCCAGGCAGCAGCAGTGGAGGTGGGCCTCTAGTAACAGCAGCAGTGGTGGAGGTCCTGGGAGGGGCCCCAAGGCAAGTCCCAGGCAGCAGCAGTGAGGTAGGCTCCAAGCAGCAACAGCTGAGGCAAGTCTGGGCAGGGTCCCAGAGACCAGCAGTGGGAGTGCTGGTTTCTCCTTCTCCTTCTCCTTCTCTCTTCCTGTAGGGCAGCTGGTCTAGGGATAGTCGCATTCAAGGAGAGTCCTTGCACATACACTCAAGTGGCCAGTGACAAACACTGCCCCACATCAAAGGGCAGTGCTGTGTGATCAAAACAGTGAAGGGGAGGGTAGGGACTAAATCAAAATAGAATTGGAGGGAGAAATAATGCACTCCACTCCCTGCGGCGCCCACCTCTCCCTGAACAACTCCAGGGTGTTGGTCGACACCGCGTGCTCCTTCTCCAAGGACACCCGGGCTCTAACGTAACCGCGGAAGAGGGGCAGGCAGTCGGCCCTAACGACCCCCTCCACGGCCCGCTGCCTGGACCTGTTAATAGCCAGTTTGGCCAGGCCCAGGAGCAGACCCACGAGGAGGTCTTCAGACCTGCCCTCCCTCCTCCGTATCGGGTGCCCAAAGATCAGGAGCGTGGGACTGAAGTGCAACCAAAAGCAGAGGAGGAGGTTTTTGAGAAAATCAAAAAGAGAAATCTCCTGTTTCTTTTTTTTATTTTTTTTCTCTTTTTTTCTTTTATTTTCTTCTCTACCTAAGTGCGGTAGTGCTTATTTTATCCCCAGCACCCATGGTGTGTGTGTGCAGGTGTGAGACAGTGAAAGACACAAAGTGCACAAATCTTTATTCAAATTCCACCACCAGGAAGATAGGAAAACACCCGAGTGGCAAGTGACAAACACTGCCCTTAATCTCCTGTTTTATTTTTTTTGTTTTTTTTTCTACTGCCTAACTGCGGTAATCTCCTGTTTATTTTATTTTTTTTTCTACTGCCTAACTGCGGTAATCTCCTGTTTATTTTTTTTTTCCCCCACACTACCACCTAAGTGCAGTAGTGCTTATTATATGTATATTTTTTTCCCCAGCACCCATGGTGTGTGTGTGCGCAGGTGTGAGACACAGTGAAAGACACAAAGTGCACGAATCTTTATTCAAATTCCACCACCAGGAAGATAGGAAAACACCCGAGTGGCCAGTGACAAACACTGCTCTTAGTTTCCTGTTTTTTTTTCTACTGCCTAACTGCGGTAATCTCCTGTTTATCTTTTTTTTAAAGGGAATGCAAACGCCCACACCCAATATATACATGGTCCACGGACTCCACAGCGCCATGGAACAAGCTGTTGGGCTGGGAGTCCGTGAACCAGCGCAATCTGCGGTTGCAGGGGACTGCTGCGTGCAGCACCCTCCACCCCAGATCCCCGAGAGAAAGGGGGAGGACTCCCGCGTAGAGAGCCCTCCACTGGGGATCCCCACCGCCTGGTGGCAAATGGGCACGCCAAGGCGTGTCCGGACGGTGGATGAGGGAGAAGAGGTGGACGGTGTGCAGCAGCAGTCTATTTTTTATTTTTTTTTACCCATGGTGTGCAGGTGTGAGACACAGTGAAAGACACAAAGTGCACAAATCTTTATTCAAATTCCACCACCAGGAAGACAGGAAAACACCCGAATGGCCAGTGACAAACACTGCCCTTAATCTCCTGTTTTTTTTTGTTGTTTGTTTTTTTTTTCTACTGCCTAACTGCGGTAATCTCCTGTTTATTTTTTTTTCCCCCACACTACCACCTAAGTGCGGTAGAGCTTATTATATGTATATATTTTTTTTCCCCAGCACCCATGGTGTGCGTGTGCGCAGGTGTGAGACACAGTGAAAGACACAAAGTGCACGAATCTTTATTCAATTTCCACCACCAGGAAGATAGGAAAACACCCGAGTGGCCAGTGACAAACACTGCCCTTAATCTCCTGTTTATTTTTTTTTTGAAAGACACAAAGTGCTCCCTCCTGTGTATTTTTTTTAATCAAAATAAACACTCCTTTTTTTTTTCTTTTCTTTTTTTTTTCTCGGGACTGAAGTGCAGCCAAGGTCCCTGTTTGTGCTTATTTTTCCCCAGCACCCATGGTGTGTGTGTGTGCAGGTGTGAGATACAGTGAAAGACAAAGTGCACGAATCTTTATTCAAATTCCACCACCAGGAAGATAGGAAAACACCCGAGTGGCCAGTGACAAACACTGCCCTTAATCTCCTGTTTTTTTTTTCTACTGCCTAACTGCGGTAATCTCCTGTTTATTTTTTTTTCTTTTTATTTTTCTTTTTTTTATTATTTTTTTTTATTTTTTTTTATTTTTTTCTATCCCCAGCACCCATGGTGTGTGTGTGCAGGTGTGAGACACAGTGGAAGACACAAAGTGCACGAATCTTTATTCAATTTCCACCACCAGGAAGATAGGAAAAACACCCGGGTGGCCAGTGGCAAACACTGCCCTTCACATCAAAGGGCAGTGCTGTGTGATCAAAACAGTGAAGGGGAGGGTAGGGACTAAATCAAAATAGAATTGGAGGGAGACTCCTATTTTTTTTTTTCTTTTTTGCACCAATCTTTATTCAAATTCCACCACCAGGATGGCCAGTGACAAACACTGCCCTTCAGGCTTGCCTTCATTTTTTTTTCTTCCCTTTAACCCCCACACTACCACCTAAGTGCGGTAGTGCTTATTTTATCCCCAGCACCCATGGTGTGTGTGTGCGCAGGTGTGAGACACAGTGAAAGACACAAAGTGCACCAATCTTTATTCAATTTCCACCACCAGGAAGATAGGAAAACACCCGAGTGGCCAGTGACAAACACTGCCCTTAATCTCCTGTTTATTTTTTTTTTGAAAGACACAAAGTGCTCCCTCCTGTGTATTTTTTTTAATCAAAATAAACACTCCTTTTTTTTTCTTTTCTTTTTTTTTATTTTTTTTCTCGGGACTGAAGTGCAGCCAAGGTCCCTGTTTGTGCTTATTTTTCCCTAGCACCCATGGTGCGTGTGTGTGCAGGTGTGAGATACAGTGAAAGACACAAAGTGCACGAATCTTTATTCAAATTCCACCACCAGGAAGATAGGAAAACACCCGAGTGGCCAGTGACAAACACTGCCCTTAATCTCCTGTTTTTTTTCTACTGCCTAACTGCGGTAATCTCCTGTTTATTTTTTTTTTATCAAAATAGAGTTGGAGGGAGAAATAATGCACTCCACTCCCTGCGGTGCCCACCTCTCCCTGAACAACTCCAGGGTGTTGACATGATTTTATTTTTTTTATTTTTTTTTTTACTACCACCTAACTGCGGTAGTGCTTATTTTATCCCCAGCACCCATGGTGTGTGTGTGCAGGTGTGAGACACAGTGAAAGACACAAAGTGCACCAATCTTTATTCAATTTCCACCACCAGGAAGATAGGAAAACACCCGAGTGGCCAGTGACAAACACTGCCCTTAATCTCCTGTTTATTTTTTTTTTGAAAGACACAAAGTGCTCCCTCCTGTGTTTTTTTTTAATCAAAATAAACACTCCTTTTTTTTTTCTTTTCTTTTTTTTAATTTTTTTTCTCGGGACTGAAGTGCAGCCAAGGTCCCTGTTTGTGCTTATTTTTCCCCAGCACCCATGGTGTGTGTGTGTGCAGGTGTGAGACACAGTGAAAGACACAAAGTGCACGAATCTTTATTCAAATTCCACCACCAGGAAGACAGGAAAACACCCGAATGGCCAGTGACAAACACTGCCCTTAATCTCCTGTTTTTTTTTGTTGTTTGTTTTTTTTTTCTACTGCCTAACTGCGGTAATCTCCTGTTTATTTTTTTTTCCCCCACACTACCACCTAAGTGCGGTAGAGCTTATTATATGTATATATTTTTTTTCCCCAGCACCCATGGTGTGTGTGTGCGCAGGTGTGAGACACAGTGAAAGACACAAAGTGCACGAATCTTTATTCAATTTCCACCACCAGGAAGATAGGAAAACACCCGAGTGGCCAGTGACAAACACTGCCCTTAATCTCCTGTTTATTTTTTTTTGAAAGACACAAAGTGCTCCCTCCTGTGTATTTTTTTTAATCAAAATAAACACTCCTTTTTTTTCTTTTCTTTTTTTTTCTTTTTTTTTCTTGGGACTGAAGTGCAGCCAAGGTCCCTGTTTGTGCTTATTTTTCCCCAGCACCCATGGTGTGTGTGTGTGCAGGTGTGAGATACAGTGAAAGACACAAAGTGCACGAATCTTTATTCAAATTCCACCACCAGGAAGATAGGAAAACACCCGAGTGGCCAGTGACAAACACTGCCCTTAATCTCCTGTTTTTTTTTTCTACTGCCTAACTGCGGTAATCTCCTGTTTATTTTTTTTTTACTTTTTTTTATATTTTTTATCAAAATAGAGTTGGAGGGAGAAATAATGCACTCCACTCCCTGCGGTGCCCACCTCTCCCTGAACAACTCCAGGGTGTTGACATGATTTTATTTTTTTTTTTATTTATTTTTTTTTACTACCACCTAACTGCGGTAGTGCTTATTTTATCCCCAGCACCCATGGTGTGTGTGTGCAGGTGTGAGACACAGTGAAAGACACAAAGTGCACCAATCTTTATTCAATTTCCACCACCAGGAAGATAGGAAAACACCCGAGTGGCCAGTGACAAACACTGCCCTTAATCTCCTGTTTATTTTTTTTTTGAAATACACAAAGTGCTCCCTCCTGTGTATTTTTTTTAATCAAAATAAACACTCCTTTTTTTTTTCTTTTCTTTTTTTTTCTCGGGACTGAAGTGCAGCCAAGGTCCCTGTTTGTGCTTATTTTTCCCCAGCACCCATGGTGTGTGTGTGTGCAGGTGTGAGATACAGTGAAAGACACAAAGTGCACGAATCTTTATTCAAATTCCACCACCAGGAAGATAGGAAAACACCCGAGTGGCCAGTGACAAACACTGCCCTTAATCTCCTGTTTTTTTTTTCTACTGCCTAACTGCGGTAATCTCCTGTTTATTTTTTTTTTTTTTTATTTTTTTATTTTTTATCAAAATAGAGTTGGAGGGAGAAATAATGCACTCCACTCCCTGCGGTGCCCACCTCTCCCTGAACAACTCCAGGGTGTTGACATGATTTTATTTTTTTTATTTTTTTTATTTTTTTTTACTACCACCTAACTGCGGTAGTGCTTATTTTATCCCCAGCACCCATGGTGTGTGTGTGCAGGTGTGAGACACAGTGAAAGACACAAAGTGCACCAATCTTTATTCAATTTCCACCACCAGGAAGATAGGAAAACACCCGAGTGGCCAGTGACAAACACTGCCCTTAATCTCCTGTTTATTTTTTTTTTGAAAGACACAAAGTGCTCCCTCCTGTGTTTTTTTTTAATCAAAATAAACACTCCTTTTTTTTTCTTTTCTTTTTTTTAATTTTTTTTCTCGGGACTGAAGTGCAGCCAAGGTCCCTGTTTGTGCTTATTTTTCCCCAGCACCCATGGTGTGTGTGTGTGCAGGTGTGAGACACAGTGAAAGACACAAAGTGCACGAATCTTTATTCAAATTCCACCACCAGGAAGACAGGAAAACACCCGAATGGCCAGTGACAAACACTGCCCTTAATCTCCTGTTTTTTTTTGTTGTTTGTTTTTTTTTTCTACTGCCTAACTGCGGTAATCTCCTGTTTATTTTTTTTTCCCCCACACTACCACCTAAGTGCGGTAGAGCTTATTATATGTATATATTTTTTTTCCCCAGCACCCATGGTGTGTGTGTGCGCAGGTGTGAGACACAGTGAAAGACACAAAGTGCACGAATCTTTATTCAATTTCCACCACCAGGAAGATAGGAAAACACCCGAGTGGCCAGTGACAAACACTGCCCTTAATCTCCTGTTTTTTTTTTCTACTGCCTAACTGCGGTAATCTCCTGTTTATTTTTTTTTTTTTTTTCTTTTTTTTACTACCACCTAAGCGCAGTAGTGCTTATTTTATCCCCAGCACCCATGGTGTGTGTGTGCAGGTGTGAGACACAGTGAAAGACACAAAGTGCACCACTCTTTATTCAATTTCCACCACCAGGAAGATAGGAAAACACCCGGGTGGCCAGTGACAAACACTGCCCTTAATCTCCTGTTTATTTTTTTTTTGAAAGACACAAAGTGCTCCCTCCTGTGTTTTTTTTTAATCAAAATAAACACTCCTTTTTTTTTCTTTTCTTTTTTTTAATTTTTTTTCTCGGGACTGAAGTGCAGCCAAGGTCCCTGTTTGTGCTTATTTTTCCCCAGCACCCATGGTGTGTGTGTGTGCAGGTGTGAGACACAGTGAAAGACACAAAGTGCACGAATCTTTATTCAAATTCCACCACCAGGAAGACAGGAAAACACCCGAATGGCCAGTGACAAACACTGCCCTTAATCTCCTGTTTATTTTTTTTTGAAAGACACAAAGTGCTCCCTCCTGTGTATTTTTTTTAATCAAAATAAACACTCCTTTTTTTTTTCTTTTCTTTTTTTTTCTCGGGACTGTAGTGCAGCCAATGTTCCTGTTTGTGCTTATTTTTCCCCAGCACCAATGGTGTGTGTGTGTGCAGGTGTGAGATACAGTGAAAGACAAAGTGCACGAATCTTTATTCAAATTCCACCACCAGGAAGATAGGAAAACACCCGAGTGGCCAGTGACAAACACTGCCCTTAATCTCCTGTTTTTTTTTTCTACTGCCTAACTGCGGTAATCTCCTGTTTATTTTTTTTTTCTTTTTTTTTATTCTTTTTTTTTTCTTTTTTTTCCTATTTTGTTTTTTATTTAACCCCCTCACTACCACCTAAGTGCAGTAGTGCTTATTTTATCCCCAGCACCCATGGTGTGTGTGTGCAGGTGTGAGACACAGTGAAAGACACAAAGTGCACCACTCTTTATTCAATTTCCACCACCAGGAAGATAGGAAAACACCCGGGTGGCCAGTGACAAACACTGCCCTTAATCTCCTGTTTTTTTTTTCTACTGCCTAACTGCGGTAATCTCCTGTTTATGTCTGTTAGCCAGACTTCCCTGATTGGCCCAGGTTAACAAACCTAGATCTCCCAGTCAATCAGTATGTCCAATGTGGCTGAAATCCCAGCAACCCTAAACGGTGATTGCAAAAGTTTTGTTTTTAAAATGTTGAAATGATTGCATTTGATCAATTGCTTTGGGCAGTAGGTCCACTAACTTTGAATTGTTCATCTGCTTTTGCAAGTTTCTTAGTAATCTTACCGAGGCCTGATCTCTGTATTGTAACATCCTCTAACCCTGTACAAAGTGACAGCTGCAAACATCAGGGTAGCGTATGCGAAAGTTGATGCACATGAAATCTGTGCACATGAGGGATTCATGTAAATTACAGCTATGTATTTAAAGGCTGTGGAGATGGGGACTGTGTATGTGAAGGCTGTGTGCATGAGTTGTGCATAAAATTTCTGTACATGAGACATGTGTAATGAGGGCTAGATGTACCTTAGGGATATGTAAGTGAAAGCTTGTTCATGAGAGTTGTGTATTTGAAGGCTGTGTACGTAAGGCTCGTGTTTATGAAAGCTGTGACATAAGGCTTTGTATATGACTGCATTGTACATAACAATTATGTACATGCAAGTACATCCATGAAACCTATGCATCTAAAGGCTGTATATAAGAAGTCTGTAAATATGAAGGCTATATTTATGAAGGCTGTATATATGAAGTCTGTAAGTATAAAGGCTGTATATATGAAAGCTGTATCTATGAAATCTAAATATGAGGGATGTGTAAAAGGCTGTGTACATGAAACCTGTGAAAAAGGCTAGATATTTGAGGGCTATGATTTATTAAAACCTTAGTTCTTTATTTGAAACAGTTGCATGGTACAAGTAACCTGTCTTTATTCCTCTAATGTTGAATGAACCGTTGTCTGTCCAGCACGATTTGCAGAATTTCTTGACAAATTAACATGCAGATGAATCTGAAATCGGTTCTAACACAATAGCTATTGATCCATCTTTAGTCATCTTTAAAGCAGTATCATTGATCTGGCTGCAGCTACAGTTCATCATCTATAGAGTTCAGGATGATTACGCATTGGAAACATGACCCAGATCTCCATTAATATTCCAATAGCTGTCTCTCTTCACCCTCAGTCAGAGTGGAGTGATCACTGGAGAGCTACTCAAACAACAAGCCAATTAATTCGTATTCACCTCACTGACTCTGTCTGTTGCACACACACTATTGGAATAGTTATCTGGGCTTTTCTTAATTCTAAAGTTAAAGCTTAATTCAAAGAAGTTAAATTTGATCCGAAGGAAGAAAATGAACAAATAAGGGAACCGTTTAACAGATTTGCAGAGTGGGAATGTAATTAGAAAGACAGAAACATAGAAACTAGGAGGAGTAGGCCATTCAGCCCTTCAAGCATGCCTCCGCCATTCAATGTTATCATGGCTGATCATTCAACTCAGTCCCCTGTACTTGTTATCTGCTCAAACTCTTTGATCTCTGGGTGAACATATTTCTTCTCATTTCAGTTGCAAATGGCTTAATCCTTAAATTGTGATCCCTGTTTCTGAACTCCCTGGTCATCAGGAATATCCTTACTGTGTTTACCCTGTCTAGCCCTGTTAAAATTTTACAGGTTTCTTTGAGACTCCCCCCTCACCCCCCTCCTCATCCTTCAGTGAGTATAGTCATAACTGATCTGGTCTCTCTTCATATATCAGTCCCATCATTCAACCAGTCTGGTGAGTAGCAAATCAATATCAGAATTGAGATGTATTAATGGGATGTAGGCTGACTCTTGCCCCTCCCTAATTGCCCCTGAGAAGGGGTGATAAGGTGCCTTTTTGAATCACTGCAATCTGTGTCCTGAAGGTGTGTCACACAGCGTATGATGTTACTTTGTCCACAATATGAGATTTATCTGAAAATGTCCAGACTTCAACATTATGTTGCCTGCAGGTTCATCCCTGAAGGAGAGGGAGCTTGTCAGTTATCATTTGTTAATCATTCAGAGTGGGACTGTTCACTGGAGACTTTCCTCAAATTTATCATTGTGACCAAAACACTGCAATAAAGAAATTTCATCGATCTCCAATAAATCCTCAGCGTTGATCCCAGACCTGAAGATGCACCAGAGAGGAAGCTACACAGTGGGGAGGGGAAGAGACGGCAGTGGCAGGAATTGGAACCGAGGAGAGGAAAGTGGGAGGGGAGAAAGAGGGAGGACTAACAGGCCCACTGACAAATGGTTTTCCCCCACTATTTGAACAAAGCCATAGTGGAAATCCAACTTATAATCAGTTTCAATTTCTGATTGTAATTTCATGGATTCTTGGTTTTTAATTCAGTCCTACTCCCATTTCAGCTAACAATTAAAAATACAGAAAACTAAAAAGATATGGTCTTTACGGGTAACATATTTACACTGATAAAGGATTGGTCAGCGAAGAGGATATGGAGAATAGGGAGCTTCTGTCTCAAAGGCAAGAGCGCTACCCACTCAGCCTCAAGACCTCCAACCATTTATTCTACCCACTGTATGTTCATCTAATCCATCCACTGTCAACCTCCTAGAGGGGTTACTATTGACAAGCAACTAAACCCAAGCCAGCTGTGGCAACAAAAGCAGGTCAGAAGTTGGGAATTCAGTGGTGTCTTCCCAAAGCCTGTCCACGAGGCGTAAGTCTTAAGTGAAAGTGTACACTCCCCATTTGCCTGGATTAGTGAATCTTCAATAGCACTCAAGATGCTCCACACCAACCAGGAACAAAACAGCCCACTTCAATGGTACCCTACCCACCATTAACGTTCACATCTTTCACCATGGGCACAGTGGGCAGCATTGTGTACTAACCAAAAGAAACACCACAGCAACTCAATAAGGCTCCTTCAACGGCCCTTCCCAAACTCTTAACTACTACCATCTAGAAGGAAGAGGGCAGCAGATACATGGGAACACCACCCCCTGCAAGTTCCCCTCCAAGCCATTCACCAGCCTGACTTGGGAATATATCACCATTCCTTCACTGGGTCAAAATCCAGGAACACCCTCCCCAACAACATTGAGGGTGTTGCTCCATCCTGAGAACTTCAGTGGTTCAAGGAGGCAGTTCAATACCACTTTCCCCAGGGCAGTTAGGACTAGGAAATAAATGCTGGCCCAGTCAGTGACAAAAACATCACACAAACAAATAATTTTCAAAAATCCAGAATGTAGAATTAATTTACAATCAGTAAATTCCTATGAACAGCAATGTGATTATTACCTGGTAATTTTTATTTGGAGGGATGTCGATTAGGTGATAAATATTGGCCAGGACTTGGGGGAAGACTTGCTACTTTTTTTAAACAACTTTCCACATTTACGCAAGCCAGAGGACAAGGCCTCAGTTCAATGTCTCATCTGAAAGAGGGCACCTCTGCAGTGTAACACTCCCTTAGTACAACATTGGAATGTCTTCCTTAATTTTGCATTCAAGCCCCCAAGTGGGACTTCAACGCAGAAGCCTGGAATGTAGAGGGAAGTGTGCTATCCACTGTGCCACACATGGACTGCAGGCTTACATAACTGCACACAATGTCTTGTGATTCTCCCTGATCTTTCTTAGAGTCATAGAGATGTACAGCACGGAAACAGACCCTTCGGTCCAATTCGTCCATGCCGACCAGATATCCTAACCCAATCTAGTTCAACCTGCCAACACCTGGCCCATATCCCTCCAAACTCTTCCTATTCATATACCCATCCAGATGCCTTTTAAATATTGCAGTTGTACCAGCCTCCACCATTTCCTCTGGCAGCTCACTCCATACACATACCACCTTCTGTGAGAAAAATTTGCCCCTTAGGTCTCTCTTATATCTTTCCCCTCTTACCCTAAACCTATGCCCTCTAGTTCTGGAGTCCCTCACCCCAGGGAAAAGACTTTGTCTATTTATCTTATCCCCTCATGATTTTATAAAGCTCTATAAGGTCACCCCATAGCCTCCGACGCTTCAGGGAAAACAGCCCCAGCCTGTTCAGCCTCTCCCGTAGCTCAAATCCTCCAACCCTGGCAACATCCTTGTAAATCTTTTCTGAACTCTTTCAAGTTTCACAGCATCTTTCCGCTAGGAAGGAGACCAGAATTGCATGCAATATTCCAAAAATGGCCTAACCAATATCCTGTACAGCCGCAACATGACCTCCCAAGTCCTGTACTCAATACTCTGACCAATAAATGAAAGTATACCAAACGCCTTCTTAACTATCCTATCTAAAAGAGACCTAAGGGGCAACTTTTTCATGCAGAGTGTGGTACGTATATGGAATGAGCTGCCAGAGGATGTGGTGGAGGCTGGTACAATTGCAACATTTAAGAGGCATTTGGATGGGTATATGAATAGGAAGGGTTTGGAGGGATATGAGCCAGGTGTTGGCAGGTGGGACTAGATTGGGTTGGGATATCTGGTCGGCATGAACGGGTTGGACCGAAGGGTCTGTTTCCATGCTGTACATCTCTATGACTCTATGACCCTACTGTTACCCCATTATTTTAATGCTCATGTCAAAAATGACTGGTCTAGACTTGGAAGGAATTAACACCTCACACTGCAAAAAATATTGTTTTCACAAGCATCTTTTCACATGTCTGAAAGAACAGCATAAAACTAACACTAATTTAAACTGCAATCCAGCAAAACTCATGGCTGAAAGTTAGAGAGACGTGGTATTCCAATAGTGTATGAACAGCGGTGAACTGAGATCTTCTGTTCTGAGCCCACAATATTCCTCTCATTCAAATGATATATAGTTAACTGATCAAGAAGTTGTGGCATTTTTATTTATTTTTGGTTTTGTTTTATTCACTCATGACCCGTGGGCATCACTGGCTGGGTCAGCATATATTGCCCATTCCTAGTTGCTCCTTGAGGATGTGGTGGTGAGCTGCCATCTTGAACTGCTGCAGTCCATGTGCTGACCCACATTGCCCTTAGAGAGGGGATTCTGGGTCTTTAATCCAGTGACATCAGCGAACTGAAGGTGACGTACTTCCAAGTCAGAATGGTGAGTCACTCGGAGGGGAGCCTGCAGGGGACCGGTGTTGCCATGTATCTGCTGCCTTTATCCTTCTAGATGGAAGTGGTCCTGGGTTTGGTAGGTGCTGTCTAAAGATCTTTGATGAATTTCTGCAGAGCATCTTGTAGTGGTATACGCTGCTGCTACCGAGCTATGGGGATGGGGTGATGGATGTTTGTAGATTTAGTGCCAATCTAATGGGCTACTTTGTCCTAGACGGAGTTGAGCTTCTAGGATCTATTGTTGGAGTTGCACTCATCCATGCAAGTGAAGGATATTCCAGCATACTCCTTGTAGATGGTGGACAGGCTTTGGGGAGTCAGATGATGAATTACTCCCCGCAGTATTCCTAGCCTCTGACTTGCTCTTGTGGCCATAGTGTTTATGTGGTCAGTCCAGATAAGTTTCTGCCAGTTAAGTGCCTGCTCCTGGCCCCCATGTTTGCTGGTATCGTTAACAGTTCTCTCTCCCTCTCTTCAGGTGTTATCACTCCCTCTGCTCAAAAAACAGACCTTGACTCTTGTGTCCTCATAAACTCCTGCTTCCCTCGAAGGTCCTTAAACATGTCATTGCCACCAACCCCTTCTTTCTAAGAATTCCATCTTTGAATCCCACCAATCAACTTTCGGTGACTGTCACAAACCAGGAACCTCTCTCATCAAAGTCTTAGAATTCTAGAATCCCTACAATGTGGAAACAGTCCATTTGGCCCTGCAAGTCCACACCGATCCTCCAAAGAGTAACCTACCCAGACCCATTCCCCCACGACTCTACATTTACCCCTAACTAATAGACCTAGCATACACATCCCTGAACACTATGGGCAATTTTAGCATGGCCAATTCACCTAACCTACACATTTTTGGATTGTGAGAGTAAACCCACGCAGACAAGGGGAGAGTGTGCCATCTTCACACAGACAGTCATCCGAAGCTGGAATTGAACCCGGATCCCTGACACTGTGAGGCAGCAGTGCTAACCACTGAGCCACTGTGCCGACTTCTTACTGTGACAAGAGTAAACATTCCCCCATCATACCTTTCATCCTGTCTCCAGTTTTTGACATCGTGACCATACCATCCTCCTGCAACCCTAGTAGTCTACTTGTTGTCAATGTCCTCTATCCACAGTCCAGTCTAAAGCAGTCAAAGTTTGAGGGGCTGAATTGTCTACTCCTTTTCTTATTTTTTCCACTTATGTGCTCAATGTTAAAACTCACCCTGTATCAAATTCCTTTCTATCAGAAAGTGATCAGACACAGAGTCTGGCATTGTCTTCAGGGAAGTGTAGACTTTAAGGGCAGATGACACTTATCAAAGTTGAATTAGCACTGTGTTTTGTTGTGGAGAGATGTTGAGTCAGAATTGGCTTTGTGTGGTTGAAAGAATGTGTTTTATTTCAGAATTCTGTTCTGTGTTCTTGGCATGCAGCCAGATATTGCCTGTATTCAATCAGGACATTTTCTGCAAGTGAATTTGAAACATTCCCTCAAGCTTTGCAACATAATAGAGAGAAGACAGAGAGGTAGGAGCAGAATGACAACAGGCTCTGCTGACATTTTCTTAAACCGAAGGCCAAGCTGAACAGATATAAAGCTACAATTTGATGACAATGTACTGTAACACAAACTCCTACAGGGGTTCCCACAGCGTCTAGGTTACTTTCTCAGCTCTCACGCCACCCATCACTTTGGCCTCGTTCAACGAGATTGTTAAATGATAGGTGGTTCTGTTTCTAAGTAAATTTCCTAGAGCTGGTCTCTGTATTATAAACTAGAATTCAGATGCACTGGAGAACATGCAATGAAGACTCACAAGGTTGAAACTCAAACTGAAAACTAATATCTGTCAGGAAGCATTGAACAGGCTGTGACTCTTCCTGTGAACAAAAATCCCAAAGCGTTGCCTAATAGGGACCTCTCAATTTATGAACGACTTTGACAAGGGAGACATGCAGAAAATATGTGCTTTTGACAGGTCATAGCCAGGAGCCATAAAATCATAGAATTATTTGGCACACGGAGAACATTCAGACCTTGATTCTTGAACTGAATGTTTGGAAGAGTTATTCAATTAATCCCATTTCCTTTCCCTTTCCCCATTGTCTTGCAAGTTTCTCCTTTTTCCTTTTATTCATTCTCAGGATGTGGGCATCACTGGCTGGGAACAGTCTGGGAACTATCTGGAAGCACTTCATTTCTGTTCCCAATTACCCTGGAGAAGGTGAAGCTGAGACGTGAACTCAAATTAGTGCAGGTATTCCCACAACCAATCAGAGAGGGTCATAGAGACATAGAGCACAGAAACAGGCCCTTCAGCCCAACTCATCCATTTTGACCCCAGATTTCTTCAATTGAACTCATCCCATTTGCATGCTTTTGGCCCATATCCTTCTAATCCTTTCCTCTCCATGCACCTGTCTAAATTGTTATGAGGATGTAGGTGTGTACTGTATCTTTAAGAGAGAGAGAGGAAGCTAGTAAAGACTGACTGAAAGCACAGAGAATGATGAACAAGGTAAATGTGTAACATTTGGTCGACATAAAGAGCTGGTGCAGTGTTGGCATGGAACAAAAGCAAATTCAAATTTGGCCAATCACTTTAAATTATGCCCCAGATACCAAAATCCAATCAAATTTGAATTTTATTATTTGGGATGACATCAAACCAATGAAATGATCTGATGTTTTGGAGTATAAAACTGGACATTTTGAACAGGGGGAAAACAGCAACAAGTGCCAACAAACAGACTGCGAGCCAAATAACTCTCTGAAAGCTATCTGTCCGTAAGAAATTTGTGCAGCAGAACACCAAAGTCGACCTAGAGGAATCTACAGAGAAAGTTTGACATCTGAAGACTAAACCTGGTTTGAAATTGATTTTGCTGTAAATTTAAGAGGGAATTTGTTGGACCAGTGTTGTAGAGTGGGAGGTAAAAGATGGGTTTAAGAAAAAGGAGTTGTAAATTGCTGTTGTTTTAATGTTCTCTGTTGGCCTTAAAGAATAAAATTGTTAATTTTTACTTTAAACAGTGACCTCTGGGATGGTTCTTTGCCTCTCAAAGTTTAACAGATTATGGCGTGAGGTGAGCTTCTCTGTGTTGGGTTTAAATTAGCAGAAGGGTTTACATCACGGCATAACAAAATGTCTTTTAAGAGAGAAAAGTGTGGTGCTGGAAAAAAACAGCAGGTCAGGCAGCATCCAAGGAGCAGGAGAATCAACGTTTCAGGAATAAGCCCTTTATCATGAATTTGGAGGGGGAAGGGGGATGAGAGATAAATAGGGGGGTAGGAGTTGGGTTGGGGGGGTGATAGCTGGGAAGGTGATGGGCAGGTAATTGTGATAGGTCAGTGGAGATGGTGGAGTGGATAGGTGGGAAGGAAGAAGGACAGGTAGGACAGGTCAAGAAGGAGGTGCGGAGTTGGAGGGTTGGTCTGGGATGAGGTGGTAGGAGAGGAGATTTGGAAACTGGTGAAGTCGATGTTGATGCCGTGTGGTTGAAGGGTCCCAAGATGGAAGATGTCTTTTAAATGTTGTAATTGTACCCGCTGGGATGTTTAACGCTGTAGGTCAGGCAGCATCCAAGGAGCAGGAAAATCGATGTTTCGGGCAGGAGCCCTTCATCAGGGCCTGATTCCAGATAAAGGGCTCCTGCCTGAAACATTGATTTTCCTGCTCCTCGGATGCTGCCTGACCTGCTGTGCTTTTCCAGCACCACTCTAATCTTGACTCTAATCTCCAGCATCTGCAGTCCTCACTTTTGCCCTGTTTAACACTGTAACCATGAACTAACAATGATATCGCTGTATAAAAAAAAACTGGAAGAACTGCGGATGCTGTAAATCAGAAAGAAAAACAGAAATTGCTGGAAAAGCTAAGCAGGTCTGGCAGCATTTGTGGAGAAAAATCAGAGTTAACATTTCAAGTCAAGTGACCCTTCCTCAGAACGCTCTATGTCAGGGTAGTGTGTGTCTTGGAATGGAACTCAGAGGTAGACCCTGAAAGTTTGGATGTCACTGTTGAAAACGTCTCAGTGAGTTGCTTTTGAGGGATTCCTCCCAATTTCCCTTAGAACGTTGATGTTACATCAGTTTCCTCATCCTTTAAAACCATGTGCTCCTAATCATAATAGCTTGCTGGATAAGAAAAATTCTCTCATTGCCCTTTCTGGTTCTTTTGGCTCCAAAGGATCCTTCCACATCCAACAAAAATTTACCTGTACTTCCACCAATGTCATCTGCTGTATCCATTGCACCCGATGTGATCTCCTCTACATCGGGGAGACAGGACATCAACTTGCAGATCATTTCAGAGAACATCTCCAGGACACCCACACCAATCAAACCCATCACCCTGTGGCTGAACACTTCAACTCCCCTCCCACTCTGCCAAGGAAATGCAGGTCCTGGGCCGCCTCCATCACCAAACCCTTACCACCTGATGCCTGGAGGAAAAACGCCTCATATTCCGCCTTGGGACCCTGCAACCGTATGGACCAACGTGGATTTCACCAGTTTCTTCATTTTCCCCTCCCCTCCCCCCCACACTATCCCAGACCTAAGCCTCCAACTCAGCACCATCCTCTTGACCTGTCCATCACCTTTCCCATCTATCTGCTCCACCCACCTCTCTGACCTATCATCTCTCCCCCACCTTCATCTACCTATCACATTCTCAGCTACCTTCCCCCAACCCCACCCCCCTCCCATTTATCTCTCAGCCTCCCCGGCCAAAAAGCTTCATTTCAGATTAAGGGCTTATGCCCGAAACGTCGATTCTCCTGCTCCTTGGATGCTGCCTGACCTGCTGTGCTTTTCCAGCACTACACTCTTGACTCTGATCTCCAGCATCTGCAGGCCCCACTTCATCCTCCGAGAAAGGAGATTCTCCGGTAATGTAAAAGCAAAATGCTGGAAGTCTGAAACAAATACAGAAAATGCTGGACAAACTCAGCAGGACTGGCAGTGTCTGTGAAGGAGGAAAAGGTTAACATGTTGGCTGTTCTTCAGGCAAATGTGAGAAATTTCCCCAACTTTTAAAAAAAAAGGACCATAGGCTATCTCCCTTTTTATGGAACAGGCCGATAATCATCATATCACAGGTCTGAAAGCAGTGTTCAATCCAGTTACCTTTTTTGAAAAAGAAGTGGGTGATTATGATAACAAGCTGTAATTGCCTCCATTAGTCAACTCTAACACTGTGCAAAGGCTGTCTGAGCATTGCTACTCGAGGCTTAATAAACGACTCCCTGAAATGAATTGCAAAATTAAGTTGCTACTGCCTGAGGTTTAAAGTCAGTCTACAGGAGAGAATACATCAGCATCACTGAGTCAGCCTGTGCTAACAATTTGCTATTTGAACAGTTGTGAATGACCCTACTCTCTTTTATTGAGAAACGTTAGACGCAGGGTTAAGTTCCCCTCCCCTGCCCCTCACTCTCCTCCTGTGACCCCAGGGATACAAACAGGGAACAACATTTTTTAATCATGCTTTTCATAACTTTGGGCTATCTGGAGAAGTTCACAGCCAATTTGTGCACAGGAAGCTCCCAAAAACAACTACAAGATAATGAAGTAATTGTTTTAGTGATATTAGTTGAGGGATCAATAGCAGTGAGAATGCCCCAATGGCTTTCAAAACAAGCCATGAGTGTGGAAACTTTCACAAATCATCTAAGAGATGCACCTGTGATACAACAGTATTCCTTCATTCCTACACCAGTGAAGGGGAAGACAAGCCTATATTCTATGTGTCTGAATTCGTGTGTGTGCCCACAACATTTTTGCCCTGTTGTGACCCTTTGAGAAATCTGTGCGTCCTCAGCAGAGTGAGAGGGGGAGTTGAAATGTTCAGTCACAGGGCGGTGTGGTTGATTGGTGTGGGTGTCCCGGAGATGTTCCCTAAAGCACTCTGCGAGAAGGTGTCCAGTCTCCCCAATGTAGAGGAGACTGCATTGGGAGCAACAGATACAATAAATGACGTGTGGAAGTGCATGTGAAACTTTGATGGATGTGGAAGGCTCCTTTGGAGCCTTGGATGGAGGTAAAGGGGAAGGTGTGGGCGCAGGTTTTGCAATTCCTGTGGTGGCAGGGGAAGGTGCCAGGAGGAGAGGGTGGCTTGTTAGGGAGCGTGGAACTGACCAATTAGTCATGGAGGGAATGGTCTTTGCGGAAAGCGGGTAGGGATGGGAGGGAATTATATCCCTGGTGGTGGGGTCCATTTGTAGATGGCAGAAATGTCAGTGGATGATGCAATTTATGCAGAGGTTGGTGGGGTGGAAAGTGAGGACCAGAGGGCTTCTATCCTTGTTGCGGTTGGAGGGGTGGGGTTCAAGGACGGAGGTGCGGGATGTGGATGAGATGTGTTGGAGGGCATCTTCTACCACATGGGAGGAGAAATTTCAGTCTTTAAAGAAGGAGGCCATCTGGTATGTTCTGTGATTGAACTGGTCCTCCTGAGAGCAGATGTGGCAGAGGCGGAGGATTTGGGAATACAGGATAGCATTTTTGCAGGAGGTAGGGTGGGAGGGGGTGTAATCCAGATAGGTGTGGGAGTTGGTGTGTTTGTTAAAAATGTCAGTGTTGAGTCGGTCCTCAAGATGGAGAGGTCTAGGAAGGGGAGGGAGGTGTCAGAGATGGTCCAGGTGAATTTAAGATCGGGGCGGAATGTGTTGGTGAAGTTGATAAACTGTTCGACCTCCTCATTTCAACATCCCCTCCCACTCTGCCAAGGACATGCAGGTCCTGGGCCGCCTCCATCGCCATTCCCTCACCACCCGATGCCTGGAGGAAGAATGCCTTATCTTCTGCCTCAGGACCCTTCAACCCCAGGGCATCGATGTGGACTCATTTCCCCTCCCCCACCTTACCCCAGTTCCAACCTTCCAGCTCAGCAATGCCCTCATGACCTGTCCCACCTGTCCGCTCCACCCTCCTCTCTGACCAATCACCTTTATCCCCACCTCCATCCACCGACTGCAGTCTCAGCTACCTTCTCCCAAGCCCCCCCCCCCCCACCCCCTCCCATTTATCTCTCCACCCCCAAGGCTCCCAGCCACATTCCTGTTGAAGGGCTCTGGCCCGAAACGTTGACTTTCCTGCTCCTCGGATGCTGCCTGACCTCCTGTGCTTTTCCAGCAACACACACTCGATTCTGATCTCCAGAATCTGCAGACCTCACTGTCTCCATTGAGAGACCTGTTTGACACCTAATTGCAAAGCAGCAGAGTTTGAGTGCTGTCATATTTGAGGGTGTGGGATAACTGGAAGTGGAAACAGCCAGAATTAAAAGTGCACACAAAACACACACACAAACAAAACACACACACACATTTTCTTCATACTCTGCCTCAGCACGTTGACGCTCTTCGCTGGTAAAATTCTGTATGCTAACTTCAGATAAACAATTCAAACAACATTGCACTTTTCTAAAATCTGCAGTATGACAGCAGTAGATTGTGGAGTAAGGTAAGAATGAGTGGTGAGGAGGTCGGCACTCATGAGGACCCAGGATTGAGTTCCAGGAGAACAAGGTAGGGACGAGTATTCATTTCAACAAGGGAGGGTGGTGGTAAGGAGACTGGAGGAATAACACTGGGTGCAGAATGTTCCAAAGTTTAGGTAGAATGAGGCAATAATAATAAAAATTCAATCATAATAAATTATCTGAATAGAAACTGAGACAGAAAGAGAGGAATTGTTGGACAGATTGAGATGGAGAGAAATTTGGTTTACTGTTGTAGACAATGTATCAATGCAAAGTAGATGGCAGATAATATTCTGCCATCCCCATTTTAAGTTATTATTTAAGATTAGGAAATAAGAATTCATATTAGGTGAAGCTTTGAGATAGCTGAGGGAACATTTATTAAAGCCGATTTGCAGATAAACCAGGGCTATGTCAAAATAAAAGGAACACTGACGCAGTAAATATGTGAAAAGTGCATTTAGATTTGCATGGGTTCACACCTTACAATGGCACAACAAGAGGGAGCTAGCTCAGTAATCAGTTTCTGATTAGTGTGCTGTCTTTGGGTAGCTGCTGTGTTTCCAATGCAGTCAAATTGCTTTTGAAACACATATGCAATTTGACTGCATTAATGCTACAGAGTGACATCTCTGAGCATCACTATGGACTTTGCGGCTTCAGCTCAGAAAACAGGCGAGTGACTGGGTGGGAAACTGGGAAAGGTTGACAGTTGAATTAATACTCTGCACCAGTCTTTACAGCAAGAGACACGAATAATATTCCAAAATTATTAAATCGTCAAGGGGCGAAGGAGAAGAGAAACAAATACAATAATTATCACAAGAGAAAATATGCTTGGGAAACTAATGGGGAATAAAGACCTGAAGGGATGTGTCCTAGACATTAAAGGACGTAGTTACAGAAATAGTGATGCTCTGGCATTCAGCTTCCAGGGATCCTTAGATTCTGAAGAAGTCCCAGTGGATTGGAAATCCATCAATGTAAAGTCACTATAGAGTCAACGCTAGTGGTGGTTTAACCTGAGAGTAATTGAAATAACTTCATAGAGCCAGTATCCCAGCACCAAGTCACCCTTTATTTGCACATGTACAGTCCTTGGCTATAGTAAAGCCTGATACAAATTCAGGCACCAGAGGTCAGTATCCCTGATACCCAACCTTTTTTATGTCAGCCAGGACTCCCTGATTGGACCAGATTAATAGCCCCAGTCAGGGAACTGATATTCTACGATGTCCAGCTAACTGACCTTGTTACAATCACTACAGTCACCACACCTCAGGCTGGGGAGAGGTTGAGAAGGACAGTCCTTCATGTTAACTTCAGCTAGTGCTGGAATTGTACCCACACACTGTTGGGCATCACTAACCAGCCAACTGGTAAGTTAGCTAACTTACTGCCAATGTAATACCTTTATTTAAAAAAGGAAGGCGACAAAAAAGCAGTGTAACTATAGGCCATTTAGCGTAATGTCCATTACAGGTAGTTCTCCTATAACACAATAGTTTGATTCTTGTGCATTGTTGTATCATAGAAAATCGTGCAATATAAATAATGGCGCCTGTGGGAAAAACAGGAGTTGGGGCAAACCACCAAAAATTCCAGTAAAACTCGAAACAAAAATAGTAGTTAGCCTAACAGAAATGATGGCACAGTCTAAGTAAATCTGTAAATCATATATTTTAATGAAATAATAGTAAATTTAACACTTTAACACTAAAATCACAAACTACGGCACTATTCTTTTCAAGTGTGCAAATCTGAAATTGTTCACTTTGGCAGGAAGAATAAAAGTAGCTTATTTATTAAAGGGAGAACAAATACAGAATTATGAGATGCAGAAAGATTTAATTGTTCTTATTATCAATCACAAAAGGTTTGTGTGCAGGTACAGCACATTGGACAAGCTAGCCTGGTTTCCACTGGAATTTAGGAAGCTCTCCATCAGAAAGTGCATGAGCCAACTGACCACATGACATTGATGCGGAGTCAAGTCCTCTTCAAGATTCACCTCCCCACCATCCCCCACCCCCACCAACCCCCCAACCCCTAATTTGCAATAAAGTTCCTTCTAAATGTAAACTACAATTCTCAGTTTCAGGCCTTGCAGAGCTGTTTGCATTCCTGTTTCAACTGAACACACACACAGGGTCCTGAGGCTGGCTTTTGCTGTAACAAGCAGGAAAGATAAAGGAGAAGCAAATGGATGCTTGGGATTTTCAGGTGGTGTTTAATCAGCTGCTACATATTGGACCACTTGATAAGATAAGAGACCATGGTGTGGGAGATTGTATATTAACATGGATACAGGATTAGGTAACTAACAGAAGATAAAAAGTTGGCAACCTGAAACTAGTGGAATGCCACAGTACTGGAGCCAGAATTATTTACAATATATATTAATGACCTGAATGAGGAAAGTGAATGTACTATAGCCATGGGGAGCCAACAGCGTAGATGCAGAAATGTTATTTCCCCGGTGGAAGAGTCTAGGACCAGGGAGCATCAACTCAGAATCAGGTCTCACAGATTTAGGGCAGAGCTGAGGAGGAATTTCTTCTTTCAGAGCAAATCTGCAGAATTCTTTACTGAAGATGGCTTTCATGGCTGAGCCATTAAGATGTGTTTAAGACTGAGGTAGATTTTTAATCAATAACAGGATCAAGGCTTACGTGGAAGAGGCAGGAAAGTGGGATGAATGGAGGATTATCAGATCAGCCAGGATCTTATTGATTGGCAGCGTAGATTTGATGACCTGAAAGACCTCCTTTCTCTCCTATTATGGTCTTTTGGTTTCAGCAAAAGGGAGACTGTAGCTATACTATACTTGAAATTTTCAATGGTTTTTGATATGGTGACACATCAGAGATTATTGTGGCAAATAAAAGCTCGCAGTTTAAGGGTAATACCAGTTGCTCTGCGCGTTTCGTCATTGTGAATTGGCTGTAACGCGATTGACGAATAGGGGATGCTGTTTCTCAAACACAGAATTTTACAACACGTGTTGGCTATAATTGCATCACCAACACTTTATATACTACTTTTATTGTGCGATTTTTCTATAGCGTGGAGTTGCACAAGAATGCAACTATTGCACTATAGAGGACCTACCTGTATGTTAGTGTAGTTAGAAGATTGGCGAGCTGGCAGAAAACAGAGTATGCATAAATAAGTCTTTATCTGATTAGCAGGATACAAGGAATGGAGACCACTTGGGGTCAGGTGTGAACGCCAAAACTTACTACAAGTTACATCAATGATTTAGATGAGGGAAGTGAAAGCATGGTGGCTAAATTCATAGATTATACCCAGAAAGGTAGAAAAGTTGGGAAGAGGATACAATGAAGTTGCAAACTAATCTAGATAGGTTGAGTGAATGGGAAAAACAATCTGGGAAATGGAGTATAAAGTGTGCAAATCTGAAATTGTTCACTTTGGCAGGAAGAATAAAAGTAGCTTATTTATTAAAGGGAGAACAAATACAAAATTATGAGATGCAGAAAGATTTAATTGTTCTTATTATCAATCACAAAAGGTTTGTGTGCAGGTACAGCACATTGGACAAGCTGGCCTGGCTTCCACTGGAATTTAGGAAGGTGAGGGGTCACTGATTGAAGGGCATAAGATCCTAAATGGTCTTATCAAGATGGACATGGAAGTGATGTTTCCTCTTGTAAATCAATCAAAAACTAGCAGGTATGATCTAAACTTATGGGTGGACCATTCGAGTCAGGAAGGCAATGTCCTAGTGGTATTATCACTGGACAGGTAACCCAGAGAGATACTAAGGCTTGAATCCTGCCACAGCCGACTGTGTTTACTGGTGATGTTGTATGATGTTACCTAGCATGGTGATGAAACGTCTGAAAAACAAACCTTCCAGCTCAGCAAGCAAACTTACAACCTGAACATCAACCTGAGCTACAAATCTTCTCAAACATCACAGATCCTAAAACCCTCCTTCCTATACCATTACTTTAGCCACACACTACTTTGACCTATCCACCTATTTCTATACTCAATAGCGTGTGGAATTAGAAGTAAGCTAGAGATTACAACTTTAGTGGTCTTCCTTTTAAATCTATTACCTAAGTCTCTTAACTACTGTTGCAGGACCTTATTTCTTTTTTTTAACCCATATTATTGGTACTGACACGTACTATGACTGCTGACTATTTACCCTCCCCCTTCAGAATGCCATGCAGTAATCCCTGACCCTGGCACCACTAAGGCAATGAATCATCCATGAGTCTGATTTTTAGGCACAAAATTGCCTGTCAGTTCCTCTTCCAATTGAGTCCCCTATCACCAAAGCTCTTTGTCCTTCCCCTCCCTTGCTGGGTGGCAGAGCCAACTGTGCACAACTGTCTAGTTTTACCCAGAAGTAGCACTACTGAGCCTCCAGCCCATTTGTCGAAAAGTAATTTGTTCAGTTTTTTTCCGCATCATGAAGCCTACTTGACTGTTATTCTAATAGTTATATTTCCTCTGTTTTTTTACTCACCTGTTCCATTCCCTGAAATTGTGTCGCTGAGTTGTTGGCTCATGAGATCTAACAATCAGCATTCACTTGATGTTTACCTATACACTCTTCTCAGCAGAGATTCCTGGCAGTGATGAAGGAGAAAACTGACCTGTTATTTCTCTATTGTAGAGTGCTCTAATACTCACTAACAGATGTTTACTCATGAGAAATGACCGTGAGGAGAGGCACTGGAGGATGGAGTCATGTTTTTCCTTTCCTGGATTGTGTGCCTGGAGTCAAGTAGGTGATAGTGGAAGGAAGAGCTCTGGTTGCCCTGAAGCACATGATCAGTGCGGGAAAGACAGCTGTCTTCACTTGACAGTGTAAATTGTATCATTTATATGTACTTTAATATAATTTATTTTAAATTTGGATTTGAATTTAGTGACAAATATATTTTTCTGCATGTCTGTAGTGATTAACTTATAAGTAGCCATGGTGATTTATTTTCAAACATCTTGAGGGAGTAGCTGTCATGATAAATGGGCTTTTAAAATTTATTTTAGGAGATTTACGATTGAGCAAGGTAAAAATTGCACATCAAGATTTCTGTCAGAAAATTCTGGAAGTTTTTTTAAGCTTAAGGGAAACACAAAAGAAAACTAGGGAAGAAAACTTTTGGTTTGGTTTTCACTTTGTGGCAGTTCTGCATAAGTCCTTGGATGAAGATGGGTCCATAAAGCAGTACTCCAGAAAAAGGAATAAGATAGTAATGTGGGACCACCTTAGAGTAAGAGGTTTAACGGTCATAGGCCAGGATTGTTTGGATAAAATGCTGAAGAGTTACTTGTAGCTGAACATTAAAAATCAGAAAGCTCCAGAAAAAAGGCTACTTGATTTTTCAGACTGGGAATTGAAGTCAGCTAACTTGAATCTATCATGGTGTTATGAAAAGAACTTTTTCTCTGGTCTGAGTACTGAACAGGGTGCTTTTGGGTGCTGTAAAAATGTAGTTTTGGTATCTGTAAAGAAGTGTTTTCAGAATTAATGGGACTATATTTCTACCATGTCCTTCAAAATCTTTAACAGGGTATTATATCAAAATAGTTTTGTGTAGACTATCTTATCTTCATTCTTTGGGTTCTGTTTTACAGTTAAATCCAAATCTGCAACACTGTGTGCTATCTTTCAGTAAAGATTATCTTGTTGAAATTAAAACAAAACATCCATTAAGCCAGATTTTCAGTCTGATATGAGTTATCCAGTAAAAATACCAGCTGGTATTATAACTCCACATAAAGCAATAAAATCTATTTTTGGTGAAATCATTTAGGTTAAATAATGGCTGTTGCTGCTCTCCCGAGAATCCATCCCTCCCAGCAGTATGCAACATTGTATATCTATTTGAGAGAGAGTTGGCCATACAGGACTCTGTATTGCTTGCCCACACTTACTAGTCTTCCTGATTGAGCTCAATCTGCTCCAATTGAACTCAATTTGAGTCCCACTCATCAGGATTTTATCTGAAAGCTCCACTGTCACCATTCACCCCAGATTCGCTCCACTCCTCTCTTCTCCTGCTGCTTCTGCCCCTATTGAGCTCCATGAGCTGGGTTGATTAATTCAGTTTGTTGGTTGGCTAGCACATGGTTCATAATAAGACCCATAGCACAGGCTCCATTCCTATTGTGGCAGAGGTGGATTTAGAAGCTGAGCCTCGTTCTGCCACTGAGACCAGAGAAGACAATAACAAAACACACTGTGATTCCAAATTGCTGAGGGAAATGGCTGGGATGAAGCATTCACAGTGAATAACGTCAGATCCTATACTCAGGCACAGCACACGTAGATCTTCAGGATAAGGAATCAGATATTTGGGATGAGAAGTGTCTTTACTGAGAGCACTGGTAGATTATAATTGTCTTTCTCAATGAGCAGAGAATTCTCCATCATTGAGCTTGACAAAGTTTGGACTCTTGGGGAATTGGGGATAATGGGATAGGATGGAAAGCGGAGCTCATAAAGAAGATCAACAATGATCTTACAGATTGGAAGACCAGGCATGAGGGCCAAAAAAAAGTATCTTCCTGCTCTTGTTTTGGACATCTCATATAAAAGCAGAAATAAATCATTCAGCCTTTTAGACCTATTCTGTCATTCAATAAGCTCCTGGTTTATCTGCCTGTGATTTGAACTCCACTCTCCCGTCTTCCTTATTACCTTTGACTCCCTTGTCTGTCAAAAATCTGTCTAACTCAGCCTTGAATATATTCAATGACCTAGCCACCATGGCTCTCTGGGGAATACAATTCCAAAGACTAAAGACTCTGTGAGAGAACAAATTGGTCCTTACCACTGACTTAAAAGCAACACCTCTTATTCTTAAATCATGTCCTCTGGTTACAGTCTCTGTTACAAGGGGAGGAATTTTCTGAGTCCACTCTAATCATAGAATACCTACAGCATGGAAGCAGGCCATTCAGCCTACACTGATCCTCCAAAGAGTATCCCAATTAGCCTACACATCCCTGGACACTATGGGCAATTTAGCACAGATAATCCACCTAACCACATCTTTGCATGTGGGAGGAAAACAGAGCACTGGAAGAAATCCATGCAGACACAGGGAGAACATGCAAACTCTACACAGACAGTCACCCAAGTCTGGAATTGAACCTGGGGCTCAGGATTATGAGGCAGTAATGCTAACAATTGTGACTGTAGTAGACAAACTAATTCTAGCAAATTCTATTCTGATGCCAAAGGAGATCAAAAACAAGTTTCAGGAGATACTGACCTTTCTTCACTTGGCCTCTCTGATTTATTAATGGTACTTGCTCACATCCTCTTTTCTCTCTTGGTCCTATTAAGCCTGAATGTATTGTTCTCCATGAAGCTGCTATGTTGGGCCAGGTTGTTGCACCTTCCTCTAACTCATTCCTTTCTTCCTGTGACTTATGTTTCCTTCTCTTACAATCAAAAGCACAGAAGACCATTCAAAGATCTTCCCTCATCTTAGAGGGCAGCAACTTTCAGAAATTTGATCTAACACTGCGTCATGATCTATTTTTCACCTCTCAATGTGAGTCATGCACTACCAGCCTGTTCTTGTCCTCTATACCTCTTAATAGTGAGGAGAAAGTACTTCATGCAGCAGTTTCACACTGAGGGCAGAATGGAAGCAAATGTGAGAATTCAGAGTTTGTAGCTGAGGTCATAGGCACATGATGTCAACAAAACCCAGCATCGACATGGTGTCACAATTTTTATTAATATTACAACCACAACCATCTTCAATAATATAGCATGCCCCATAGAACTCTGCTGATCAAAACCTGATACAAAGACCAAGAAGGAGAGGTTGGGGGGTTAATTAAACAGTTTCATAATTGTTGGCAGACAAAGCCATCAACTGGATACAAGTTTTCCAGTCAAAAAATGTAAATGAGGTTGGCAAGTAAAGCATCAACCAGCTCAAATCTGAAGTGACAGTGAATATAAATCTAGCCTCAAAAATAGAAATGGTGCAAATTAATGTGCAATCGAGTGTATTTTACGCTGGAGTGCTCCTTGTAGCTGTGGCAGCTTTGCGTAAAGAAATTGGAAATTAATTAATACAGAGAAACAAATTAAAGCCGAAGAAACTGTGGATGCTGTAAATCAGGGACAAAAACATAAGTTGCTGGAAAAGCTCAGCAGGTCTGGCAGCATCTGTGAAGAGAAAACAAAGTTAAAGTTGCGGGCCTAGTGACCCTTCCTCAGAACTGAAACATTAACTTTGATTTCTCTTCACAGGTGCTGCCAGACCTGCTGAGCTTTTCCAGCAATTTCCAGAAGGCACAGAAATGACAATATTGGGTCTGCTGTCTGGTTTGCTTGCTTCTTGCACTGACACTCTCATTTAGAATTCATTATGTAAGTCAGTGCAGTTTGTGCTGCTGGGTATCTCAGCTTGCATTAATCCTCCAGGTTATGCAGTGCTACAGCCAGATGCTTGGTGAATTATTACTTACTCTCTCCCAAGTTCAAAAGGACATCTTGCGACTAACAATGCCATCTTCTTTCAATAGCTGTAGAACTAGGGGAGATTCTGGCATGGTGGTAATGTCACCAGTCGAGATTACTTGTAAGGGGGGGATAGGTTCATAATCCCACCACATCAGCTGGTGTAATTTAAATTCAATTAAAAGTACTCATGACAAATACCATCAATTGCTGTTGATACCCACCCACTTCAGTAACATCTGCTGATCTGGCCTGAATGTGACACCAGACCACATAATACAGTTGGCTCTTACCTGCCTTGAAAAATGGCCAAGCAAGCCACTCAATTCAGAGATGTGTAACAAATGCTGGCCTTGTCAGTAATATGCATACGCGAAAGTGTGGACTGAAGATGCTGGAGATTAGAGTCGAGTGCGGTGCTGGAAAAGCACAGCAGGTCAGGCAGCCTCCGAGGAGCAGGAGAATCGATGTTTAGGGCATCAATAATATGCATATCTCATGAAAGAATAAGAAGGGTGAAGAAACATCTTTGTTTATTCAGTTCTCATTTATTTAAGAAAGCCAGAGTACCCTCCAGCAATGGTTTCCAATCCCCAAAGGCATCCCACAGTTTCCCACGCCATTGATCAGCTCCTGTGTTACCAGATTATTGCTCTGACATTCAGGTCTTGAATGAGCTACAATTTCCAACAGTTAAAGCCTTTGACCTCTGCGACAAACTCTGAATTCTCACATTTGCTTCCATTCTGCCCTCTGTGTGAATCTGCTGTCTGAAGCCTCACAGTTATATTCAACCCTGAGTTCAGCTGCTTACATCAACACAAAGATCTCCGGCCTCAAGCTTCTGAACACTGCCCATTTTAATGTCAACCTTAGGCTTGTCAATAATACTCACTTCAACACATCTGCTGCTGTTGCCTCTTTCATCCCAATTTTAGACAACTCAAGATTCAATTATCCCAATGCTTCCATGGTTGGTCTCCCATTCCTCATTGTCCCAAGTTCATCTAAAATGCCACTTCCCAAAGACCCACTTCCCTCACTGCTGACCAACTTATGCTCCTCCATCATCTCCAAATTACAATTATCTTCTGTTCTCAAACCCCTCCCTGGCTTCAGCTATCACTATGTTGTTGCTCCCTCCAGTCTATCAACCACCCTGGATTATAGCATTCCTCCAATGGTCCCCACTTTGGTCATTTGGGATTCCTTCAAACAACCAGCCATCTGGACCCTACATTCTGGATTATCTCCTCAAATCTCTCTACCACTTGCTTCTCCTTTATGACATATTTTAAACTCAGCTTTTTGGATCATGGTTGTGGGAGCCTGTTCCAAACCCTCCCTACAGGGCTCAGTATTAGGTTTTGGTTGTTAAATAAACATAGAATATAGGAGTCAGTTACTCAGCCCTTTGCGATAAAGGGCTTTTGCCCAAAATGTCAATTTTCCTGTTCCTCGGATAGTGCCTGACCTGCTGTGCTTTTCCAGCACCACACGCTCGACCCTATTCAGCCCTTCAAGCCAGCTCTGCTATTTAATATAATCACGGGTTAATCTTTCAACTCAGTATTCTGCGTGCTTACTTTCAGGGACTGGTGTACAAGGACACCCAGATTTTGTTGCACCTCTGCTTAACGCCATTCAGATTATAATTTGTCTTCCTGTTTTTGTTCCCGAAGTGGATAACTTTACATTTATCCACGTTGTTTTTCATCTGCCATGCATTTGCCTACTCACTCAACTTGTCTAAATCACACTGAATCATCTCTGCATTCTCTTCACAGCTCACCCTCCCCCAAGCTTTGCGTCGTTTGCAAATTTTGAGATATTACTTTTAGTTCCTTCATCTAAATCATGAATATATGTTGTGAATCATCAGGTCCAATCACTGATCCTTGCAATACCCTACTAGCCACTGCCTGTCAATTGGAAAATGACCTGCTTATTTCTACACTTTTGTTTCCTGTCTGTAAGACTTATTATGATATGGTTTGGAGTATTTTCCTACCTTAGAGGTGCTTTCAAAAGGTAAAGTATAGTGCAAGTGCTCTCAGGATGCATTCCTGTTCTCTACTAATCAAATTAGATTAGATTAGATTAGATTCCCTACAGTGTAGAAACAGGCCCTTCAGCCCAACAAGTCCACACTGACCCTCTGAAGAGCAACCCACCCAGACCCATTTCCCTACAGCTAACACTATGGGCAATTTTAGCATGGCCAATTCACCTAACCTGCACATCTTTGTATTGTGGGAGGAAACCGGAGCACCCAGAGGAAACCCACGCAGACACTGGGAGAATGTGCAAACTCCACACAGAGAGTTACCCGAGGTGGAAATTGAACCCCGGTCTCTGGCACTGTGAGGCAGCAGTGCTAACCACTGTGCCATCGTGCCGCGATCTGACTAAGCTTATGAAAACAACATCAGTCAGGCTCTGCATTCCTGTAAGTTTTTGTCAGTCAGTCTTTTGAAGAGCTCCGACTTTGAATAAGGACACAGCTAGTCCCAGACGAGGCTGAGTTCTTCGATTCCATTGTCTAGACTCGCAGAATGGACTGACAAGTGAAATACTGACCATTACCAATGTCACAGACCTTGACAACCTCCTGAGTGACCTCCTTCAGAAGGACAAAGAAAACTGAGGATCTAAACATATTTCGAGAAAGTTGTTATCAGATTTAATGAAATGAGTCCTTTACTTTAGGGAAATCAATTCCTCTGAAGGTATCGAACTAATGATCTGATAAAGACAGATCCATTCCTCAAGCTTGGGGAAGCTTTTGTCAAAATGTTTTATCTATCTGTGAACATCAAGAGTTAATGAGTGTGTAGAACAGTCTCTGCTGTACATTTGGGCACTGAAACTATTTTAAATCCTAGCCTCATCCGTTTTTGGTTGCTGTCATTGGCTGCAAGGCCTGTTTTATAGAGGTGCTCTGCCAGGTTGACTTCTTAAGTTGAACTTCCAGCTAAATGGTGGCCACTTCAAATCCAAACCAGGCAACCAAGATAACTCCAAGAAAGCAAAAGCTTTCTTAACAAATTAGATCAGTCTTCCCCTCTTCCCTCCCTGTGTCCAGTCTTCCCACATCCCTTTCTTCTCATCCTATCTTCCCTCTCTCATCCTCTGTCCCTTCACCATCACCTCCTCACTCCACCCCTCCCTCTCTTCTTTCCAGTTGTTTGCTCTGCCATTCCTGTCCCTCTGATGATAATTTCAGAGCATTGGAGTCCATTGCCAATGTTTCCTTTCAGGAGGATATTGCTGCCACCTATAGTGAGAGTCCTGAATGACCAGTGGAGAAAGTAGCGCACAGTGTGAAAGTGCTGCTTTGAGAGAACTCCCACATTGTGGCTGCAGAGATGTATATCAGATCAAACATAAAGAGTCTGGACAGGAAGGCTTTTCAGGATCCTGAGGACATTCCTTCTAAACTCTGACACCAGCATTGGTTTCGGAACCCTCCCAAAAGAGAAGGCAATAAAACATGGGAATGATGACTACTGGTCCAACCTGATCTTGTACAAAGAACTCCCATTCGGACTTGTATCTGTCATTCCCAAATTTTGCTTGTGTCCCCTTCTTCCCACTTGCAAGCCTCTCCTCATCAGCACTGATATTTATGTGGTTCAGCTTCTTATTCAAAAGACTTGTTCCTACTTCCCTGACTTGATGTTTAGCTTTCGGCAGGAATTTATTTTAGGTGAGAGTCCTTGACACTGATCCAGCTTCCTCACAGACAGCTCTTAAGAGTGAATAGGATGTCTGACACTCCTGTTTTTCTTTTCCCGGCACCCATGTCGTGTGTATGTAGATGTCGGACACAGTAAAGAACAAGCGTGCAAATCTTTATTTATATTCCACCACCAGGAAAAAAGGAAACACGTGAGTGGCCAGTGACAAGCAGTGCCCATAAACTCACTTATGGTCAGCTTGGCCAGGCCCAGGAGCAGACCCATGAGGAGGTCCTCTGACCTGCACTCCCCACTGGGTGTTTCAGGGGGAATTAGATGTTGCTTATCAAATTGTGCCAGAAATCACAACATCCGGTTGTAATCCAACAGGTTTATTTGAAATCACAAGCTTTCAGAGTGTAGCCCCTCCATCAGGTGTAGAAGGGGCTATGCTCCAAAAGCTTGTGATTTCAAATAAACCTGTTGGATTGTAACCTGGTGTTGTGATTTCTGACTTTGTCCACCCCAGTCCAGCACTAGCACCTCCACAACATTAATTTGTGGCCAGAATTAGCCATGCCAATCCCAAATTCACTCCATTGTGTCATCTCACAAACCAGCAAATTGCATTCCGATCCTTCATACTCTTCTGCAAAGAATTCGACACACATCATTGAGTGAGGTCTAAATACTTTATAAATCATTAGGCAGTATTAGTCAAATGTTGCATATTGATAAGAGAGTACATAATGGACTACAGCAACAGGAGGAGTTCTGCCATTCACTGAGATCATGACTTATCTGTATTTTAAGGCTCTCTATTCATAATATGCCACCCAGCAAAAGAAAATCAATTGCAGATTTAAAATGATTGTTTGAAGTCGTATGACTGCTTGAAGTGAAGGGCTTTCACAATTCCACCTCATTGTGTAAACAAAACGTTTTTACTTCATGGCTTGGAACTTGCTTTTACAATTATATCCCCTTTTCATGTGCCCTCCAGCAGAAAGGAGTTTCTCTCTATTGATCCTATCAATCTACAGGTCTCATGGTTATGGACATAATCAAGGTCACCCTATACATCAAACTCTTGCTACGGTTACCATGAGGAGCATGATCCTGATTTGTCGTTGTTAAGGAACAGATCCTCTCTTTCTCACTAAAATTAATGATATTTGTCCCTTTTTTAACAATCTCAACGCACTAATATAATGCGTGATAGATATTTGATTGACAAAGAAGCCAGACAGGAAAGTGAAGTTGAGACCACAGTCAGATTAGCCAAGATCTTATTAAATGACAGAGCAGATTCAGGAAACCTTGCCTCTCCTCACTCTCACGTTCTTACAAGACTGTATTCACCATCAAACATGTCAGGAGGCTTTGCAATGTGAGTTCCCAACTTTGGTTGGACATATTCCTGGAGGTTTCAGTCAAATATCGCCCACTGCACTCACCCATCCCAGAATCATATTGTACATGGAGTTCAACTGAGGCACTCAGAAGGGAATTAGACAGGTGTTTGAAAAAAGAATGTACTGGTTACAGGGAGAAGGCAGCAGAGTGGTACTAAGTGAGATGATCATTCAGATTGCCACTGTAGACATGATGGGCCATAAGCCTTCTTTTACACTGCAATCATCTGTGATCCTGAGAATCTATTCCTCAGCAGTCGCTGTTGAACAAGCTCTTTGAAATGAGAATTCCTCTCCCCTGATCCATCCCCATGGCTCCGAACTTTGAGGATCAAAACTGTTCGAAGAAACATAGGGAAACACATTTGAGTTAATGACTTACAGATTTTGTTCCCAGCTGGTGGCTGTACAGTTCCAATTAATTGCTGCCATATCCAGTACACAATTATTGGGTAAATCAGGCACCACAACATTCTCTTCAGGTGCCTGGCTGCTCCTTTCTGCCAGAGAGAGGAAAATGAAGGCTAACAGCACGCAAGGTGACTGTGAGACATCAGGGTGATAAGGTCTCTCTAGGAAGGAGTGACCATAACTGGGAGAGTCGCACAATCCAATGGGCTCTGGGAGTGAGGATTCGAGAAAAGCATATTGTGATGTATTTACAGGAAAGACTCTGATTCCATGTGACTTCTTCACTCACCAATCTCCCAAAACAAAAACTGAGTGAGTCTGTCTTGGGCCCTGTGTTGGTGAGTCAGTCAGAAAACGGAGGCCTGTGTTGATAAGGGAGATGTAGGAGGCAATTGAAATAAATTCTCCCTACAAGAAGGGGATAAGTTAGTGGCATTGTGGTAATATCACTGGACCGCAGGTTAATATTCTGGGAGATGGATTTGAATTCTACCAGAGCAGAAAGTCACATTGGAATTCAATTTAAAAAACCTTGAATGAAAAATACTATTCTAAATGGACTACTAATTATTGTTAACAGTTGTAAATACCCATTTGATTCAATAATGTCCTTTAGAGAAGGAATTCTAATGTGCTTTCCACAGATGCTGCCAGGCCTGCTGAGCTTTTACAGCAATTTTTGTTTTTATCCTTTCATAGTATGGCTTACATGTGCCTCCAGACCCACAGCAATATGGTTGACTCTTAAATACTCTCTTGTCAATTAGGAGCACAATAGCCCATTAATGAATAACAAAAAGGCAGAAATCTTGGCACCAACTGATCTCAAACAGATCCTGTCACTGTCTGGATTGGCTGCCTCACCGATACAATAAAGGAAGATAAAGCAAGAGGTAGGATTGAAAACTAATTCCAGTCAGCACTCCCCTATTTCAAGAAGGCAGGTGCAGAGATATAATGGTGGACGATGGGAAAGGGTTTCATTCCACCTTATTGAAACATAAGACCTGGAGGGAAATCTCAGGGTGCATGATGAGAATATGTTTCCCTAATAGGGAAAGGCAAGAAGTAGGGAGCACAGTTTAAACATCAGGGACCACCCATTTAAAATAGAGATAAGATGAAGTTCTTCTCACAGAGTCTTGAATCTTTGGAACTCTCTTCTCCAGAAGGTTGTGGAGGAGAACGTATTGAATATTTTTAAAGCAAAGGCAGGTAAGATGCTTGACTAATAATAGGGTCGACAGTTATCAAGTGGAGCAGACATCAATGTTGAAGTGAAGCCACAATCAGTTCAGCCATGGTCTTAGTGAATGGCAGAAAAGGCTCAAAGGGCCTACTCCTATTCTTAATTTATATCTTCCCATGTTCACAGGGTTCCACAGCTCATCCACTGTAACCTCAGCAGAGGACGAAGAGTTTGCCAGAGTTTACAACTGCCTTCAGCCGAGATGAGGATTTCGTAGTGCAAGCAGCCTCGTGTAGCTCAGCTGTCACCTCACATTCTCCTCCCCTGGCCACCTCCATATGGCTTATGCCCGAAACGTCGATTCTCCTGTTCCCTGGATGCTGCCTGACCTGCTGCGCTGTTCCAGCAACACATTTTCACCTCCATACCCTGCTCCATCCCTGCTATCCCTGTGCAGGAAGGAATTCATTGCAGGGCAAAACTGATACAACTATATCGTAACTATGCCCAACCATCTTAATTGGTTGCGGAAAAAGGGCTATGGTGTCACACTTACGCAGGGCACAAAGATCAGCCAATTTGCTGAGTTTGGAACAAGAGGAGGCCATTCAGCCCTTTAAGTCTATTCTGGCATTGAACTAGACCACTGGCTAATCTGTTAGGAGAAACTAAGGACTGCAGATGCTGGAGATCGGAGTCGAGAGTGTGGTGCTGGAAAAGCACAGCAGGTCAGGCAGCATCTGAGGAGCAGGAGAATCGATGTTTTGGGCATAAGCCCTTCATCAGGAATGATGCTTGTGGGCCGGTGGGCTGAGAGATAAACAGGAGGGGGGGTGGGGTAGGACTGGGGGGTAGGTAGCTGGGAATGCAAAAGGTAATTGGTGGGGGGGGGGGGGGGAAGAAGGTGATAGGTTGGAAAGGAGCAGATAGATAGACCTGGGGGGTGCAATGACAGAGAGATTCACTGAGATCCTTGTAGAGAGAGGAGGAGAACTTCTTCAAGGCCCACAAGCCTCATTCCTGATGAAGGGCTTCTGCCTGGAACGTCGATTCTCCTGCTCCTCGGATGCTGCCTGACCTACTGTGCTTTTCCAGCACCACATTCTCAACCGGCTAATCTTTAACTCCATTAAAGGACCTTGGTTCTGTAAGCTGTAACTCCCTCGTCCAATAAAAACCTATCCATTCCAATTTAGGAATACTCAATAGAGTCCGCAGCCTCAACAGCATTTTAGTGGAGAGACAGTTCCAGATTTGCCCTCACCCTCTGTATGAAAAATGCTTCCTGGCATCACCCTCGAATGGCCTGGCTCGAATTTTAAGGTTCTGTCCTCTTGCCTTGTTCTGGGCTGAGAGTAGAGAAAAAGTTTCAGTCCAATGACCTTGTGATCATGTCAAAGACAAGTTTACAGGGTTCCCTGCTCTAACTGCAGGTGGGAAATAGCCCTCCCTGGCAGGGGGAGGGGGTCTGCACGATGGTTGAAAAGGGAGGATGAACAGCCAGAAGGGTTCACCGACAGGAGCACTTGCAAGCGGTCACTACAGGGTAAGGTACCTGCCTCCAGGTGCACTGCTGCGATACCCTCCCTCGTTCCTTCACCGTCCAGCAGTGCCACACCAGCAGCTTGATGTGTGCCCACTCGGCTTGTGTGCAGCTCATGCCCGGGGGCCAGAAACAGCTGGCCCGGCCCCTGTCGCAGTCGGTGTGCCTCACCCACCTCGGCCAGAAAATGGCTCCCAGGTCCACCCACTGGGACGTGAGGGGACAGACAGCCTCGCGCACCAGCCAGCGCCTCCACTGGGCCTTATCCGCCTCGCTGGCCACGGCGGCCGGCTCCAACCGCTGAGCCTCGTGCCAGAGCTTCCCGCGCAGCCGCAGTGCCGCGGCCGCGAGCTCGCCGCTCAGTTGCAGCAGGTGGCCGCGCTCACTCTCGTTCCCATGGCGACCCGTAACCGACATCCAGAAGGGGTCGAAGGAGGGACCGAGGAGCTTCCGGAGCCTCTTCGGGTCGAGTTGCTTCGGTCTCGGTGAGTAACGGTAATGGTGGTCGCTCAGGCTGAGGGAGTAGGGCCGGACGCTGTTCGAAACCTTCATCCTGCCCCAAGCGGTCTCGGCCTCGGACCCTGGGCGTGGAGTAGGCCGGAGCCGGGTACCCGGCCTTCCCGCCTGGGCATCCGCAGAGCGACTTCGCGGCTGTGCTGACGATCCGGAGTGTAGGAGGAGGAAAACGATAATGGCCTGACAGGGAAGGGGGGTCGCAGCGGTGCGGGGGAGCTCCCGAGGCATCTGCGCCGTTGTCCGTCACCTCCCCGGGCGGCTGAGTGAGCTTCAGGCGCCGGAGACTCCATTTAAACCCACACATTATCGCCGCATCCTTGACGATCGCACTCAGCAAAGCAGGGCAGAAGGCTGCCGAGTTCACAGACATAACAGAGAAGTGACAAAACACCCAGCAGAGGAACGACTAACCTTCGGCACCAAGCTCTTTGTAGCTGGGTGGCCCGTCCTCACAGAGCACCATCATCCCACCCCCTCGCCGGCTCTCAGATCATTGCTGCAGGTCTGGCACAATTTCAACATTTGCAGATGACGCAGAACTTGGAGATATTCTGAACTTGCGAGGAGGCCTTTGAAGGAGCGCAGGCTGGGTCCTTGGGGGAGCAAACAGTAAATGAAATTTGGTGCAGAAAAGGATGGTGTTTGCGAGTTTTGAGAAGATTTGTAGCTCAGGTTGATGTTCTGGATGTAGGTTTAACCTACATCCAGAAGGCTGATTTGACACATTGATAGGAAGCAAAGGCAAGATGAAATAGAGTGCACAATTCCAAAGAAGGTGTAGAGGTACAGGGAACTGGAGCTATATGTGATAAATTACCATTGGCCAGCAATCGCACTGAATTGAATTTATTGTCACGTCTGCTGAGGCACTGTGAAAAGCTTTGTCTTGCGAGTATTACAAGCAGATCACATAGTTAAATAGCATAGATAAGTAAATAATAGGTAAACAGGAGCAAAACCAAAACACAGGTACAGGCAAATGCTAAGAGTTTGTGAGTCCATTCAGTATTCTAACAACAGTAGGGTAGAAACTGTTTTGAAACAGTCTGGTGCTTGTGTTCAGGCTTCTGTACCTTCTCCCCGATGGTAGAGGTTGTAGAAAAGCATTGTCAGGGTGGGATGGATCTTTGAGAATGCTGGCGTCCTTTCCTTGACAGTGGGCCTGGTAGATGGATTCTACAGATGGGAGGTTGGCCTTTATGATTGTCCGGGCCGAGTTCACCACTCTCTGTAATCGTCTCCGATCTTGAATGGTACAGTTACCATACCAGGTAGTGATTCATCCAGACAGAATGCTCTCAATGGCACAACTATAAAAGTTGGCATGGGTATTTGCCGCCATGCCAAATTCCTCAGCTGACTGAGGAAGAAGAGACATCTTTGAGCCTTTGTCACCAGTGCGTCCACATGAAGAGTCCAAGAAAGCTTGTTGTTGATGACCACTCCCAGAAGCATGACATTCTCCACTCGTTCCATCTCTGTGCTGTTAATGTGTCTGGGGGCATGAGTAACATTCCACTGAAAGTCAATAATTGAGTTCCATGGTTTTGCCGGCATTGAGAGCTAGTTTGTTCTCAGTGCATCATTTTTCCAGGTCTTCTACCTCCCGTCTGTAGTCTGTTTCATTGCCATCTGAGATTCGACCGACTATGGTGGTGTCATCAGCGAACTTGTAAATGGTATTAATCTTGTATTTGGCAATGCAGTCATGGATATACAGTGAGTACAGTAGTGGGGTGAGTATGCACCCCTGGGGAGCTCCAGTGTTGAGTGTTAGTGAGGATGAAATATTGTCCCCAATCTTCACTGATTGTAGCGTGTGGGTCAGGAAACTGAAGATTCAGAATATAGGTTTGCTTGCTGAGCTGGAAGGTTCATTTTCAGACATTTCATCACCATACTAAATAACGTCTTCAACGAGCCTCCAGATGAAGCACCACTGATGTTTCCTGCTTTCTATTTATATGTTTGGGTTTCTTTGGTTTGATGATGTCATTTCCTATTCTTTTTCTCAGGGTGTGGTAAATGGGTCCAAGTCAACGTGTTTGTTGATAGAGTTCCGGTTGGAATGCCATGCTTTTTGAAATTCTCGTGCGGGTCTCGTGGCTTGTCCAAGAATGGATGTGTTGTCCCAGTCAAAGTGGTGTCCTTCCTTATCTGTATGTAAGGATACTAGTGAGAGAGGGTCATGTCGTTTTGTGGCTAGTTGATGTTCACGTATCCTGAAGCCACCATATTGAAAGCAAGATACGTCAGTATTGCTTCGTCCGGAGGCTCACTAAAGATGTTACTTAGTAAGGCAACGAAACGTCTGAAAATGAACTTTCCGGCTCAGCCAGTAAACCTACATGCAGAACCTCAACATGAGCTACAAATCTTCTCAAAACCTGTGAACTAAGGCTTCAGTTGCAGAGAGTGGGGCTTAGTCCGAGATCACTAAGTTTAGTAATCAGTCTTGAGGGGATAATAGTGTTGACTACAGTTCAGCCTTCAATGTGTAGGATTCTTATGTAGCTGTTCTTGGTGTCAAGACGTTCTAGGGAGGAGTGAAGGGCAAGTGATATGGCATCTGACATGGATCTGTTGATCTGATAGGCAAATTGGAGTTGATCAGGAGTTGTGGGAAGGCTGGCATTGATTAATGCTATGACCAACCTTTCAAAGCACTTCATGACCACTGAAATTAGGGCCACTGGGCGGTAGCCATCGAGACATGATGCATAACCTTCTTAGGCACAGGGATGATGTTGACTCTCTTGAAACAGGCAGGGACAGTGGCCTGCTCAGGGAGAGTTGAAGGTGTCTGAGAAGACCTCTGCCAGTTGATTTGTGTGTGCTGTGAGTGCACAGCCTGTTACTCTGTCTGGTCCCATCGCTTTCTTTGGATTCACACGAAGGACAACTGATCTGACATCTGATGCAATGACTGTTGGGAAAGGTTTGTCAGGACTTCTCGGAATAGGTGTTACCTCTCAGCTGAAATTCTGCTCAAAGCGGGCATAGAAGGCGTTGAGACGATCTGCGAGGGATGTATCATTGTCTGCTATCTTGCACTGTTCCTTTTTAGAACCTATGATATCATTCAGTCCTTGCCAAAGTCGTCGGGTGTATGTCTGGGTCTCTAGTTTGGATCGTTATTGGTCCTTGGTTTCTTAATGGCTCTGCGAAGGTCATTCTTGGATTTCTTATATTTGAGTGGGTCTCCCAATTTGAAGGCCTGACACCTGGTTTTTAGCAGGTTCTGTATGTCCTGATTCTTCCAGGGTTTCCTGTTGGGGAACACCCAGCTTGACTTCCTCGCTATGCAGTCCTCCATACACTTGCTGATAAAGTCTGATGGTGGCGTACTCGCCCAAGTTAGCTGCGGACTGTTTGAACATGGCCCAATCAACCAATTCCAGATAGCGCTGAAGTTGATCCTCTGCCTCCTCCGACCAGCACTGAACCTCTATCCGCGAGGGGATCTCCTGCTTGAGCTTTTACCTGTAAACCAGGAGAAGAAACACGGACCCACTATATAAATACTGTGGCTACAGGAACAGGCCAGAGGTTAGAAATTCTGCAGGGAGTTTGGAGGGGAACTTGCAGGTGGTGGTTTTCTGTGTATCTGCTGCCCTTGTTCTTACAGATGGAGGTTGTTGTGGGTTTTGAAGGTGCTTTTTAAGGATCTTTGGTGAACTTTGGCAGTGCATCTTGTAGACAATACACACTGCTGCTACTGACCATTGCTGGTAGAGGGAGTAGGTGTTTGTGGATGCGGACTGCTATGTCTTGGATAGTATATTTTACCCAAACTGATAATGTGGCATCAAACTACATAATAACAAATTGAATGCAAATTTGTAACTTATTAAAACATAACTTCACCACAAATACTGAGCATTTGACTCTGCAGCAAACAAGGAACCAACTAAGCTTGCTTTTGATTGGGCTTGTAGGGACCCTCTTCAGTTTGGTTAGATATCAAAACTTCCCAGGCAAGATGCCCCCTTACTTGCTTGCGGTTTTTGGACAAAATGAGGACAGTTAGAGAATATTGCCACAACGCATGGAGGGCAATTTGGCAGAGGGAAAGCAATATTGGCAAGACATCTTCTCTTACACCTATAGTGGGTATGTTGGGTTTTCAACCGGGGATGGACATTGAAACATTGGGCAGCTAGGGGTGTGTCTTATGGATGATTTATTTGAGGGAGACACAATGATGTCCTTTGATCAATTAGCATGTAAACACTAGCTATCTAACAGGGACCTCTTTCGTTTTTTCACGTTAGGGATTTAATTCAAAAAAAGAATACTCTTTTGACTGATCCCTACAAATCCGACATAGAAAGGAGGGTGCTTAGTGCTCAGAGTACACTTTCTGTCAGCACTTTATATCATCAGTTGGGGGGGTGCCCCCTCAGATGAATTTGATCAACTCTGCAGGGTGTGAGAGAGAGAGAGAGCTAGGCATTGAGGTCTCCTCAGCAATGGGAAGATATTTGGGAAAATGCAAGAAAAATATCAATTTGCAATAGGACCCATGCTTTACAGTTGAAGATTCTCCACAGGGCCCACTTGGCTCCGGACCGTTTGTATCTTCAACATGTCCCAAGTGCAAAGTCAGTACAGGCACTCTTACCCATTGTCTCTGGTCCTGTGGTCGGCTTCATACTGGAGTGCTGTGGTGGGTACCATGGAGAGGATTTTGGGTGTAAGGATGGAGAAGGACCCGATCTCTCCTCTCCTCAGCCTGCCCAGTGTGTTCCCTGCAGATGCGCATAAGGAAAAACTTTTCAACATCCTCACTTTCTGCGCATGAAAGTATATCTTGCTAGGTTGGATATCTGAAAACCCCCGGGCCTGTTGGATTGGCAGAAGATTGTTATGGAGCATATCCCCTTGGATTTTCTCACAAGTATGGTACACCACAAAACTAAGAATTTTTATAAGACATGGTAGCCCTTTTTGGAATACCTGGACACAAATTTATCTGCCACACTTAAGGGCTATTATATAACCGTAACGATTGTGCTTTACGAGTCCAATATCCGGGGCGCAGGAACTGCGAGCGTAGGAGTGTCTTTTTTGGCTGAGTTGAGTTCTTACTATTTATTAGTTTGTTGTTGGTTATTATTTATTTAGTTAAATAGTTAGTTGTGTTTTAAAAATATATATTTTTCGAAATATACATTTGTATATGAGGATGCGTTGTGTTTTTAAAACTTTTTTGAGTTCTTTCTTCATATTATTTTGTATTGTATTGTTTTGTATTTGTAATATTAAAAAATCTATTTTTCAATAAAATTATATTTTTTTTAATCCAGAAGATAATAGTAAGGAGCCTAATGTTTAAATCTAAACCCTCCCCATCCACCCAATCTGTCATCTGCAAGAGACAAAAACTGGACAAAACTAGTCAGGGACAAATGACTGCAATATGCCTCTATGACCAGCAGTTCACTGTGACTGTGGGTATCATTACCTCGTTCCCAGAAACAAGTCTGCAGCTACTATCTCCATCTCTGTAGCTGAATTGAATAATCTGTTCACAACCTTTGAGTCACATTTGTACCAGAAGTATCTTCAAACCTCATTTTCACTCTATCTCCATTACTTTCCTTGACTTCACCCCTATCTCAGCAACTGTTCTACTCAAACCCTCATTCAACCCTTCATTACCTCTAGATGTGGCTACTGTGGTGTACTCTTGTCATCTCTTGTTGCAACAGACATGCCATCTCACTATATTCACTATGAATGAGCTGCTGCTCAAGTGGAAGGTTACTGCCACCATCCTCTTTAGTGTAGAAGAATACCTGACTTAATTAATCTAATCTTAGTCAAAGGAAAACCACATGCTGGGTCTAGCTAGAAATGTCTTTTGTGATTAGCAAGATGAAGTTTTTTTTCTAATCAATCTGTTCGGAGATGTTATTACACACCTCTAGAACTGGTAGGACTTGAACAAGATGAACTTTTATTGCATGCCACTAATTAGTTGCAGATTATGTTGATATGGTGGACGTTATTATAGAGATCTTAAGGAGGACAAGATGTTAAGTCTCACTCCTCCTACATCATAAGCTGTCTGCCCACAAGTCCATGTGACATTATCACGATGGTGGAGCTTATAGTACCCCTCACTACCATTTCTCCCAGAATGCACTCTCAGTTTGACTTTAAAGACTAGTAGCTTGCTTGGTTTGAAGACTGTTGACTTTGATTCTTTTCCTGATAGTCTAAGGTCTGCAAGTCTTCTACATGATCAAATTTCCCATAGAAAAAGATTAATGTTCCTGTAGTATCTTGTATGACCTTGTGGTCAGTACAAATATGATCTCTGCTGGCATGCAGCTCCTTAGATGACTACCTTTCCTTGACTTTCAGCTGCAGCCTGGTCCTAAATGTGACAAACATCTTGCATGGTAGCACATATTATATTGTGTGCTTATTGTGCACAATCAGCCTACTCCTTATTGAAGTTGTCATAGTCCTTTCAGCATAAATGTAGGGTCAATACCTTTAGTAGGATGGAGAGCTCAGTCCATGCAGAGAGGCATGTGAAAACACTGAAGTTTATACCCGTCAGCAACTCTGATCGTGCTGAAGTGCATTGGAGTCGGATGCAGCTATGAGTTAACAGTCCTGTGTAAAAGTTGCTAATCATCTTTTAAGTGTAATCTAGCTTTAATGACCGTACCCTTGGTTTCCCTATTTGGTTTAGTTATCTCTAATTGCACTAGTGACATGTTTAAATCATAAACTGCCTGCAACTTGGCTGAAGCTCTCTCCAGACCCATCAGGGATACCTGGGATAGCTCATGTTTAACTCAGATGACCATGACCATGATCATGGTCAGAATAAGCAATTTCCTAACCTCTATCCATTGGGAGAAATAATTAATGAGAATAAGGTAAAACCTTCCATCAAAAACAAGTGCCCACACATGCCCAGAGTTTGGTGAGTAATTATGGGTCTCATTCTTCTGGTCCGCGGATGGCACAAGTCTTGTAGTTAGCGATGAGATTGTCCTTGGAGACCTAAGGCACCCATTCTCTGACCACTCCACTGGGTCAAAAGACACCAATTTCCTGCACGTGTATTCCCCTCAACATCTGTCCAATTTCTTTTGCAGTCATCATATGCGCTTCCACCAATCCTCATAAACAGCAGCTTCTAGCATGAGCATCGACACAAGTAGTTTCTGAAAAGGTGTCTTCCTCACGTTCTCCGTGCGCCTTCCTCATGTTCCCTGCGCATTCCGTACATACCTTCCTCATGTTCTCTATGCATTCTGTGTGCATCTTCCTCACATTTCCTGTGCAATCCTTGTGCATTTTCCTCACATTCCTTGTGCATCTTCCACACATACCCTCTGCATCTTTCTCATAATTCCTGTACATTCCCTATGCATTTGCCTCATTCCCTGGCATTGTTTGCCCAAATCTGTGTCACTCTATAGTACCTCCATCAGCCAATGGAGACAGCATCTCTTTTACTGTCCTATCTAAACCTGTTAATTTCTTGAACACTTCAATCAAATCTCCCCTTTGCCACCTTGTTTTCCAAGGAGAAAAGCTTCAGTATCTCCAACCTAACCTCACAGCTAAAATTTCTCATCCTTCAACCATTCTGGTAAATCTCCCTCTGCACCCTATCAGGGATCCTCATATCCTTCCTAAAGTGTGGGGCATACTCAGAGTTTTATAAAGGTTTTGCAAAACCTCCCTGTTTTGGACTTAATGCCCAGGATACTATATGCTTTTCTCATGACTCTCAATATTTTCAAACACCTTCACACATCATGCACGTGAACTCCCAGGCCCCTTTGCCCCTGCACACACTTTTGAATGGGGCTGTTGAATCTCTATTGCCCCTCTCTAATGCCTCTGCCAAAAAGCATCACCTCACACTTCTGAATCTTAAATATCTCTTTCAAGTATTTTCCCTATTCTTTTGAAGGTCACTATTGAGCAAATTAAAAGTCTACTTAGAGGGAAAGTTAGTTTAGAAACTGTGAGGGTCAGACTCTGAAGAAAGAGAATGGAAGGAAGATAAATTTTGAAATGTTGATCTGGCAGAGAGTGCTCAGAATCAGTTGGATGGAAAGAAAGATTAATAAGGAGATTTGATCAAGAGTAGACATTCAGTTATCATTATAGTCACTATGTACAATCAGAAAGAGAAAATTGGACAATTACACACATTGGAAACAAAAACTTGGCAGCCTTGACTTGGTAACAGGTGAAGAAGAAATCGAGAGTTAAAACAGAAGTGGAAGAAATGAAACAGGATACATGGATAATATTGAAGTGTGGACTGAGCAAGGAGAAAGGAGAAATCCAGAGAAGGAGAAAGACCATATCAAGGGCAACAGTGACCGCACACAAACAAGATAAGTGCACAAGGAAAAATAAAGTAAAAACATAGATTTGATGAAGACATTTGGCAAGAAGCTTGCATGGAACAGAAACACTGACATTGAGTGTAGTGTTGAATAGTCTTGTTTCTGTGCTGTGGACTATGGCAGTTACCTTAACTCCAAAAATTGTAGGTTGGGTTGGCTGGTATGTTAATATGTTACAAAGTTCAAAACTGAGCTAACCCACCTCAGATCTGCCTCTCTCCAGTTTTATTAGAGAAAGGTGAAACATCAATCCAATGTTTGAAGGCAAGTCAGTTGCTGAAGACATCTTAGGACTTTGTGTGCTCTTGGTATAACAAGGTTAGGTCATATCAGCTGTGCAAACAGAGCTGAAGGGTCTGGAGCCATGAGGTAAATGAGCACACTGAAGGTAGTTTTACTTAATAATTATCTAGGATCAAGATAGTACTGAAATCTTTAAATCTGACTGAAATTAAAGTGAATCGCATTATGTAGAGCTCATTTGAGTTATGTAAGGGCTTCTAGATCCGAGAACAACTTTGCAATGATGTCACAGAGCTGCACCTCACTGGATATAAATCAAATAGCATGGGTGGAGTTAGAAGATGCTACAACTTCTGGAAGAAGAGAGACTCACATGAGCATTTAAAGAAGATGGATTAGTTCTTTTCTAATGTCATCATAAATCAGAACCTATGATTACCATGTGTACCAATATTTAGTATTAACGTATAATAAAGTCTGAAATTTAAACCTGAATATAGTTCTTGTCACTGCCTTCTCCTTGAACAGTCTATACATAAACCAAACTACACAATTAAGGAATTTGATTTTGTGTTGTGACAACCAATGTTAAGTCAACTAATTCTCCCTTCTCAATGCATTCTCATGTCTTCCTGAATCGCTGTTTTGCTGAATTCTCCACTATAAACATTAACTAGAAACTGAACTTGACCAGCTACGTATATACAGTGGCTGCAAGATCAGGTCAGACTAGGAATCTTGCAACAAATAACTTGCTTCATGACTTCTCAAAGCCTGTTCACCATCTCCAAACTTTAAGTCAAGCCTGTGATGAAGTGCTACTCATTTGCCTGGTTAAGTGCAGCTCCAACAGCATTAAGGATGCATCTAGTTTAAAGCAGCCCACTTTTGATTTAGTCCCTACCCTCCCCTTCACTGTTTTGATCACATAGCACTGCCCTTTGATGTGAAGGGCAGTGTTTGTCACTGGCCACCCGGGTGTTTTCCTATCTTCCTGGTGGTGGAAATTGAATAAAGATTCGTGCACTTTGTGTCTTTCACTGTGTCTCACCCCTGCACACACACACCATGGGTGCTGGGGATAAAATAAGCACTACCGCATTTAGGTGGTAGTGTGGGGATTAAATTTAAAAAAATAAATAAATAAAATAAAGCAGCCCACTTTTGATTTAGTCCCTACCCTCCCCTTCACTGTTTTGATCACATAGCACTGCCCTTTGATGTGAAGGGCAGTGTTTGTCACTGGCCACCCGGGTGTTTTCCTATCTTCCTGGTGGTGGAAATTGAATAAAGATTCGTGCACTTTGTGTCTTTCACTGTGTCTCACCCCTGCACTCACACACCATAAAAAAGAAAAAAAAAACAGCCCACTTTTGATTTAGTCCCTACCCTCCCCTTCACTGTTTTGATCACACAGCACTGCCCTTTGATGTGAAGGGCAGTGCTTGTCACTGGCCACTTGGGTGTTTTCCTATCTTCCTGGTGGTGGAATTTGAATAAAGATTCGTGCACTTTGTGTCTTTCACTGTGTCTCACACCTGCACACACACACCATGGGTGCTGGGGAAAAATAAGCACTACCGTGGTTAGGCGGTAGTGTGGGGGTTAATAGAAAAAAAAGAGAAAAGAAAAAAAAATAAAGCAGCCCACTGTCTACCTTCAACATTCACTATTTTCACCTCTTACGCAGAGGCAACAGTGTATACCATCTACAACATGCAACTTCATCAAGCTTTCTTCAACAATACCTTCCCAACCCACAACCTATTAACACATAGAAGGATAAGGGATGCATGGGAACATCAGCAACCTGCAAGTACCTCTTAAAGCCACTCTCCATACTTACTTGCAATATTGCCATTCCAGTACAGTTGCAACATCCTGGATATCTTCTCATAATAGCTCTGTGGGTTTTCCTACTCCCAAGGACTCCAGAAGTTCAAGATGATAGCTCACCACTGTCATCTCCAGGGCAATTTGGGATTGCCCATTCATAAAGGCCACATCCCATGAATGAGTATAAAAAAATTTGGGCAGAATCTTTTCCGACTCTGCACAATTTGGATTATGGCAAGTGTTGCAAAGCTGGGTAGAATAATTGTAGGAGAAAGTGAGGACTTCAAATGCTGGAGATCAGAGTTGAAAGTGTGTTGCTGGGAAAGCACAGCAGATCAAGCAGCATCCAAGGAGCAGGAGAATCAACGTTTTGGGCGTGTCCTTCAGGAATGAGGCTTGTAGGCTGGGACTGAGAGAGAATTGGGATGGGGGATGGGGTTGGGGTGAAGGTAGCTGAGAAAGCGATAGGTGGATGAAGGTGAGGGAGAAGGTGATAGGTCAGGGAAGGAGTGATGGACTGGTCAGGAGGGCAGTGCCGAGTTGGAGGCTTGAGACTGGGATAGTGTTTGGGGCGGGGTGAGGAGAAATGAGGAAGCCAGTGAAATCGACTTTTATCCCAGGTGGTTGCAGGGTCCCATGGCAGAATGTGAGGCATTCTTTCTCCAGGCGTTGGGTGGTAATGGTTTGGTGGTGGAAGAGGCCCAGGATCTGCACATCCTTGATAGAGTGGGAGGGGTTGTGAAATGTTCAGCCACAGGGTGTGGGTGTTCCAGAGATGTGCTCTGAAATGATATGCAAGAAGGCATCCTGTCTCCCCGATGTAGAAGAGACCACATCGGGTGCAACAGATGCAGTACATGACATTGGTAGAGGTACAGGTAAATTTCTGATGGATATGGAAGGCTCCCCTGGGATGTTGGACGGAGGTGAGGGGAGTTCCCTGTGCATTCTGTACATACCTTCCTCATGTTCTCTATGCATTCTTTGTGCATCTTCCTCGTGTTTCCTGTGCAATCCTTGTGCATTTTCCTCACAGGTTTTGCACTTTCTGTGGTGGCAGGGAAAGGTGCCAAGTGTGTGTGTGGGGGGGGGCTGTGGACCTAACGAGGGAGTTGCAGAGGGTATGGTCTCTCTGGAACGCTGAAAGGGGTGGGGAGGGAAATTCAGAGGAACCTCGATTATCCGAATACCAATTATCCGAAAATCAGATTATTTAAAGGAGATCTCGAGGTCCCGACAGAAACATTACCTGTGTCCAACACTGATCACATCTCTTGTTTACAGTCATTAAAAGTGCTGCCGAGAACAGTCCTGGACTGATGAGAGGCCAGGCACTGTCTCTAAATGACTGACCTCCTACCCTCTCTATCTCTCTCTCTGTTCCCAAACTTGCCTTGGAGTTCTTCACAGGCATATGCCCTAAACCTCTCTTCTCCAGATAATCTCTCTAACATTGTCCTGTATGGGGCAAAGGTGGAACCTGTCAAAACGTTGTAGTAAAAAGTTCTGTGTGTGTGTGCACGCTATTTGGAGACTCACCTCCCCCCCAAAAGGCAGCAGTAGTCTTGTTGTTGGTGTCCAGTCCGGCTGCTCTGGAGAGGGGGTGGGGTCATGTGGGGTTTGGACTGGGAGTGCACATGGGTTGCATGGGGATGGGTGGGGGGTGCGGTGCTGGACGGGTTTGGGGGTCGGGGGCTCACGCAAACTGTGCTGTTGCCTTGTCTCCTGAACGGGAAGCAGACTTAATAAAAAACTCCGAGCCATAGAGGAAAGGCATTGAATTGATTAACCGAATAATCAGTTATCTGAACGAAATAGTGCCTGCCCATCTCGCTCGGATAATCAAGGTTCCTCTGTATATCTTTGGTGGTGGGATCCATTTGGAGGTGGTGAAAGTGGCGGAGGATCATGCAATGTATGTGGAAGTTGGTGGGTGAAAGGTGAGGACCAGGGAGGTTCTGTCATTGTTGCATTTGGAGGGGTGGGGTTCAAAAGCAGCGGTGCATGAAGTGGAGGAGATGCGCTGGAGGGCATCGTCAACCACGTGGGAAGGGAAGTTGTGATCTTGGAAGAAGAAGGCCATCTGGGACTTTCAGAGGTGTAATTGGTCATCCTGGGAACAGATGCGACAGGTGGAGGAATTGGGAATAAGGGATGGCATTTTTACAGGAGGTAGGGTGGAAGGAGGTGGGCTTGTAGATGTTTGTGGTTAGTTGGTTGCTGGATACGGTGATGGAGAGATCCAGGAAAGGGAGAGAGGTGTCTGAGATGGTCCAGGTGAAATTGAGGTCAGGGTAAAAGGTGTTGGTAAACTTGATGAACTGTTTAAGCTCCTCATGGGACATGAGATGGTGCCGATAAAGTCATCGATGTAGGGGAGGAACAGGTGGGGGTGGTGCCAGTATAACTGTGGAAGATGGACTGTTTCACAAACCCCACAAACAGGCAGGCATAGCTGGATCCCGTGCGGGTGCCCATGGCTACCCTTTTGGTTTGGAGGAAGTGGGAGGATTGGAAGGAGAAATTGTTGAGGGTGAGGACCAGTTCACCCAGGCGGATGAGGGTGTCGGTAGAAGGGTACTGGTTGGGACCGCGTAAGAGGAAGAAAGAGGACTTGGAGACCTTTGTCATGGCGGATTGATGTGTACAGGGACTGGATGTCCATCGTGAAGATAATGCATTGGGGGCCAAGGAAACAAAAATCTTGAAGGTGAAGGGCATGGGTAGTGTCACGAACGTAGATGGGGAGTTCCAGGACTAAGGGGGACAGGACAGTGTTGAGGTAGAACGAGATGAATTCAGTGGAACAGGTGCAGGCTGAGACAATGGGTAAACCGGGACAGTCAGGTATGTGAATCTTCAGAAGGAGGTTAGAATCGGGCAGTGCGGGATTCATGGACAATGAGGTTGGATGCTGTGGATGGGAGATACCCATTAGTCATGAGGTCGTGGATGGTCTGGAAGGTGATGGTTTGGTGATAGGAGGTGTGGTTGTGACAAAGAGGGCAGTAGGAAAGGTGTCTGCAAGTTAGCACTTGGCTTCAGCGGTGTAGAGGTCGGTGTGCCAGACTACTACTGCGCCCCCCCCTTGTCTGCGGGTTTGATGGTGAGGTTGGGGTTGGAGTGGAGAGAGTGGAGGGCTGTGCACTGTGAGGGTGGGAGGTTGGAGTGGGTGAGGCAGTTGGACAGGTTGAGGCGGTCGATATCATGGGGGCAGTTTGAAATGAAGAGGTCAAGGGCAGGTAACAGGCCGGCATGGGGTGTCCAGGTAGATAGGGTGTGTTGGAGGTAGGAGAAGGGGTCCTTGGTGGGTGGGCAGATATCTTGGTTGAAAAAGTGGGGGCAGGGGTGGCCAAAGAAATGTTCTTGGAGTGTAGAGGGATAAGGTGAGGCCTTTGCTGAGGACTAAACATTCGTCCTCAGTGAGGGGGAGGTCTGGGGGAATGGTGAATACATAGCAGGGCTGGGAGCCCCAGAGGCACCATCCATTATTCCCGATTCCTCTGCCTCCGCCGCCTCTGTTCCCAGGATGACCAATTCCATCTCAGAAAGTCCCAGATGGCCTCCTTCTTCCAAGATCATAACTTCCCGTGTGGTTGACGCCCTCCAGTGCATCTTCTCCACTTCACGCACCACCACCTTTGAACCACACCCCTCCCAACGCAACAAGGACAGAACTCCCCTGGTCCTCACCTTCCACTCCACTAACCTCCGCATACATCGCATGATCCTCCGCCACATCCGCCACCTCCAAACGGACCCCACCACTAAAGGTATTTTTCCCTCCCCACCCCTTTCAGGATTCCAGAGAGACCATTCCCTCTGCGACTCCCTCGTCAGGTACACACCCCCCACCACTCCACCCCACCCCACTCCTGGCACCTTTCCATGCCACCACAGAAAATACCCCACCATTCCCCTCACCTCTGTCCAAGGCCTGAAGAGATCCTTCCATATCCTTCAGAAATTTACCTGTATCTCTACTAATGTCATGTACTGCATCTGTTGCACCCGATGTGGTGTTCTCTACATCGGGGAGACAGGACGCTTTCTTGCAGATCGTTTCAGAGAACATCTCTGGGACACCCGCACCCACCAACCTCACTGCCCCATGGCTGAAACTTCAACTCTGCTCCCACTCTTTCAAGGACATGCAGTCCTGGGCCTCCTCCACTGCCAAACTATTACCACCTGACGCCTGGAAGAAGAATGCCTCCTGGGACCCTGCAACCACATGGGATAAGAGTCGATTTCACTAGCTTCCTCATTTCCCCTCCCCCCACATTATCTCAGTCCCAAGCCTCCAACTCAGCACTGCCGTACTGACCTGTACATCACTCCCCCCTCTGACCTATCACCTTCTCCCTCACCTTCATTCACTTATCGCTTTCACAGTTACCTTCCTCCCAACCCACTTCCCTCCCATTTATCTCTCAGCCCCTGGCCCACAAGCTGCATTCCTGATGAAGGGTTTATGCCTGAAATGTTGATTGTCCTGCTCCTTGGATGCTGCTTGACCTGCTGTGCTTTCCCAGCAACACACTCTCAACTAGAGGTGGGCGGCACTGCTGCCTCACAGCGCCAGAGACCTGGGTTCAATTCCCACCTCAGGCTTGGGACTGGGATAATGTGGGGGAGGGGAAATGAGGAAGCTAGTGAAATCGACTTTTATCCCATGTGGTTGCAGGGTCCCAGGAGGCATTCTTCTTCCAGGCGTCAGACTGTGTGGAGTTTGCATGTTCTTCCTGTGTCTGCATGGGTTTCCTCCGGGTGCTCCGGTTTCCTCCCACAGTCCAAAGATGTGCAGGTCAGGTGAATTGGCCATGCTAAATTGTCCGTAGTGTTAGGTAAGGGGTAAATGTAGGGGTATGGGTGGGTTGCGCTTTGGCGGGGCGGTGTGGACTTGTTGGGCCGAAGGGCCTGTTTCCACACTGTAAGTAATTTAATCTAATCTAATCTAATCTAATCTAGAATAATTGTAGATTGGAAGACAAAAAGTTAGAATTTAGCGTTTGTAAAATGTTAATGGGGGACAGCATTATGTGGTCCCTTTAAAAGGTGGTGCTTTCGCAGGGCTTAAGAGATTTTAAATGCAAGGACAGAGAGATCTCGAACTGAAACATTTTGATCAAAAGACCATTCAGTTAGCAGGCCAAGCATCAGTTTTTACCAAGACAACAGGTTTTGAATTTAGCCAATCAATTTGAAACAGCTACTATGATACCAAAAACCTACTAAATGTAGATCCTATTGAAAAAAATATTGATATGTCATCAAGGGTATAAAAGAAGAGAGCAGTTGGACAAAGACCCCACAGCCAACTGCCATCTGCCAGAGCAAACAACTCTTAGCTCTCTAGAGGGAAACTAGCTCTCACAGTCATCTATGTTTTAAAGAAATCACCATCTAAATAATAATGGTATCAACAATGAAGAATTGGAGGAAAAAGCATTCCTGTCAGAAGACTTGATCGAAGAAGGTACAGAACATTCTGGAAGACACAACCTGGCTGTAAGTTTGAGAGACTAAATTCTATTTTTTTGTATATGAGTGGGCCTTGTATGTATTGCACAGCATACCATTAGAATCTTTTTTTTTATTTTATTAAACAAATTACAAAAACAGTTTACAACAAACAGTTACATTTACAGCTGCAGCAAGAGACAGCAATTTTACAAGGGAGAGGAGCAGCAAAGCCAGGCCCCAAACCCTACCATTTAAACAGTTTACAGGGACATGAGGACAAACCTCAAATCCCAGTTTACCATTAGAATCTTATTCGAGAATAGTTAGTAGTTAGAAGGGATTTATTCAATTTGTTAATAGTTTAGTTAATTTGTCACTGTTAGATAAATAAATTGTTACCTGCTGATTTTAAAGTGTGTGTCAGAGAATTATTTTATTTAACCAGTAGAAGTTGCTGAAAAGTAGGTTGCACTGGTTTTCACACAGTTTTTATAGATTATAGGGTGAGGTGCTCCTTTTTGGGTGTGTCAGGTTTGAGTTCTCAGAGCGGGATGGACCTCCACTTTGTTACACAAGAAATGTGAGAAAATCAGGTTGATGTCTAGCAAGGCCCATCTCAATGTTGAGACCAAAACATCACTTTGTCTGAACAGGTCCTGGAACAGTGAGAGGAGATTATTTCTTGTGAGCAGCTAGTGGTCTATTGCCATGGGTTATTGTTCATGATTGCCTCTATTATTATGTCTTTTGGCTTTATTAATATGCAGTATCCCATTCTACCACCCACTGGATAGAAATTAGATGCATTGCAGTCCAAATGGGTGCCAGGCAACTCCAGCTCACCATTTGCTCCTCCAGACCTTTATCTTAGACACATGGACTCAACCTCATGGGGCATGCTTTATGGACTGTCAATGGGCGTAGCCCAGGTCTAAGACATTGGCTTGCAGCATGTACCAGCCTCTCCATCTCATCATGGCACAACTCCAGTCCACTTAGAGGATGCTTTTACATTAAATACTGCAATTTAGAGAGGACCAGCACCTCTCATTGAAAGGCTACTGCCCAGGATATTTTGAGTCTGGGGACAGGGATCGAGCTCATAAATTGGACTAGACTGCATCTCAGGGCTTCTTGCTGTCTTCATGTTCACTCATTTTGCACAGCCTGATGTTTATAGCTTTCCTGCTGTGCCTTGCCTTTGTTTTGCACGTTGCACCTCAGAAAGACCTTAAAGGTTTGTAGTACTTCTGTCTTGCCTTGCTTTTCTGAGAGCAGGCACAAAGCAAGGCAATTTTCATGTTTGTCAGCACTCATCAGTCAAGGGGTGGACATGTTGCTCGATAGCTTCATAGCGTCAATTTCTCAAATACAGCGTACACCAGCAACCTACATGGCAAGCACACTACATGTGCGTCAATTAAATGGCTATGCCTTGTAGTTGAAAGGGGAGTGGTTATCAGTTAAGTTGGGGAATGGAGTAATGCTGTCTTCATCGAGGGTTCCCAGTACAGTCAGATGGAATCAGCATCTGTTTACAGCCCTAGGGACCTAGATGCAGTCAGTCAAATCGCAGCATCAAACGGCCATGCATTGACTTCTCCATGATTTCCTGATTCTAGGGAAATGGCTCCAAGAGAGGGCTGAGTCAGTGTTTTATTCAATCCCAAAATGCAGGCTCAACTTGTGACACAGTAAATAATATCCCTGCCTCTGAGCCAGAAGCTCCAGGTTCAAATCCCACCTGAGGGCCAAGGAACATGGTTTCACACATGGTCAAATCAAAAGCAGTGTGAGAAAGATTAATGAGAAATCTCTGTTCATTTTCAGTGTGAGCATTTTGAATCAACTTGATCACACACATTTCTGGTAATGGTGGGACTGGAACCTGTATCTTCTGGAACAAAGCAAGGACTCTCGAAGTCTTTCCAACCACAACATTGACATCAACTCAACAATGTGGAAAATTGCCCAGGGATACTCATAGTCAAAAAGCAGGATAAATCCAACCCAGCCAATTACTGCCACACCAGATTCATTAGTGAAGTGATGGAAGGTGTCATCAACAGTACTACCAAGCAGCACCTGCTCAGCACGGTGGCTCAGTGGTTAGCACTATAGCCTCACAGCAATAGGGACCCAGGTTCAATTCCCGCCTCGGGTAACTGTCTGTGTGGAGTTTGCACATTCTCTCGGTGTCTGTGTGGGTTTCCTCCCACAATCCAAAGATGTACAGGTCAGGTGAAATGTAGGATAGGGAAATGGGTCTGGGTGGGTTAATCTTCGGAGGGTCAGTGTGGACTTTGGGCCAAAGGGCCTGTTTCCATACTGTAGACAATCTAATCAATAACCTGCTAATTGATGCCCAGTTTAAGTTCCTCCAGGACCACTTGGCTCCTGACCTCATTATAAACTTGGTTCAAATACGGACAAAAGAGATGAATTAAGAGTGAGTGCTCTTGACATCGAGCCCATATTTGAACAAATGTGGCATCAAGGAGACTTAACAAAACTAAGTCGATAGAACACACTGGTTGGAATCATACCTGGCACGTCAGAAGATGGTTATGGTTATCGGAGGTCAGCCAACTCAGCTCTAGGACATTTCTGCAAGAGTTTTCAGGGTAATGTCCTCAGCCCAACCACCTTTAGCTACTTCATTAATAACTTTGCCTCCATCATAACGTCAGAAGTGAGACTGTTCACTAATGAGGGGACATTGTTCAGCACATTCGCAAGTCCATAAATACTGAACAAGTTCAAATGCAATAAGATCTACACAAAATCCAGACTTGGGCTCAAAAATGACAAGTAACATATGCGCCACACAAATGCCAGGCAGTGATAGTGTCCAATAAGAGACAATCTAACTACCATCCTTTGAAGTTTAGTGGTGTTAGCATCACTGAATCCCATTATTAACAGTCTAGGGGTTACCACTGACCAGAAAGTGAACTGGAATAGTCATATAAATATTGTAACCACAAGAACAAGTCAGAGGCTAGGAATACTGCAGCAAGTAACTCACCTCCTGACTTCCTAAAGTCTGTCCACTATTGTCATTGGTGCAGGAAAGTGGCTCAGTGTTTAGCACTCCTGCCTCACAGCACCAGGGACCTGTGTTTGATTCCACCCTCTGGCTGTCTGTGTGGAATTTGTACATTCTCCCCACGTTAGCATGGATTTCCTCCAGGTGCTCCAGCTTCCTTCAACAGTCCAAAGAGATGGGTTGGCCATGCTAAATTGCCCATAGGTCCAAGCATATGCAGGCTAGGTGGATTAGCCATGGGAAATGCAGGGTTACAGGGATAGGGTAGCGGGGTTGGGATGCTCTTTGGACAGGTCAGTGTGTACTCGATCAGCCGACTGGCCTGCTGCCCCACTGTAGGGACTCTATGATTCCATCTACAAGGCACAAGTAAGGAATGTGATGGAATACTCTCCACTTGCCTGGATGAGTGCAGATTTCACAATACTCAAGAAACTTGACACCATCCAGGACAACGTAGCTCAGTAGAAACAGCGTGTTCTACCTACAAGATGTATTGCAGAAATTTGCTGAAGATCCTTAGACAGCACATTCCAAAGCCATGATCACTGCCACCTAAAAGCACGTATGGGATAGATGGCAACACTACCATCTACAAGTTCCCCTCCAAGTCACTCACCATCCTGACTTGGAAATGTGCCACCATTCCTTCAGTGTTGCCAGGTCAAAATGCTGGAAGTCCTCCTCTAATAGCATTGTCGGTCTACCTACAGCACATGGACTGCAACAGTTTAAGAAGAGAGCTCAAGACCACCTTCTCAAGAGCAACTAGTGATGGACAATAAATGTTGGTCCAGCCAATGACGATTATGTCTTACAAGTGAATTTTTTATAAAATTGCCAATGGCAAGCAGTAAGAATGGGAAGGACAAGTGCTCAGCTTTGTCATGGAAAATATACTGAAGCTCCTATCATCACTATCACGAGCTTCACACTGAAACATACATATACCCTGCATAGCAGCATAGACTGGTTGGTTCAGTTAGCTAGGCAGCTGCTGAATGCCAAATTGGGGTCAACAGCACAGGGTTTGATCGCCGACTCAGCTGGGGTGGTTTCAGGACCTACATCCTTGCTTGATCAATAAAAGTTAAGGTTTATGCAGAAAGTGGAATTGAAGATTATCAGAGCAGCTAGGCTCTCATTCAATGATTCTTCTTCTGCTCCTACATCTTAAATGTTAAAGCTTATATAACACTAGTCCTTTTTCAACCTCCTTTGAATGCAGTACATTCTGGAAACACAGCAAACCCCAGTATAAAATAAAAGCCTCTCATTTCCCCTCTAACTGTCTGAGTATCATCAGTTACTGAGCCTGAAACCAAGGGAAAGGGAACTTATTAACTCTAGCAAATCTTTCATAATTGTATCACCTTTGTTAGACCCCCTCTGTGTCACCCCTATTCTGAATAACAGTAATCTCAGATTCCTGGGTCTTGCACATCACTGAAACCCCATTTGGATATATCCTACTCCACGAGGCTTTTATCTCTCTTGAAGATTTCTCTGTGTAAATGGAGATTGTTGGAAAATACTTACGAGGGAGGGAAATGTCTCCTGCCTGCCCTTGGACTCCTGTAATAGTCATTTCAGCACCATTATCTCTGAGCTGAGATCGGGGAAATGTCAAGGTGACCCACTAGACGAGCCATGTCCTTGAGACCGCTGGGCTATGAAAGTTCACTATAGTGCCAGCACAGCACACACTGAATGCTTTAAATTCAGTGCCAGAACAATCTGTTCAAAGCCCTGAAACTCTAGCAAAGAAAAGGGAGATGTATCTTGATAGAGTTACTGTTTCTCTTGTCCCAATTTTTATCCTCCATTTTGGTGGTTGTTCCAGCATGGATTAAAGTTGCCAACTCTGGTTGGGTGTATGCCTGAACACATGACCTCCTGTCCCTGCTATTGGGTACATTCTCTTGGCGGACTGCCAATTGGGCAACTGTCAATTGAATTAATCACGTATGGCTGTTTCAGACTCTTCTTACTCCATGTCCATCTCCCTTAAGACTAATAAATGATTAATGTTTAATTTATATTTAATTCACCCCATGATCTTAGAGACTCCAGGGATGTTACGGTTTGCCAACTCTGATTATTCCTGGAGGTTTCTTCACATGACTCTCCAGCCAGTACTCAGTCAACACATCCTTGTGACTCGTTGTCCTTCTATACCAATTGGAAAGCACATAGACTCATTAGCCAATTAGAGTCATATAGTTTTACAGCACAGAAGGAGGTCATTCACCCCATTGTGTCCATTCTGGTCATCAAGCACTCGACTACTCGAGACCTATTCTCCAGCATGAGGACTGTAAACTTCTATGCTATGCAATTTCAAGTGTTTATTTATATACATCTTAAATATTATGATGGTTCCTGCCTCTACCACCCTTTCAGGCAGTGAGTTCAATACCCACCACCCTCTGAGTTTAAAAAAAACTTCCTTAAATCCCCTATAAACCACCTGTCCCTTTCCCTTAAAATTGTTCTCCCTGGTTATTCATATCTTTACTAAGATAAAAAAGTTTCTCCCTATCTACTCCATTTATGCTCCTCATAATTTTGTACACCATAGTCAGGTGACAGCTATATCTCCCCAGGGTAGCCTTGGAGGGTTTGACAACCCTAAGGGACTGACAGATGCTGACTGTTCTCTGTCAAGACACCTTCTTTACATGTTAGGCTGCAGCTTTAGCACTGACGGTGCGTCATCACTCAGCTGAGTCACTCGACAGCAAGTGTCACTCGATTGTCATTTATTCTTTCGGGAAATCTAGGCATCGCTGGTAAAGCTAGCATTTATTATCAGTTCCTGTTTCTATGATTTCATTGAATTATGAAACAGGTTTGAGGAGCTGAATGGCCTCCACCTATTCCTATGGCACCCTTGCCTGCTCTTTGAGGGCACTCCAACCAGTGTCAATAGGATCGCTGACTAGTAATTAAACCTGGGACCTCATTTGTCTAATATTTTAGAATAACAGAATCCCTCCAGTATGGAAACAGGCCATTTGGCCCAACAGGTCCACACCTACCCTCTGAAGATCATCCCACCCAAACCCATCCCTCTGTCCCTGTAATCCTGCATTTCCCATGGCAAACCTACACATCCCTGGACACTTAGGGCAATTTAACATGGCTAACCACCTAACCTGCACATCTTTGGACATGGTTTTGCACAATTTTGAAACATGGGGACAGGAGGAAGCCATTCAACCAAAGCCTATTCTGTCACTCAAGCTATGGCTAATCTGAACTTTAGCTCCATTTGCCCACTTTGATTATGCAACCCTGAATCCCCTGACCAAGTAAAAATCTAATAACCATAGTTTTGAAGTTGCTATGACCAAGTGACGATGGGTCAAAGCTCTCCTCTTTTTTAAGTCACTCTTGATTGATAGCAACATTTTATTTTCCTTTGTAGTAGGTAGCTCTCACATTTCAATTAATCTTAGTTAATCAGATTCAAAATGAAGGATAGTCAATTCCAGAGTTCTCTTTAGTGAAAGAGAGTGGAGTGGTATGCTGGAGTTTTTTTTGAAAAGAGGCAACAAACACACATACACAAAACACTGGTAACAAGCTTACAGAGAGATGAAGGGTATTACAGACAAAGTCACTTGCATTTTACAGGCTTTTTAGAGCCTTGTGTTCTGAGGGTGGAACCTAAGTCCCCACTGCACAGTGGTTGTGCTGTTTCCTCAGGTTTGGCAACGTTTACAGATACATTTGAGATCTCAGTCCATGCTTTTTTTCCCCCAACACCACTGAATTGCTGAAATTGAGATCAAAGGAGAAATGAGCTTTCCACAGTCTTGCTATGTTCAGTCCCTATTGCTTTGTCTCTGTTTGTTGCTGGAAGGAAGCTGTGAAAGTATTATTCACGTGAATATTTCAAGTTTAGCTCCACTGTCTTTTGGAAATTAAACATCTGTAATATGTGAGCTTATCACGCAAGTGTGAATAAACCAGATGAGAATTTCTCAAAACCTCACTGAGGTTCAGTGCGTCTTATTAAAATGGTCATTCTGAGACAGCCAATCTCAAACATATTCTGTGTGGTGTTGCCTGGGCTTGTAATTTTAGGTTAGCAATGTCCTTTTTTGAAAGCCATTTTTAGTCTATGGCAGTCTCAGGTATAAAGTCAAATGATGAAAATTGAATATCGATAGTTCATTTTCATTAAGGTGTTAACAAAACTTCTAATTGACCTCACCAACCTCTGCGCTCCCACAAATAGCAGCGTGTAACTCACTTCCTAACTCCACAAAGCCTGTCCACCATCTCAAAAGCACAGGTCAGGAGTGTGATAGAGTACTACCCACTTGATGAGTGCAGTTCTAACAACACTTAAGATGTTTGATACCGTCTTGGACAAAGCAGTTTGCTTGATTGGCACCACATCCACAAACATTCAGTCACTTCACTGCCAACACTCAGTAGAAGTTATGTGATCAATGGCTTATTGACCATAACTCCATAAGATTTCGAGTAGTCATGGACAAGGACAAGAGTGGCTCTTGTGTGAATGTGCTTAATTGGGCAAGGGCCAATTACACCCAAATTAGACAGGAACTGGGGAATGTGGATTGGGAGCAGTTGAGGGCAAATCTACGTCTGACATGTGGGAGGCTTTTAAAGATCAGTTGATTAAAGTACAGGACATACATGTCCCTGCAAAACTGAAGGATAGGAGTGGCAGGATACAGGAACCATGGACAACAAAGGAAATTGTATGCTTAGAAAAAGGATAGGTCTAGGCTGCTACAAACTGATGAAGTCCTTGAAGAGTATAGAGAAATAAGGAAGGAATTTAAATGCTGAATTAGGAAGGCTAAAAGATCCCGTTAAATATCCTTAGCAAACAGGGTCAAGGAGAATCCCAAAGCTTTTCAATACATATATAAGAAGAAAGAGGGTAGCAAGGGAAAGAGTAGACCCACTCAAGGACAAAGGAGGGAAGGTATGTTTGGAGACATGGGAAGTGGGAGAGATCCTTAATGTGTACTTTATCAGTTTTCACCAAGGAGAAGGACATGACTGATTTTGAGGTCAGTGATGAGTGTGTGAATACTCTAGAGAATGTCAATATAATGGAGGAGGAAGTTTTGGGTATCCTAAATTAGATTAAGGTAGACAAGTCCCCGTGGCCAGATGGGATCTATTCCAGGTTGTGCAAAAAGCAAGGGAAGAAATAGCTGGGACATGAGCAGATATCTTCCCATCCTCTTTGGCCACAGGCAGGGTTCCAGAGGACTGGAGATTAGGCAATGTTGTTCTCTTGTTTAAGAAAGGAAGCAGAGATAATCCAGGAAATTAGACCAGAGAGCCTGAAGTCTGTGGTGGAGAAGATACTGAGGGACAAGATATATGTACATTTGGAAGAAAATGGACTAGTTAATGATAGGCAGCATGGTTTTGTACGAGGAAAATCATGTCTCACCAACCTGATTTGAAGAGGTGACAATGATAACTGATGAGGAAAGGGCTGTGGATGTAATTTATATGGACTTTAGTAAGGCATTTGATAAAGTCCCACATGGCAGATTGTTACAAAAATTTAAATCACATGGGATTCAGGGTAGGCTGGCTAGATGGATACAAAACTGGCTTGGTCATGGAAGACAGAGGGTGGTGGTAGAATGGTGTTTTTCAGAATGGAGACCAGTAACCAGTAGCGTTCCACAAAGATCAGTCTTAGGTCCTCTGTTGTTTGTATATAAATGATCTGGAGGAAAATGTGGGCGGTCTGATTAATAAGTTTGCAGATGACATGAATATTGGTGGAGTTGCTAATAGTGGCCAATGACTGTGAAAGGATACAACAGGTTATAGATAGATTGGCAACTTGGGCACAAAAATGGCAGATGGAGTTTAATTCAGAAAAATGCAAGGTGATGCATTTTGGAGGATCAAATTTAGGTGTGAATTATACTATAAGTGGCAGAACGCTAAGGAACATTAATATACAGACAGATCTGGGCGTGCAGGTCCACAGTTCCCTAAAAATGGCAACACAGGTGGCCAAGATGATTAAGAAGGTATATGGTATGCTTACCTTCATCACACAGGGCATGGAGTACAAGAGTTGGCAAACCATATTGCAGTTATATAAAACCTTTGTTAGGCTGCATTTGGAGTATTGTGTGTAGTTTTGGTCACCACATTACCAGAAGAATGTGGAAGCTTTGGACAGAGTGCAGAGGAAGTTCATCAGGATGTTGCCTGGTCTTGAGGGAATTGACTATGAAGAAGGGTTAAAAAGACTAGGATTGTTTTCATTGGAAAGATGGTGGCTGAGAGGAGACATGATAGAGGTCTACAAAATTATGAAAGGCATAGATAGGGTGGATAGTCAGAGGCTTTTTCCCAGGGTTGAAATTTCAATTACAAGGGGGCACAAGTTAAAGGTGAAAGGGGGAAGTTTAAGGCAGATGTGTGAGGGAAGGTTTTCACACAGAGAGTGGTAGGAGCCTGGATCGCACTGCCAGAAGAGGTGGAAGCAGGCACATGGGTGACATTTAAGAGGCATCTGGATGGTTACACGAGTAGGGAGAAATAGAGGAATATTGACCAAACAAGGTCAGAAGGTTTGTTTATTAGTTTAGTTAGGGCATGATGATTGGCGCAGGTTTGGAGGGCTGAAGGGCCTGTTCCTGTATTGTACTTCCCTTTCTCTCTCTTTGTTCTTTTGACTGATCTACAAGATGCACAATCAGTCCAACTCTTCTTTCCTGGTGCTTTGCACATTCTTCTTCTTGACAGTATGTATCCAATGCCTGTTTGAAAGGTAATAGTGAAATGCCTTGTATTGTCCTTTCAGGCACCAGATTATAACTCGCTGAGTGAAGAAATCATAATCTCACCCACTGGTTTTAGTACCAAATATTTTAAATCTACTCTGTAATTATAATTGAGTCATAGAGGTTTATAGCACAGAAAAAGGCCTTTGGGCACATTGAGTCTGCATTGGTCTAAAACAAACATTTATTCTAATCAAACCCCATTTTTTAGCAGTTGGCCCACAGCCTTGTATGCCTTGGCATTGCAAGTGCATATCTAAGTACTCCTTAAATGTTATGGAAATTTCTGCCTCTATCATCCTTACACACAGCGAGTTCCAGATTCCCAGCACCCATTATGTGAAAAATATCTTGCCTCACATCCTCTCTAATCTTCCTGCCCCTTACCTTCAATCTGTCCCCAGTCATTTGATCCCCCTACCAAGGGATAAAGTTCCTTCCTGGCTATCCTATGTTCTTAATAAACGTATACATCTCAATCATGTCTCCTCTCAATCTCCTCTGCTTTAAGGAAACAGCCCGACTGTCTTCATAAAGAAAATCTCTCTTCATAAAGAAAATTCTCTCCAGCTTAGGCAACATCCTGATAAATCTCCTCTGCACCCTATCCAGCACAATCACAGCTCTCCAATAATGTTGATTCCAGAACTGCACATAATATTTTAGCTGTGGCCTAACCAATGCTTTATACTGCATAATCTCCCTAAACCTGACATGGTGGCTCAGTGGTCAACCCTGCTGCCTGACAGCACCAGGGACTCGGGTTTGATTCTGGCCTCAGGCGCCTATCTTGTTGAGTTTGCACATTCTCCTGTGTCTACATGCGTTCCCTCCAGGTGTTCCAGTTTACTCCCACTGTCCAAAGATGTGCAAGTTAGGTGGATCATTCATGGGATGGGAGGTGAGAGCGGTGGGATGCTCTTCAGAGGAACAGTGTGGACTCAACTGCCTACCTCCAAGGGATTCGATGCCTTGACTAATAAAGGCAAGTATCCCATTTGCCTTCTTAAAACACTACCTACCTGTCCTGATACATTTAGGGACCAGTGTACATGCACACCAAGGTCCCACTGATCCTCAATACTACACAGGGTTCTATTTTCATCATATATTCTCTTGCCTTGTTTGTCCTACCAAGATACATCACCTCACACTTATTCAGATTGAATTCCATTTGCCACTGATCAATCCATTTGACTAGCCCATCTATATCTTCCTGTAATCCAAGGCTATCCTACTCACCATTTAACATCCCACCAATTTTCATATCATCGGCAAACTCACTGTTCAACCTTCCTCTGTTCAAGTCTACATCACTTACAATTAGCACAAATAGAAAAAAGCCCGAACACTGATCCCTTGTAACCCCATTACTCACAGGCTTCCAATCCAAAAATACCCCTCAAATAACACCCTCTGTTTTTTGCTACTCAGCCAATTCTGGATCCAATCCACCAAATTTTCTTGGATCCCATGGACTTAGTTATCAACTTCCCAAGTAGGACCTTTTCAAGTGCAGATTAATTCTGTTCCTCAGAATTGCATCAAATAGTTTCCCACCACTGAGGTCAGTATAACCTCAGTTTCTATATTTTATACAGTCTAGTTTCCTGGTTTATCCCTTGCTCCCTTCTTGAATAATAGTACCACATTGGCTGTCCTCCAGTCCTCTGGCACCTTTCCTGTGGCCAAAGAGGAATTGAAAATTATTGCCAACATCTCTGCTATTTCCTCCCTAGCTCACTCAACAGCTTGAGATAATTTTCATCCGGCCCTGAAGGTTTATCAACCTTTAAGCCTTCCAGACCACACAGAACCTCCTTACTGTCTATGTTAATTTCTTTTAATTATATCACAGGCCTCCTTCCTGTTTTCTATATCCACACTATTCCTTCCCACTCGTGAAGACTACACAAAATTTAATTTACACCCCTTCTACATTTACTTATTCAACACAAATTTACCACTGAGGTCCTTAAACAAGAACAAATTTCTAGATGAACTCAGCATTATGGAGAGAAAACAGAGTTAATGCTTAGAGACAAGTGACCCTTCTTCAGAACCTAAAATAGCTAGCAAAAGGTGTTTTTTATACAGTTGAAGGAGAGTGGAAGAGGGAAGTGATGGAGGACTGAGTGGATGGTGAAGGCAGGGCCAGGGAGTGGGAGAAAGTTTGACAGACAAAGAGACGATTGATAGTAAGGGAAGAAAAAAAGCATAATTATACAAAGAAAATAAGTTTGTTGTGCTGCAAGCAACCATATCATAGCAGGGCCTGGGGTTTAGGGCTGGATACAGGATACGGAAAGAGGTGTTCAGGCTCTAAAAGTATTGAATTCGATCAATTGCTGAAGGATACAGCGTGCCCAAGTGGAAAATGAGATGCTATTCTTCCAGCTTGGACTGGGGAATTGCAATAGGACCAAAACAGAAATGTTGGCCAGGAAACATGAGGATGTGTTGAAGTGGCAGTCAACTGAGAGCTCAGTGTTATTTTCACAAACAGAACATCTGTGTAATGACTCAGAAAACCCAACTTGAAAGGAACATTGTTTATATTGAACACTGAAGTAGAGCCACTACCATTCTGGGACAAACAATTCTGTAAACCCATCCTTGGGTCTGCTTTTTAAAAGGGCTAAGGTGATGAATTCCAGCTCGGCAATGATCTCCACAAGGAGATTAACGAGTGTTGTCCTTGGGCCTTGTAAAGGTGATCACAGTTCTGCAAAGTGGTCACCCAGTCTGCACATCATCTTGCCGACAGAGTGGACCACATTTTGAGCAGCAAATACAGTAGACCAGATTGAGTGAAGTGTAGGTAAGTTGCTGCTTCACCAGGAAGATGTGTTTGGAGCCTTGGATAGTGAGGGGGGAGTACGTCAGCAAGTGTTGCACCTTCTGCAATTGCAGGGGAAGGTGCCATGGAAAGGTGTTGGGAGTTAAGAAAGAGTGGACCAGATTGACCAGCTGGAACAGTCCCTTGGAAATGCTGACGGGGTGGGTGGTTGGGAAGTATCTAGTGGTGGAGGTAGGAGAAGCAGCAGTTTATGGTTCTTTGGATGTGGATGCTTGTGGCATAAAAAGTGAGGTCCAGAAGGGATCCTACTGGCGATGTGGGAGGAAAGAGAAGGGGGTGAGGGCAGAAGTGTGGGAAATGGATCAAACATGGCTTTGGCTCTGTGAACCAGTAGCAGGGAATCCTTGGTTAAAGAAAAAAAATGAACATTTCTGAGGCCCCCTGCAAAAGGTGGCATCATCAGAACAGCGGTCCGTAATGGGCCCTGGTCTTTGCCTAATTATCCAAGTTTTCTTCTTCCATATTCTTATTAAAACCTCTTGTCATTTTGAACACCTCTTACCCTTCTAGGGCTCAGTGGGCAGTGTCCCTATCTGAGCTAGAAGCTTTAGGTTCAAATCCCACCTCAGAACCTGTAAGCTAAGGAAGGTGTTTACAGCACTGTCAAACAGGTTGAGCATCACCCTGAAAATCCTTCTGATACACACCAAAGGCTGACAGCTAGAGGGTGAGGAGTTCCAGGTCAATCATGGGATCATAGAAACCCTATGGGTGGAAGCAGGCTATTCAGCCCATTGAGTTTTCACCAATTCTCCTAAGAGCACCGCCCCATCTCTGTAACCTTACATTTACCCTGGCTAATCCACTTAGCCTGCACATCCCTGGACACTGGGACAACTTACTATTGCCAAACCACCTAACCAGCACATCTTTGGACTGTGGGAGAAAACTGGAGCACCCAGAGGAAACCTATATAGACAAAGGAAGAATGTGCAATCTTCACACAGACAGTCACCCTCATGGATGGACTTGAACCCAGGCCCCTGACACTGAGGCAGCAGTACTAACTCCTGAGCCACTGTGCCACCCTACAGATGGAAACAATATTGGAGCCTCTCCCATCAATATGCATAAAGCCCAGCTACAGCATGCTTGCAAAAATGTATGTTACCACAACAAACTGGACTCCCAGTGTGAACTGTAACGTATCCATCACTACGTTATTTATCACAGAATCCCTATAGTGTGGAAACAGGCCCTTTGGCCCAAGAAGTCCACACTGACCCTTCAAAGAATATTCCCAACCAAATCCATTCCCCTACCCTATTATCCTATATTTACCACTGACTAATGCACCTAACCTACATATCCCTGAACATATGGGCAATTTAGCATGGCCAAGTCACCTGACCTGCACAGCTTTGGACTGTGGGAGGAAATCCACATAGACACGAGAAGAATGTGCAAACTCCACACAGACAGTCACCCGAGGGTGGAATCGAACCCAGGTCCCTGACACTGAGGCAGCAGTGCTAACCATTGAGCCACGTGCTCCCTGTCAAGTGTGTTTGAAAACTCATTTCTTTTTTAATCCAACACCAGTTCGCACATGCACATTTAGATACCAATTTATCAATGGAGATGCAGAGTTAGCAGTGAACGTAGGTATTTGAGAAGGCAATTTGTTATTTAAAGTATTATTTTTCAGACATACTTCATTTTACTAGAGCACATTTAACCTGAGGACAAAGTATTGCTCAAACACAGCTCCACCCTAACCTTGAGGGGATAGTGATGTTGCTTAATCCCAACAGTCGGTGCCTCAGTAAATCCCTCACTTTAAGGAGCGCCTGTGCAGAGAATGGAGATTCACTGAACACAATTCTCTGGGTTGGTAGCTCACCATGTCTTATCAGCAACCTGGAGATTCCAATACAAACAGTATGACTGAAAATATTGAGGTCAATTTAGAGTAATTTGGCAGCACAGTCACTTCTCCTGTACTAAGTAACCTGCTTGCCCTCAAATATTTCCTGCATTCCATACACACTGACTATTCGTCAACATGCTCAAGTTATTTTACTGGATTTCAAAACTGATACAAAGTGCACACACTGCAATTTCTTTCATAGCCTGTAACTGTTTATTCACCTGCAGAGAAAAATAAGCATCAAAACTCTTTCTTTCAAGAAGCCAGCAGAGATTACAGAGGATATAAAGCACAGAAACAGGCCATTCAGCCTAACCAGTCTATGATGGCTCTTATGCTCCATTCAACCCAGCTCCATCATAGCCCTCTACTATGTTCCCCCTCAATTTTCTTCAACCACTTGCTATGGTAGTTACTTCCACATTCTTTGGGCAAAGAAGCTTTTCAAACTTTTCAATTTGACGCCTTGTGACTATCGTATATTGATGGCCTGTAGTAAAGTTCATCCTCAAGAGGAAACATTCTTTCTGTATCCACTCAATCAAACTTCGTTTTTATGCGAGATTCCACACGCTACTTCAGATTATACAAAGAAAAACTTCATTTGATGTAAAACAAATATTTTGCTCCTAATGCTCTAATACTCCTAAGATTCAATACTCATATTTCACCTGATTATAAATTCAGCCATGATTTGACATTTCAGTGCTGAAAACACTCACATTGTATAGTAACATATAACAGAACACAAGAGGCAGGCCATTCAGCCTAACTAGTCATGCCAGCATTTACCCTCAACAAGCAGCATTCTTTTATTCATTCATGGAACTTGGGAATAAGTGGTAATGGATCATTTGTTCCCCATCCCTAACTGTCTTGGTGCTGACTAGTATGGTTTATGTCATTTCAAACATATTGTGTATACGTCTGGAATCACAACAGTCAGACTGGCTACAGTCAGAACTCCTTCCCCAAGGTCATTAGCGAACCAGATTACCTCATGCTAAAAAGAAAAGGAGGACAAAGATCTGAAAGGTAGTGGTAGGAGTTCCAATAATAACTTTCAAAAGGAAGGGGCAGTGGAAAAGGTTTTCAGATCTGTGCGGGAACAGCAGGTAAAAAAAAAAGGAGCTGAACTGGACAGTTCTTTGAAAGGATTGACAAGTATTGTGGTCTGTTTTTGTGCTTCTTCCCCATTGAGCTGAGTAATGTGGATCCATAACAAAATTTATCGGAATGGCTCCAGGGATGAAGAGGTTTTAGTGATACATTAGGTCAGAGAAGCTGGAGTCATTCTTCTTGCAGAAAAGGAGACTGGCAGGAAATCTAACAGGACAACAAGATTATGATAGATGTAAAATAAAGCTGCTCCCAATGGCTAAAGGCACAGGACTTTGGGAAACAGATTTAAGGTTTTGGGTAAGAGTTATATAGACAATGTGAGAAGCAGCATTTTTTTTTAGAAACAGAGTGAGTGTGACTTAGACCTTTCTGTTTACAAAGGTGGTGTACGTGGAGACAGTGAATATTTCAAAAGGAGACTGGTTGGGGACTAAATAAACAAACTTTCAGCTCGAGGAATATAGCAGGAGGGGAAATATGATTGACTGGACTGCTGTCCAGACAGCCAGCATGCACTAGACAGGTTGGATGACCTTAATTTAATGTGTCTGCCAATTTATAGAACCACCCTTCATACCAGCCAGTTCACTGACTGAACCATGACACTGCACACCCAGAGATAGAGCTATATCTATCTGTGAGAGATTAACAAACAACCTTACTCATTGATTCACCCAGAAGGATCAATATTTGGGAAGTTATGTCCACAGATGAAGTATGAGGCTTGTGTGGGCACAAACGTCGAAACAGATTGATTAGTAGCCTGTTTCCATGTTGTTAATTCAATGTAATACAGCAACAACAGGTCTCTGTCAAAGAAAAAACCTCCAACAGGCAGAGACATATCTGCACGGGACTAACCTCTCACACACGTTTCAGCTTAATACATATGTCATACAGAGGAATCCCAGATGCTCAATATGCTGAGATTTGTTTCAATGTAACATATTTGAATCGGAAGATCAAGTGGCCTCAGTATTTTGGTTTTAGAAATAAAAGATAGGCAATGATTTCATACAAGTCTGGTACATCTTTTAGAAAACAGGCACTCGTTAAATCAAACCTCCTCACAATCGTTGGTTAAGTATTCTATGCAGAATTTGTGTTTTTGAGAGAGATGGCAAGTCCAAATCATTAGCGACATCCTTAATGGTTCGTATAAGCTGGTTTGCAAAGTGTATGCTGCAAGACTTCAGATGTCTTTCAGGAAATCACGCCGTGCTTGCGCCCAACGTCCACGAAGGCCTCCACACATTGGTCAATATCCTGGTCACTATGGGCAGCAGAGATCTGCACCCGGATTCGTGCCTTGCCCTTGGGGACCACAGGGTAACTGAATCCAATCACATATATTCCTGAGTTAAAGAAAGAACACCGATCAGAAAAGAACTCCTGATGGATTAGAAATGCTTGAAAAAAAAATCTGCCAAGCAACTGAACTCAAGGTTCAAGTAAATGAGGAACTAATCTATTTAAAAGCATACCGATAGAATACATTACCAGTTCATAAGGTCCCAATGCTTAGCTAAACAATGTTATCCAGCACTTGATTATCCGGATTTTGATTAACCAGACGAAATACTCCATGCCTGGGTCATTCGGATAATTGAGGTTCCTCTGTATATTGAATTCCATCCCCACCCACCCTCACTGAGTGGCTGCTCAATTACCCAGCATAGGGGGGAACCTGCAGGTGGTGGTGTTTCTATACACCTGTTGTCCTAATTTTTCTCAACAGACATTGTCATGGATTTGGGAAGTGCTATCAGAGGAACCAGTAACTGTAGTGCAATAGTAACTGTAGTGCATTTTGTAGAGGGTACACACTGTTGTCAATGTGCGTTTGTGGTAGTGGCAGTGAACATTTGAGGATTAGATTACTTACAGATTAGATTAGATTAGATTACTTACAGTGTGGAAACAGGCCCTTCGGCCCAACAAGTCCACACCGACCCGCCGAAGCGTAACCCACCCATACCCCTACATTTACCCCTTTACCTAACACTACGGGCAATTTAGCATGGCCAATTCACCTGACTTGCACATCTTTGGACTGTGGGAGGAAACCGGAGCCCCCGGAGGAAACCCACGCAGACACGGGGAGAACGTGCAAACTCCACACAGTCAGTCGCCTGAGTCGGGAATTGAACCCGGGTCTCTGGCGCTGCGAGGCAGCAGTGCTAACCACTGTACCACCGTGCCGCCCACGATGTAGTGCCAATCAAGTACGCTCCTTTGTCCTGGATGGTGTCAAGCTTCTTGAGGGTTATAGAAGCTGAACTCATCCAGAAGGTGGCGAGTATTCCATCACATGCTTGGCTTGTGCCTTGTCAATGGTGTGGGGAATGCAAATGAGGAGTTACTCATTGCACAATTCCTAGCCCCTGACCAAGTCTTCTAGTCACAGTATTTAAACGGCTAGTGCAGTTCAGAGTGTGGTCAGTGGTAACCCCCTCCCCCCGGGATGTTGACAGTTAAGTGCTTAGCAATGGCAATGTCAAGGTTAGATTCTCTCTGGTTAGAGATGGTCATGTCACACAACTGCCAGGCAATGACAGAAAACAGCAGCAGATTAAGAGCAGTTACAATATGAACAGTCATAGGTTCCAAATAACTAAAACATATATAGGGAGGAAAGCTGTGGAGGTCCCATTCTTGTCCAGGAACAAAGTGAAGGGATTAACTGGCAAAACCCAACAAATCAGCATGAAGTGGCCTAAAAACCAGTTCATTCAAATACTGTAGGTCTTGGTCGATAGGTTACCTCTTTTCAGCATGTCCTCTGCCATGGATGATGCCAGTCGTGCATCTCCCAGCATCACTGGGCAAATGGGATGGTCCATTCCACCAATGGTGAATCCTGCAGCTGTCATCTGACTGCGGAACCTGCACAGAACAGCCAACTGGAGTCAACTCAAATCAGTCTGGAAACCGTTTAACAAGTGTTCAGTATCTGAGATCAATCCAATATTAACTTATATTCATATTGCCCACTTAACATGGCAAAACATTTCAAGGTTGCATCTCAAGTGCTGAACTAAACATGACACAAGGAAATATTCCATCAGGCACCCAAAAGCTTGGTCAAGGAGGAAGGTTAAAGAAGCATCTTAATGAAGACAATGGTGTTCAGGGATGTAACTTCAGAGTTTAAGGCCAAGCCAAGGGAAAGATTGATTGAGAGTGAGGGGTGGTGAACATAATGCTTGAGGATACAGCGGTGAACATAATGCTTGAGGATACAGCACAGACAGGAGGGATAAGAGTTATAGACAAAACGCATTTTGAATTCAATGGGAGTGTGGAATGATTGGTTGTTGACCAATGCAGTCTGGGACCTGAGCAAGAGGAAGACAATGCCTGGGCAACAGGAGTTTTGAGGCAAGTTGGAGGTTGGCGGATGGGCAGCCAGCAAGGAGTAATGAGAGCCCACCCAACCCTCCCAGAGGTAGCAAGAAGCTGGGTACAGGACTGAGCAAAGCAGGCTTGGGATGGGCCGTGCTAAGGTGAACTAGGTGAAACGGTGCAATATTGTGGAAGGATGATGAAAGCATGAAGCTGAGGCTCAAACAGGATGCACAGCCAAAAATTCCAATATCTGACTGCTATCACTGACTGATCCAGGGATACACATATGTGTAGATGTCTGGAGCTGGATGCACACCGATTCATTGAGAATTTATCATACAGGGCGAGCCCCGTACCCGCAGAATCATTTTCCATGGTCTCAGTTACCCGGGGTTTACCGTAGCCTGATCATATAACAGGGAACATTCTGGAACCAGGGACTGGGGGCTGCTGGGAAGGTAAATTTCCCATTGAAATGAATGGGTTCGCTCCTATCCGCGGTTTCGGGCTTCCGGGGTAAGTCCTGGAACATTTCCTTGCAGGTACGGGGGGGGGGGGGGGCTACTGTACTAACTGACCAGGTTGAAAGAAACAATGTTTAAGATCGAATAAGAAAAAGAAACAAACCAGCAAAAAAACTATTTTAAAAAATAGCTAATATTTCACAATGCCAGCCAAATAAAAGCTTGAATACTCCACGGTTATTCATCTTCAGAGACACATTCACTGGAAACATGGGATCAGGAGGCCATTCAGCCCCTTTGGGTTTTTTTCCAAACACCATTCAAGCAGGTAGTATTAAGAAACAGATCAAACAAAACCTACCCCCACCATAGAGTCAGAGATATACACCACAGAAACAGACCCTTCAGTCCAACTCGTCCATGCCGACCAGATATCCTCATCTAATCTAGTCCCATCTGCCAGCAATTGGCCCATTTCCCTCTAAACCCTTCCTGAAATGGGAGATGGCACAGGGCAGTGTAACACTAGGCACACGGACACACAAGATGGCTGCTAAGCCACAAATTGGCCACTTGACACACAAAGATGGCCACCGGACCACAATATGGAGAAAGATAGCTGAGCAAACAGATACTGCCTGGGGCCACCAGAATGCCAGCACAATGCACGCACAACCGAGTTGATTAGTTTAAGGCGGGTGGGGGAAGAGAATACGCATGAGTAACATATACTGCTTGCCGAAATCAGGGTCCAACACCTTTGATAGAAATGCTGTTTGATACAGACTCAATACAGATTGCTAATAGCCAGGGCTGCAGTAATCTTCCTTCTCAGAAAGAGCGATTAGCACCCACTATTACAGAAATGCACTTCTGCGCAGATGCTGAAATTGACAATGTCTGCAGTGAAACTGACAATGACCGCGCTGAAATTAACAAAGGCTGCGCTGGAACTGATTATGACTGCACTGAAACTATCAGCGATTCTGCAATGTTTACAATAAACAAACCACGTTACAGAGACTAACCTCATCACTGATCCATTATATCACAAAATGTATAAAAGTATCTTGACATGTGCTCCGAGTTGAGAGAAGAATTGCAGCTGACCACTGTGCTGTTGGTGTCGCTCTCTCCCCGGAGCTCTAGTATTTCCTTGTACAATAAACTCTGTTGTTGAACCCCGACTCTGACTGCGAGGCTAGTGATTTTCCCCACAACAATTGGCACTGCAAGTAGGGTTCTTATTACTGGTGCCCTGGTCAAAGGCCACGATCAGGAGACCGGGATAAGAATCGATTTGTACCTGCAAACAGCAAGAGTCAGACTGGGCCGAAGACACAGTTTAAAAGTATACTGATTATCATATCTAACTTGCTACAGTAAGGAGTCTGTGGAGAATATGTGTTAACTGTATTATCTGCTTTAAGAACCAGCTGCTCGTGCTGAAACAGCCAGAGGACAATGTAGTGCCTGTCTCAAAAACCCTGCCCCAAACCGGTTGTTAAGAGGGGTAGCCCCCCTATGCAAAGTTTGGACTTGAAGTGGGAATTGAGGCGCCGAGGGCACTAGGAGCTGTGAAGCACAAGTGGCAAAGTCAGGTAACATCGGACTCTGTTGGGGGCAAACAACGCAGAGTCCAGTTGGTGTTTAAATTAAAAGTTGGGTGCTGTTTGTACTTTTAATTTCCAATATGGTGAGGAAAGGAGCTGATCACTCTGACCAAGAGCTAAACCTCAGTGGAGCGCACATTACCAAGGTGGGGAGTGTGGGCACTGTGAGTAACCGTGACATCCTGTCAGTCCATAGTAGAATGACAGAGCTTGAATAGTGGCGGTGGCTGGGAGGGTACAAAGTCCCACCGGTAGAGAGCATACCAGCCTACAGGTAGGTTTCTGGGCCGAGATTGGGAAGCTTACAAGTCACCTTGAAACTAACAAATAACCTTGAAACTATTAAAGCGGCTACAGTCACCAGTAAGGACTGGTATCTCGAAAAGGTGAGGTGGGGGGGGGATTCGGAGCCATCTGCACCTCTGTCCCCACAGCACAGGCAGAAACGAAGTTAGACACAGGTCAGGTTAACATAGACCCCATAAGGGTATCCGGACCGGAGCATAAGCCCCACCGGCAATACCCAATAAAACCTAAAGCAGAAAAGCAGTTGTGGAGATAGTGAAAGGACAAGTGAAACAGGGAATCCTGAAAGCAACCACTAGTACAATAAATTCCCCAATGTGGCCAGTAATAAAGCCTGATGGGAGCTGACAGGCTCACCATTGATTATATAGGACTAAATAAGCTCACCCTCAAATTGCATCCCATTGTAGCAGACCCCTCCACCATTTTAAACGGCTTGGCCCCGGAACACAAGATGTTTACTGTTTTAGACATAGCCAATGGGTTCTGGTTTAGCCCATTACACCCCGAGTCCCAGAATAAATTCACTTTTACAGTAAGGGACAGGGAGTACACGTTGACTCACCTGCCACAAGGGTTCCACTATTTTTCACAGGGTGATGAGTGACATTCTGAAGAGAATAGATTTACCAGAGGGTAGCACCGCCCTCCAATATGTAGGTGATATCCTAACTGCCTCAGAGTCCGAGTCAGGACATCAGGAAGCTTTCGGGCTAGTATTACAGGAATTGGCAACCGCAGGGTTAAAAGTCAGCCTGACAAAGGCACAAATTGGCAAAACACGTCTTGTACCTGGGACACCTTATATCGCAGGGACTCAAAGGAATGCCCAATGACCGCAAGAAGGCAATCTAACAAATGCCACGGCCTGCCACTGTCAGGGGAGGGGGTCAGAAAGGTCATGGGGCTATTCAACTACAGTCGGAGCTTTACACCCAAATTCGCAAAACTGGCTGAACCAATCCAGAGGTTAATTAAAGGAGGCAAGCCCACCTTGGAACCTGTAAGCTGGGGACCAGAACAGGAGGAGGCATTCAGTCAGCTTAAACCTCAGCTCATATCGGTCCCCGGGCTAGGGCTGCCAGATCCCAGCAAGGATTTTCACATCCACTGTAATAATGAGGGAGGGTTTTACTCTGCAGTGGTCACTCAAGAACACGGTAGCAGGAGAAGGCCCATAGAGTACTACTCAACTACAGAAGGGCCAGTAGTCACCGGGTTGTCCAGTTGCATAGCAGCCTTAGACTGTGCTGCTTGGGCCATTAGTGTTAGCGAACCCATAGAAATGACAGGGAATGTCATCCTCCACAGTAAACAGACCCTAGCAGAGATGCTAAACATAGGGAAACTGAGGGCCGTCTCCAATATGAGAAGGGCAAAGTGGAAAGCAGTTCTGTTTACCCCCAGGTCAGTCCGTGGTAATAGGGATATGGGAGAAAACCCAGCTGTGGGAATTCTAGACCCAGGGGAACCCCCACAACTGTAGGGATATGATGGAGATGAAGGTGGGGGTAAGTAAAATAGTGCCCCCGCCCCAAACACAACTGAGGAGATCCTCTTCATGGACGAGTCATGAAAATATGTAGCAGTGTCACCCCAAACAGGATGGGCTGTGGCAAATGATAAGTTAAAAACAGTTGTGTGTGGAAGGATTGATGGAAATCAGTCCGCACAGGTAGCAGAACTAGTAGCACTCACCAAAGCACTGGAACTAGCAAAAGGAAAAATTGTGAATATATGGACAGTCAATGTGCCTTCGGTGAAGTCCATGGCTACATGGTGACAGGGGGTAGAAGAGGGTTCACCACTGCAGGGGGAACCCCTATCAGACACCAATTCAGAATTCAGGCACTAATGTGTGCCAGTGAACAGACAAAAGGGGCTGCAGTAATAAAAAAATAAAAGCCCATCAAAAGGAGCCAGCAAAAGAAATAAAAAGTCCAGGTTGGCTAAAATTCAAAGGAAACCAGGCATCAGACCAAGCAGCTCAGAAAGCCCTAGAACAAGAAGACATTGACGAGGCTGCAAAAGCCACTATTGAATTAGCAAAAGACACTATCCAAATTCAGCACCTCGCAGGAAGAGACAGAGAAGTGGGAACTGCAGGGGGCATTCAAAGGGGAGGATGGTGTATGGAGGCGAGCAGAGAAGGTGGTAGCACCAGCGTGTATACAGAACACATTGCTTGAACTGCACCACGGGCTCTCCCATTTAGGTAGAGAGGCCATGATATCAAGTCGAGGGAGAGAGTGGTGGTGGAAGCGAATGGGAAGATATGTGGCCAAATACTGCCGCAGCTGCATGGTTTGTGCACAACATAACCCAGGGAGACCCATAAACGTTAGTGTGGGACACCAGCCCAGACCAAGACCCTGGGAACACCTTCAGATAGATTTTACAAGGTCTCTACCACCTTCCCGTGGGATTGATATCATTGACCAATTCACCCGGTGGGTACAGGCATTCCCGACCAAAAGCTGCACTGTGACCACTGTAGCCAGAATATTAGCGGAGGAGGTAATCCCGAGGTGAGGGGTACCCCTCCAGATCAACTCCGACCAAGGGACGCATTTTATAGGCAAAGTCATGAAGACTGTCTGCTAATTACTCGGCATTAGACAAAAGTTTCACATGCTCTATCACCCCCAGAGCTCAGGGATGATAGATAGAATGAACAGAATGCTCAAAAATACTTTAGCTAAGGCTATGCAAACCTCAGGTAGAACATGGACTGAAGTACAGCCAGCCAGACTAATGAGATTAAGAGCCACCATGAATCAGTCAACCGGGCTAACACCAGATGAATTAATGACCGGGCAAACAATACAATTGCCAGACAATAATCCCAGGTGGCACTGACATGGGTCCACTAAGAGACAAAATTCAGTGATATGTGATAGAATTAAGCGCCCAATTGAAAAGGATGCAGAAATCTGTAATAGCAAACAGGACAAAAAAGACAAGGCAGGGAACTCAAAATCTTCCCTGAGGTCCAAGCAGCAGGAAGCCACTTGACAAACTAAGCTTTGCCCCAAAATGGAATGGGCCATATGATGTGGTAATGAGTGGGGACACCTGTGCCTGCCTAGACAGTAAAAGGAAAAGGAATATGGAAGCACTGGACCCAACTAAAACCATGTAAAGACTCCTGTGACCAAACTAATGTCATTGACCATTCCCCAGGTGCAGACAGTAGCGGCGGACAAGACGGTCATCCCGGCGGAAGCACCGACAACAGAACAAACCACACAGGTGCACGACTGCACCTCCTGACGAAAACAAAGACTTTGACTGATAACTTTATTTAACTGCAAAATGTATACACCTGTATGTATTTTACTGTGTTTAAGTGTCGCAACTGTTGGGAGCATGTCAGGATTTGAAGATAACCTCTTCTATAAAACCCACTTAAGTTTGCATGTGAACCGAACTGTCTGCTACCCACTGGCGCGATCAGTGGAATCCCTATTTGTGACCACCCCGGTGTGGACCCCTGCCGACCTGTAGACAGTAGACACCTCGGGAATGCCATATAAACAGCAGATAGGAAAAGACAAACGGGGATCCCAGGGTAGATATGTGCAGCTGGGCAGGACCACCAGCTCATGGGGCCGGGCCCCCCAATCTAGGGAAGAGAAGACCCATTTAAAACCCGGTAATTACCCACTCTGTTTCACAGGGCAGGGATGGGGATGTGTTTATGCCCTGGTTCCCCAAAATGACTCCTGCGTCCAGACACAGTGCACTTATTAGCACCGTACAGTCACCAGGGGACAGTTTACCTGCATCTGCAGTGAGCAGGTGTGCTTGAATGTGACCGCGGGCAGACAATTCATATGTGGTCAGTGCAATGGCACCCATGTCAGCTCTGCCTCGTGGGCATACCCATTCAACATTTACCAGCTGGGGGGAACACCAGGGGGAACGGGGGCGACATGGATGGACAGACAGACGGAAGGACAGGACATTGTTTGTTACAGAGCAACAAAGGGATTTGTTTATCTACTTAAGGGGACTTATACAACAGACACCCCAGACCTCCCAAACCTGTTTGCAGTAGGGACAACCCCTTACTATACCATGCCCCAGCGGGGGACATATCCAGAGAAGGTTAGTGTCGTGCTCCATCAGCCAGGAGTTCTGTGCTGACTGGCAGGTACCCACCACTTTGTGGTCATCATTGGAATACGGATTCTTGAGATCGCTATCTTTTGGTGGGGGGGGCAGCAGGGGTCATCAGCGCTAAAAACCAAAATTACCTTGTACGTGGCCTGACTATCTTGGGCAATAATACCTCAAAAGCTCTGGAAGAAATTATTACAGAGTTGGCTGAACTCAAGACTCGACACACAGCAGACACATTACACAGTGGATTAGCAATTAGCATAGCAAGTGAAAGTTTGTACAATTATTGGTGACAATTATATCGCCCATACCAAACTAGATAATTTTCCACAGGGAGCCACAATTACAGACAGCTGGCTAAATTAGTTGATAGGTAAATCCTGGGGACCCTATTTGGCACACGGGATAGTTCTCCTCATTGTACTCATGCTGGTATTCTGTGTGGGCCTCGGGTGTTCAAAGCTCTGCTGTAAGGTACTGCTTATCGAGAACTGTACCAGCAGCGAGTGTCACCACAGAAGAGCTCCCAAAGAAATTGGCACTCCATGATACCCCTTGGGGGGAGGAGCGCCTAGAGATGACCTACCTCTCCATGTAAATTCGGTGGTCTGCAGGAGATCTCCGAAGTCGTCTCCTTGACCACAAAGGAGGAGTAAACTGGAAAATAGGACGGGGCAGGGTAACACTAGGCACATGGACACACAAGATGGCATCTGAGCCACAAGTTGGCCACTTGACACACAAGATGGCTGCTGGACCACAATATGGAGAGAGACAGCAGAGCAAACACAGATACTGCCTGGGGCCATCAGAATGCCAGCATAATGCATTCTCAACCTAGTTGATTAATTTAAGGCGGGTGGGGGAGGGAGTACACATGAGTAACGTACACTGCCCGCCAAAGTGTCTGGGTCCAGCCAACACCTTTGATACAAACTCAATACAGAGTGATAATAGCCAGGGCTGCAGTAATCGTCCTTCTCAGGAAGAGCGATTAGCGCCCATTACTACAGCAATGCACTTCTGCACAGAAGCTGAAATTGACAATGTCTGCACTGAAGCTGACAATGATCACACTGAAATTAACAAAGGCTGAACTGGAACTGAATGACTGCACCAAAACTATAACCGATTCTGCAATGTTTACAATTAACAAACCATGTTACAGAGACTAACCTCATCACTGAGCTATTATATCACAAAATGTATAACAGTATCTTGACATGTGCTCCAGGTTGAGAGAAGAATCACAGCTGACCACTGTGCTGTTGGTGTCGCTCTCTCCCCGGAGCTCTAGTATTTCCTTGTACAATAAACTCTGTCGCTGAACCCCGACTCTGACTCAGAGGCTGATGAGTTTCCTCACAACCCTTCCTTTTCATACACCCATCCAGATGCCTTTTAAATGCTGCAGTTATACCAGCCTCCACCACTTCCTCTGGCAGCTCATTCCATACATGCACCACCTTCTGTGTGAAAAAAATTGCCCCTTAGGTTCCTTTCGTATCTTTCCCCTCTCACCCTAAACCTATGCTCTCTAGTTCTGGACTCCCCCACCCCAAGGAAGAGACTTTGTCTATTTAACCTATCCATGTCCCTTGTGATGTTATAAACCTCTATAAGGTCACCCCATAGCCTCCGACGTTCCAGGGAAAACAGCCCCAGCCTATTCAGCCTCTCCCTACAGCTCAAACCCTGGCAACATCCTTGCAAATCTTTTCTGAACCCTTTCAATTTTAACAACATCCTTCCAATAGGAAGACGACCAGAATTGCACGCGATATTCCAAAAGTGGCCTAACCAATGTCCTGTACAGCCACAATATGACCTCCCAACTCCTATACTCAGTAATCTGGTATGCTTTCCTTTATTGGTCAAACGCCTTCTTCACTATCCTATCTACCTGCAACTCTACTTTCAAGGAACTATGAACCTGCTTTCCAAGGTCTCTTTGTTCAGCAACATTCCCCAGCATCTTACCATTCAGTGTATAAGTTCTGCTCTGATTTGCTTTTCCAAAATGCAGCACCTCACATTTATCTAAATTAAACTCCATCTGCCACTTCTCAGCCCATTGGCCCATCTGATCAAGATCCTGTTATAATAGGAGGTAACTTTCTTCGCTGTCCACTACACCTCCAATTTTGGTGTCATCTGCAAACATACTAATTGTACCTCTTATGCTCACATCCAAATCATTTATGTAACTTCATTTGTGAGCCACAGATCTCACATTTATCGGTAGGGTCTTTCTTTCTCAATAGAATATAACTTTGTTGATTTATGAAAGATCTTCTAAAATGTTAGCCACTGTCGTCACTGCCAGGTTATGTTTTGACTTATTTTTCCAATCCAAGTTGGTCGATTCTGTCTTCACACACTTTTAATTGCCTGTATTTAGACTGAAGACACTATTACTAGATCCTGTTCCAAAGGTATGTCAGAACAGGTTAATTAAAAATATGTGGAATGTACTGTTCCAAAAAAATATTGTGCACTTCACTGGTAGTGCCAGTCCTCATCAATTGGGTAATTTTAAAAAACTTTGTCTAACTTCGACTGACACAAGGAAACACCCCTCCCCCCTACCTACATCAACATTTTGAGAGAAATAGTTCCTCTCCCATCTCCCCAACCAAATCCTTAGTTCTTAGGCCAAAGATATTAACAGTTACAAATCAAGTAAATCTCTAAAAAAAAACTGGCTCCAGGGATAATCCGTAGATTCTTGGAAAACCTGGAAACAAGGAGCCAGGATAGCTAACACTGGTCATTGGGAAAATTGTGGAAGTCATTTTCAGGAAGCAATAGCAAGACATTTAGAAAATTGAAATACAATTAAGTAGATTCAGTAAGGTTTTATAGAAGAGAGAAAAATATTTTTAAATTTTGAAGATGAGACAGACAGGGCAGATAAAAGGGAATCCAGTGGATTTAGTAATATTTGAATTTCCATTGTGCAGTTGAAAAGATGGTAATAAGAACTCATGATTTTGGGAGTGATAATATCAGCATGGACAGAGGATTAACTAACTGATGGAATGCAATATTGAGAACCAAGTTAGTTTAAGGTTGACAAGTCATAATGATATAGTAAAGGAATTAGCTCTGGGACCTCAAATTATTGACAATCCATATGAATGATTTGGATTAGGGCCCAAGCATATCGTAGCCAAATTTGCTGATGATACACAGATAGCTAGAAAAGAAAATTGTGAGGATACAGAGGAACACATAGATTGAGTGAATGGGGAAAATCAATTAGCAGATGTGAGTACAGTATGAGAAATAGGAGGTTGGCTACTTTGGCAAGAAAAACAGAAAAGCAAAATTTCAGTTTATTTAAATGGAGCGAGACTACAGAATGCTGAGATACACAATGATCTGCTGGTCCACATATACGAAACACCACTCATTATTATGCAGGTATGGGAAATGTTGCTACAATTGTATAGACTGTTGACACCTTGAGACTGCTCACAGTTTTGGTCTCCTTATTTGGGGAAGTGTATGTTTACATTGCAAGCAGTTCAGATTCAGTTGATTGGTTCCCGTGATGAAAGAATGAGAAACATTTTAGCAGGTAGGCCCTAGAGTTTTTGGAGTTGAGAAGATAGAGGTAATCTCAATGAAACACACAAGGTATTGAGGGAGCTCGAAAGAGTGCATGCTGAGTGGATTTTCTGTTTGTAGGGTACTTAGATTTAGGGGTCAGTTTCAGAATAAAGGTTCTCTCATTTAAGAAGGGATGAGGAGGGCATTTCTTGTTCTCGTGGATCAAGAATTTTGAATTTTTAAAAAAATATTTGTTCACACATTGTGGATGTCACTGGCTAGGTCAGAATTTAAGAGCAGTTAAGAGACAACCACATTGGTGTGGATCTGGATCTACATGTAGGTCATACAAGGTAAGGATGGCAGTTTTCTTTCCTTAAAAAAAAAGGACATTCGTGAACCAGATTGGTTTTTATGACAACCGACAGTATTTACATGCCATTGAACTACCATATTTACTTGAGTAATAGTCAAATTTTTTTGACTACTTTTCAAGGATAAATTTATGGTGTTGACTATTACATGGATACTACTTTTGAGGGGCTGAAATTCTTACTGTATCATTAGCAGAAGCCTAATTTATCGCTAAGCGAATAAAGGGAAAAAAATGAATTACGGCTAATTCTGAAAACCTGGAGTGGAATACAACAACCAGTGGACTGGAAGACCAGGAGCAGAGTAGAACAACCGGCAGACTGAAAAGTTGGAGTGGGAGGTGATGGCCGGCACACTGACTCAAACATTGATCTGTTATCTGTGAAGAATTAGGGTCGAACTTTACCTGGAAAATTACAGGTTATTTGGCCAGAAATAGAGGGTCAACTTTTATATGAGATCAACTATTACTGGAGTATATATGTTAGCTTTTTATTCACCATCTGCTATGATGGGATTACAACCCACGTCTCCAACACATTAAAAATGGGCTTCTGGATTCCCAGTCCAGTAACATTACTACTATGTCAACACCTCCCCTTAACCTCTTCCCCAAGGGTCTGTCGATCATCGATTATATTCAAAATTGGCCAGTGGATATATGTGGGGAAAATGTGAAGTTGTTCATTTCAGAGAAAAACTGCAGAAAGCTGCAACACAAGGGACTTGGGGGTTCTAGTGCATGAAACACAGAAAGCTAGCACATGAGCTAAGTAGGAAGGCTACTGGAACGCTGGCCCTTATTTCAAGGGAGTTGGAGTGTAAGAGTAGGGAAGGTTGCAGAGGTCTGGACAAGGTGAGGTTGGTGAGACCACATGTGGAGTACGGTGAGCAGTTTTGGTTCCCTTATTTCAGGGAGGATATTATTTAACGAGGGGCAGTTCAGAGAAGGTTTCCTGGAATGATGCCTGCAATGGAGGGATTATCTTATGAGCAAAGGATGACCAGATTGGTCAGATTGATCAGACTCTACTCATTGCAGTTTAGAAGACTGAGGAGTTTCAATTTCACTGAAACATAAGATCCTTAAAGGGCTTGGTCTGGTGAACGCTGAGATGATGTTTCTCCTCATGGGTGAGTCTAGGACCGGAGGGCATAATCTAAGAATAAAGGAATGCAAATTTAAGACTGACAAAAAGGAATTTCTTCGCTCAGGGGGTTGAGTATCTCTGGAATTCTGTGCCACTGAGATAATCTAGCAGCTTAAGGCTGAGATAGACAAATAGATTAGAGATCATTCAGAGAATCAAGGGTTATGGAGTAAACATAGGAAGGTAGGTGTGAGGCACATCAGATTAGCCATGATCCTATTAAATGGCAGAGCAGGTTCGAGGGATGACCAGCTTACTCCCATTCTTATGTGTTACGGTCTAAAGGTTGAGTTAGACAATTCTATTAAACTGTAGCGAAGTCGAGGGTTACGGAGGACAGGCAAGAAAAAGGAGTTGAGGCTATAACTTTCTGATTGAATTGTGAATCAGATTTGAGGGGCTATATGACCTTCTCCTAGTTCTTGGTTCTTGTATCTGTTTCAACTATTTGACAATTTAATAAGTTAGTTCTGTTAAACACCGAGTGTGGCAAAGAGAGTCACTGATTACTCACCGTTTAGTTTTTGATGCCATGGTCTGGGCAATCGTGTTGCTGTCCATCAGGAGGTCAAGGGCTTTAGAGGCACATCCAACAACAGGAGGGGGAAGGGTGTTGGAGAAGAGATAGGGTCTGGAGCGCTGACGCAGGAGGTCAACTAGAGCCTTTGGCCCTGCAGTGTATCCACCTTGAAGAGAAGACATGAAAGTTTAAATTTTTTATAACATGAGAGAACATTACAACAAATGCAGTGGCCATTTGATCCAATAAGCCAGAGCTAGAAATTTTGAAAGAACTATCCAATTAGACTCACATCTCAGCTATTTGATGGTTTCTATACTTGGTGTTTGTTTTAAAGCATTTATTGCAACCTATTTAAAAGCTACTCCACCCTTCGAGACATTGCATTCCAGATCAAATAACTCAATGACATAAAAAAGAACTGTGCCATCCTTCTGGTACTTTTGCCAATTAATCTTGAATCTGCAGCCTCTGGTGCATGTAGTAGCAAGTACCACATTCTAACCACATTCTGAATTTTTCTTTTTCTTTCAAGGGATGTGGGTGCCATTAGCAAGACCAGCAATTGTTGCCCATCTATATTTAACTTTGAAATTAGTGCTTTGCTGGACCATTTTCTCAGTCAAACACATTGCTGAAAGTCTGAAATCACAGTAAAGTCAAATCAGGTAAAGAGATTTCCTTCCCTAAAGGCATTAATGAACCAGATGGGCTTTTACAAAAAAAATGATGGTTGGTTCATGGTTACCATTACTGAGAATAGTTTTCCATCAAAGATAACTTAATTAAATAGCTCAATTACTTGAATTTAAATTCTATCCACTACCAGTGTTTTATTTGAACTCAAAGCATTAGCATTCTGGATTACTAGTCCAGTGTCATTCGCACTACACTGCATCTCAAGTAAACAGGTTTCTCTTGAACCTTCTATTGGAATTATCAATGATTATCTTATTTTATTTCTGGTCCTGATCTCCCACCAGCAGAAGCACAGACTTAAAACCCCTACATAATTGTTCCATATTCTTTCACAGGATTGGAGCATCACTGATAAAGCCAATACCTTGTCCATTCCTAATGTCCTGGGGAACGGGATATTACACTTGACTTCTTAAACTGCTACAGTCCATCAGTGTGATTACCTACAAGGAGGGAGTTCTAATATTTTGATCTAGCATCACCAAAGCGATGACGAGAGTTTCAAGAGAGAACGGTGAATAACTTGGAGGGGATCTTGCAGATGGTGCTCCCATGCATCTACTACCCTTGTCCTTCTAGCTGGTGGAGGTTCCAGGTTTGGAAGGAGCTGCCAACGGTGTGGTTATATCTTGTGGAATGTTGACCACTTGAGTTTCTAAGGAGTTGTGAACTTTATCAAACTTTGTGAAATCATCAGATATGGCACAAATCAAAGATCAGAGGCAGAGGTGTTTAAGATGGAAATTCAACTGAAACAGAACTGTTAATGGACAGCAATTAAAATCGAAGAAGCTCAAGAGACTTGGATTGGAAAAGCAGACAGATCCTGGAAAGCTGGAGGAGATCGCTGAGAAGGTAACTGGTGGATTTGGAAACAACAATCAATTTTAAAAATTCAGAGTGGAAGCCAGTGGTGGTCACTGAGCACAGGGGTGACAGGGGAGACAGGGGAATAGGACGGGAGTACCCGAAAAGTTTATGGAAGCTTTTAAATGGGAGGCTAACCACAAGTATGTTGGAATTGTGCGATCCAGAAGAAATGGAGGAATACTTCAACAGCAAATGAACAGAGGCAGGGCAGAGGCAGAAAATTTAATGGAGATGAAAATAGGCAGTCCCCATGACAGTGTGGATACACAGTTTGACGTTTGTTGCAGAGTCAAACAGGACAGCAAGACTGAACAGTTCTGGGTGGCAAAAATAACAACTCAATTTTCATCAGTAATATTTGAGGGGTTCACATAAGTGCTGGATTTTAGCTGACAACACTTTGTCTATAGATTGACTAGCTAGATGAGTCTACTGATTGGCCAACTGCTAGGATAGATACATTCTGATGGGTTCTGGTCTGTTGCAGTCAAATAGGTTACATGATTTAGTCCCCTGTTCTGGGACAAAGAGGCAGGTTGCTTGGATACAATTCTGAGGTGCACCCTACTGCTACCCTCTTACCTTCCCCCCCCCCACAGCAAAGTCTTGATTAGCCTGGTGAAGAAGAATAGCTGTGACGCACAGAGAAGCCAAAGCCAAAAGATTCAACATTCACTGAGGGAAACGAGGGTGGTGCTGATGGTGATTGTTGTGGGAGTGAGTGAGTTGATGTCACTGAGTTACTAACCAAAAGGCTAATGCTCCAGGGATGACTTCAAATACCACCATGGTGATTTAAACTCAATTACTAAATCTTCAATAAGGAGAGGTCACGCTTTCAAGGTGAGAGGTGATAAGTCTGAAGGGGATATTCACAGTAAGTACTTTACACTGAGGGTGGTGGGTGTCTGGAATGTCTTGCCAACAGAGGTGGTATAGGCAGGCACAGTAGATTAATTTAACGTGCGTCTGGACAGATGCATGAGTAGGTGGGGAGCAGAGGGATACAGATGCTTAGAAACTGGGCGACAGGTTTAGACAATAGATTTGGATCAGCTCAGGCCTTGAGGGCCGAAGGGCCTGTTCCTGGGCTGTAAATTTTCCTTGTTCTTTGTATCTGCCATTAAACGTCAGTATGAAAATATATCTGGTTCACTAATGCCCTTCAGGCAAGGAAATCTGTAGTTCTTACCAAGTTTGGCCCAGATTAGTCCAGAGACACAGCAAAAGTCACAGCTGACTCTTAAATGCTTTCTGAAATGGTTGAGCAAGCCAATCAATTCAAGGACAGTTAAGGATGGGCAACAATTGCAGGTTACACCCATTTTAAAAAAAACAAAAGAAAAGAGAAGAATACAAAAAAGATCTTAACCAGAAGTTAACTCGTAGTCAGGCTAAAATGGATCCAGAATTCAAACCATAAAGCAGTGGCAGAGATGTGATTGAAGGAAGATGAGTACAGGGCTGCAGTGGTTAGCCAAAATGAAGCCTGCACCGCTTTATCATGATTTCTCTGCTCTACAATACAAGCTCTCCACCCCTAGGGCTTTGTGCACACTCACCCGCTGCTCCACCCAGTGCCTTTCCAAGGGTGGAGTTTACAATATGAACCCGGTCCATTACTCCCAGCAACTCATCAGTTCCCCTGTCCAAGAGACAGAACGAAAACAGAACTGCAATTTAACAGTTATAATTTTAGATTAGATTCCCTACAGTATGGAAACAGGCCTTTTGGCCGAACATGTCCACACCAACCCTCTGAAGAGTAACCCACCCAGACCCATTCCCCTACCCTATATTTACCCCTGACTAATGCACCTAATACTGTGGGCAATTTAGCATGGCCAATTCACCTGACCTACACATCTTTGGATTGAGAGTTAACTTCTGTTAACTCTTGCTATTGATAGCACAGGGATGGGCCAGGATTGGGGAAGGTAAATAACACTTCACATTGTTGGGGAAATCAAGGAGTCAGGCTGAAATTAAACCATACATTAACAGCAAGTCAACAAGTCTCTCTTTCCCTCAAACCCTCTCAATTCGACACCGTGCACATGCCCATGGCTCCCTACCGTCCATTGGGTCCTAAAAACCCAGTAGCATGACATTCATCAATGAAGACCAGGGCGTTGTATTTATCCGAAAGGTCACAAATCTCTTTCAGTGGTGCCACATCACCATCCATGGAGAAAACGCCATCCGTAACAATTAGACGCATTCGGTGTTTCTGGAAGAAAATACACAGAATTGACACGTTCTGGCTAACTATTGGAAGGATGTTGTTAAAATTGAAAGGGTTCAGAAATGATTTACAAAGATGTTGCCAGGCTTGGAGGGTTTGAGCTATAGGGAGAGGCTGAATAGGCTGGGGCTGCTTTCCCTGGAGTGTCAGAGGCTGTGGGGTGACCATATAGAGGTTTATAAAATCATGAGAGGCATAGATAGGATAGACAGACAAGGTCTTTAACCTGGGATGGGGGAGTCCAGAACTCGAGGGCATAGGTTCATGGTGAGAGGGAAGAGGTATAACAAGGACCTAAGGAGCAACTTTTTCACGCAGAGGATGGAATGAGCTGCCAGAGGAAGTGGTGGATGCTGCTACAATTATAGCATTTAAAAAGCATCTGGACGGGTATATGAATAAGAAGGGTTTAGAGGGATATGGACCAAGTGCTGGCAAGTGGTACTAGATTAGGTTAGGATATCAGGTCAGCATGGACGAATTGAAATGAAGGATCTGTTTCTATGTATTTAATACTCCAACCTTTTCCTCAGTAACTATACTAATTTATTTCATCAGAACTATCTGAAATCTCCAATATAAATGGACACTTTTGGAGGGTTAAAAACTGAGAGGAATACACAGTGAAAATTCAATTTCAATTGCTCTGATGGGATTTCTGCAGGATCCCCAGACATTCCTCTGCGCTCGAATTACTACTGTCTGGCCAATGGAAAAATCCAGGCCCATGATTACAGGTTGTCCATTAAAGGTCGAAGGAAAATGATTTCAGTGATACAGAAATTGAAGGGACCCAACTGTCATCTGCCCCAGGTTAGGTAAGCATTTTAATAATGATAATAATGAGCCGATGTGAAGGCATTGAAACAAGAGTAGTCAAATATACCTGGGCTTCCTTCAACTTGGCCTCCAGATCACGGAGGTCCAGGTGTTTGTATCGGTATTTGTTGGCCTTGCAAAGTCGGACTCCATCGATGATCGATGCATGGTTGAGTTCATCTGAGATAATGGCATCTTCAGGGGTTAATAGGACCTGAGAGAAG